>NW_019525137.1:265453-307442 GCF_002814215.2 Seriola lalandi dorsalis
TATACACTGGTAACACATTTTGTACCCTCTGGGGTTCCTCGCGTCCAAAAAAGGACACACAAAGAAAATGCTATAAAATCATCATATATCAATATTTTTTTCTGCTTTTTTTGCATAAATCTCTTAAACCACTTCAGTTCTGCTCAAACCTATCAAATGTTTATTAGTTTTCGGGATTTTAACCCTTTAAATGCCAGTTTGAAGACATGTCGCCTCTTGTTTTATTAAAAAAAACAACACAAAATATGAGATATTTCCCACATAATACATGATGGAGGGATGTGACATTGTTTTATATCAGAGTCTTTTATATCAAGACATTTCTCAAAACCAGAGTATGATTAGGGTGACTTTTGAACACTGGAAATAAATCATGTACTCATCCCGGCAGTAGCCCCCGTGGCACTCAAAATCTCCCTGGAATTTTCTAGTTTTCACTATGATTCCATTCATAAGTAAAAACTAATCACTGCTACTCTCAGATCCTAATGTAGTCATGACACTCCCTCACCTTTCAGGGAAAAACGTCTCCTCTCTCTGTTCCTGTCGCTCTAACCCTGACCCCATTATAATCCTGTTATAGTATATGTGGTATGAGAGAGCAGGTGAGTTTCCATGCAGTGGACACACACTGTTGGGCTCAGTCAAAAAAGATAACTCCACATAAAGTCACTGATCCCTACAGCCTTTAGCAGGATAAGAACCATGTACAACACAGTATGGTAACCATTCAGTAATGTTTTAATTTATGGGTTCATTAGTTAATATTTGTTTCTTAGAAAGAACTGTGTAATTTGATAGAATATAGAATATATAAACAGCAGTTAACAGGCAACATGTTAACACTGTCTTAGTTTTAGTGTTAAATTCTTTCCAGCAAACTTCCTTCAGGAATTCAGGAATTGAAGATCTGTAAAATAACGTGTTCCTGCTTGACTTTTTTAAGTCTATTTGAGAGTTGCTCAACCAAGTTACAAAAGAAAGGTTTTTAGTTTGTGAGATTTTTCCCTCCACCTGAATACAATTTCGTTTGTGGTGTTTATAGCATTGAAAAACGACATGTAAAGATTCAACAGCAGCTTCTCTCTGCAGCTGACCAGCAGCTGCACAGCATGTGGCTCATTCAGACATATCCCTGTATGACTGTACATCCATCTCTGTACAACATAGATGCAAATTCATGACAAGCATATGTGCCAGTCATATGATGAAATAAATAATAAAAATAATAATAATAATAAAGGTGCCCTGGTAGCTTATTAGGTAGAGTATATACCATGTGAGTCCTGGGTTTGATTGCGGATGATGTCATAAAGGACAATTAAATCTCATCTTATAATATGGTGTGTGACCACTTAAAGCTTACTGCTACATATGGCCTCTCTGTGATCATCAGAACAATTAGGAAATAACTAAAAAATGTAATTAGCCTGTCAGATGTACGAAGCATGAGGGGCGAAACCCAGAGCAAAGCAGGGGCATCAGGTGCTCTGTGTGCCACTCCTGTCACAGCCTGCTCTGCTTCTCAGTGTTTTTCCACTCACCCTGCCTGTCTCACTCTCCACTCTGCCACACCTCCCCATCAGCCTCACTGTCCTCACCTGTTGCCCCTCGTTGCACTCCATCTCCAATCAAGCCAGTATATATGCATTCCCAGTTCACTCATTCTTTGCCAGATTGTTCTTAGTATCCATGCAAGACCTTCTAGCGTTCATCTTCCGGACTGACGTCCCGTTATCAACTCTGCTCGTCCCTGACCATCCCGCCTCATCTCTGCCCCGGTAAACGCCTCAATATTCTGTCCCCGACCACGAGTTCTGCCTGTGCGCTTCCTGGTCCCCGTCTGCCTGTCCCTGTGGCTGTTTTCTCCAGCTCTGACGTCGCAATTTGAGTGCCTTCCTGATCCTTCGTCTGGCTTTGATTACCCACCTGCCTGCTCCTTCCTGGTTTGTCTGCCCCGCTGTCTGCTCACCTGGTTCTGATCCTCCTGCTCCCTCGACGACATCTCCAGCCTGCTCCCTAATACACGGCACCACCAGCCCCAGCTTTCAGGTCCACAAACTTACACCTTTGTTTGTGTGTGTGAGCTCAGTCACCTCGCTCCACTCACCTGACCCACGGCTCTCCAGCCCCGGATCCCTTCCTCTACCCCTAATACCCACCTGTGTGCATTATCTTGGCTGGTTCATAATCAAAGGTAAGACATTGACAGGTGACATGTTTTAGAGCCCCACAGAAAGACTGTCTTCACAGCACTATCTGGTGCCACATCACTTTGTCACCTGGACTATTGTGATAACCAGGACTTCTTCAGTAGACTTAAACTACTGTGTTCTGTGGATTGAAGATGACAGTTTTGGAAGTTGCTGTTTTTGTTTTGTTTTTTTTTTACACAATATAATTTTTCAATGCTGTAATCACCAAAGGGAAATCACCTCCATTGTCCGGTGTTTGAGAAAGTTCCAGAATCTTGGAAACTGCAGGACTGCCTACACCCAGAGGTGAACTTGCATGACAGTTTTCAGGCTGTAGTTTTGCTGGTCATCTATCGGCTCTTGTTCGTTGGTCTAATAAGAGTCCTGACTTAAATCTGTTAAGATGGTTTTTTATCTGCCTCCCTGGTCTTTAAACAACTTTGCAAGAGAAGGTCCGATGGCTCGTTCCATATCATTAGATCACTGATATGAATCAGGTCTGATCAAATAGCTCTAAAAGAGGAATAAGTTCATTACATTCATACTCTCTCCTCTGCTGGGTGCATCGTTCTGTCTCTCTAATGAGTGTGTGTGTTGTTTATCCCGCTGATGTTTTCGTCCACTCTTCTACCAGGAATTGTACATGTTGCTGATGGAAGTCTCTGTCCTAAAGCTGCATGTTTTCCTTGTACTGTTTCTTGCTTCTTGTTTGTTTGACAAAGGAATGTTTGTGTCTTTTCTGTTTGTAAAATGCACACAAACTGAAAACATTTTATTTTATGCAAGTCTTCAACTTTATACTTGACAGTGGCTTTTTTTTTTTTTTTTCGGCCACTTCACCAAATATTTCAGTTTGCTTGTCATGAAGCAACTCACCTGAAATAGTTTTATGATGTCCTCTGTGACTCTTAAATGAAGAGACTACTCATGAGGGAAATGTGAACTAATTAAAAAGTTAATCAAAAATTAATCGACTCATTCTCAAATTACATTTATGTAATGTGCTCTGTGTGTGATCAGGAAACGCAGTGACATAGACTTGTGATTCCCCTCTCCTCACTGAAGGATGGTTGTTGGAAATGAACACATAGTTTACATAATGATATATGGTTCAAGAAAAGGATACAAGAACTTTCACTTTCACCATGATGATCCATTCATGGTCAACCACTGACCTCTTTTAGGGAGACACCATTGTTAGTGTTATGTTTCCCTCCATGCAATGATATTTTTCGAGGTGGTGGACAGAAAATCGAACTTTGTTTCTTGGTGTTTTATGTCCTGTTCTGTAAAATTGTTAAAATAAATGAAAAATAAGCTATTTACACACATTCTTCCATAACCATGTACAATAATATAATTTACTGAGAGGAGTCATTCTGCATATTGAGTATTTTTTACTTTAGTAACATTTTGAATTCATAGCTTTTACCTGTGATCAAGTATTTTAGACTATTTCTACTTTTACTGGAGTAAAAGATAAGAACACCACAGAGCTCCACTCCTCATCTCCACCAACATTACACACAAAACCAAACTGTCTGCAGACAAGCTGCATTGTGGGTAATGTGGGCACCAGGTTTTAGTGGAGTTCTTGTTTAATGAAATAAGGTTATAAGTAGCATTCACATTGGATAGATGAACACATCATGAACATATATTTATGGAGGTTGACTCTAGAAGTCAGGATTCCCTGACCAGAGTTGGTTCCATTTTCAGTTTTCTCAGTTTTGTGGAAAAACATTATCAAATCCGTGGAATAGACCTTTAATCTGACTTAAAAAGTCAAGATGATTTCACTTTTCTATAATGCACCCTGACTTATTTAGTGTTTTGCTGAAAAAGAATTATGAAACTGATTCAATTTTAAATGCTTAAAAGCCATTGTAATGATTACCCATGTTTTAGGAAATAACTGGGGCAAAATTCAGGCTAGGTCATGGGACACTAGCTGTAAAATCAAAAGAAAAAACCAACAGATGCAGTGAAGGTGAGACACATGAAGACACATTAGGTGGATCTGATGTTTTGGAGATAGTAAGCTACTCCACAGTGTCAGTGCAGCTACAGTAAAAGCCCTTTCACCCAGAAACTCTAAACTCTGCCTAGTTAGTTATGAACAGAGCAGCGTCATATTTGTCCTCGTCTATTTCCTTTCCCACTCACCCCTGCAAATGGACAGCGCCTCCGAGTTGCAGCACTGCTCGATGAGCTGGTTACAGCTCTCCACCATGCCCTCCAGCTGAGCCTTGTCACATGACACACCCAGGAATCGGGCCAACTGCTCCACCAACGTCCCTAGATCCTGGAGAGGAGGATTTATGACAATGGAAAATCTATGAAAGCAATAATCATAACAACAGAGACAGAAATGTGCCTTCCTTTTGTGCCTTTGAATAACACTGAGTCAGTGATTGTGTTTCCTCAAACAGCATACACCCACAGCTGTAGAGAACATACAGTTCCCTGTTCTTAAACAATCTGTGTGGTATAAAGGTAAAAGACAGGACAAAATGTACAGCTCTGTATGGACTATATGTCATGTAGGAACAGTTGCACATAGTGGCTATCATTTTACAGCCCTGGGTTACATGCACATATGTTTATATTGCATAAGGGTGTGTGTGTCTGTGTGTTCAAAATAGGCCAGGCAAGAGATAGGGACCCAAAGGTGTTACACAAATGATGGTAAACTCTCTCTCCAGTACAGTCTGTCAAAATGAAGAAGAATAAAAGAAGAAAAAAATCATAAATAATAAAAAAACATAAAAACATAATCACAAAACAATGCCAACATGGATATGCTTAGTAAGTACACTATTTACCATGCCCACTATCTTTGTTTAGCGTATTGGGATGATGATATTGGCTAATCATCCAAAGTTGAGGCTGAGTGTGATTAAAAAAAAACCAACAACTGTGGCAAACTGCAGCCAGATTATATTTCTCTGTGGGTGTGTGACTCATTCCACACAGTCAAAATTTACATTGCTAATATAAACATAATTGATTTGTGCAGATAACGAAATTAATTCGGCCCATACTTGGGCCACATGCCTGTTCTCTTCTGGCCCATATACAGACTGACTCTAAGATGATACGTCCACATCTGGACCAATTCTGGAAATCGTCCAGCTGTCAGTCAGTACTGGAGGATAACGGCCGGATTTCACCCTCATGTGGTAGTGGATGGACTAGACTAGGGCCGAGGACCCAGGCATATGTTGGGCCACAAGTTTGATTCAGATCCATTGTGTCATTCTATTTAATTTGAGTGTTTTTTAATGTATAATGTATGACCACCGCTAAATTAACATGCCCATTTCTATATATACTTACACCTCTTAATAAGCAGGGAGATTTTCCTGTATCTTAACAAGTTAATGACAATTTGAAATTATTATCAGATCAGGTGATTCATCATCTGCAAGCTTCAGTTATGGTAATTACAGTTTTTATTCATACCCCAGTCATCTATAAAATGGAGACTGTCCTCCTGTGAAAAATGAGCTCACAGGTCATTTGTGCAGCAGCTTATTACAACCCATAGTTACATATTGTTGTTAGGCGACATCTAGTGGTCGTAGTAATTATGACAGGAGCAAAAGGTATATTAAAGTCCATTCAGTGTGGATAGAGGTTAAAATGTAACACAGCAGCACAGTACATCAGTATCAGTATCAGTATCAGTATCAGTATCAGTATCAGTGCAGCAGCTCCACTAACCTGACTCCCTTTTCTTATCTAAATTACACCAAACAGTCATATCTGCACAGACTGCTGGGATGAATAAGAGTTTGCAGACAGAGGCTGAAAAAGGAGACACTGGTAAATTTACCTTGTACATGTCTTCATATTTCAAGAAGAGGACATTAAAGTCCATACGATGCTCCCAGAATTCCTGCACATGTTCAAACCAGGAACCATATCCCACTGTGAGAGAGAGAGAGATGCTGGATGAACGTACAGTAGTCTGTGCACAGAGACACAACAGGACGGGAGTCGGTCACTGGACCAGACTTACACTTGTCATTCATGAAGCGCCGAGAGAACTCCTGGAAGGTTCCCCGGTAGCTCATGGTCCTGAGAGAGCGGTGGAACTGGTAGTAAGACACCACCAGGTCCTTGGGGTTCCGAGCCATGTAGATCACCTGGAAGAAACCACAGTACTTACTATGGTCAGATACAGAATGCCAGTGCTGTGTACAGAAATGTAATACATGACATAGGTATATGTCACAATATCAAGAGTGATGTCACTATAAGGGGTTATATTATTATCACATATATACATCCTCTGGATATGAAGATATACTGTATGTCCATAACACATTTGAAATACCCACATCATTTGCATATGTACATACATATGCACAAAATATCTATATGAGGAATCTTTATACGGTATAACATGTCGTGACCATATTTTTTAATAATATATATTTAATTTATATATGCAAGTTCATTCTGGCAAAGTGGTTTCAGACTTTTTGTTGTATATACACTGTTGCCCATAAAGTTGGAATCATTTTGTTTTCAGACACAATCCTCTGTTTATTCCTATTTAAATGCATCAATCACTTTTGACCAGTCGCAATGATTACATTATGTGTCCCAATTAACCAGGTGAAATGAAATAAATCACATTGTCACAATCATTTCATGGAAAGAGGTAAAAAATATTTTATTCCAACTTTATGAGCAACAGTGTAATATCAACATATACTGACAGGCTTTGGGACTGATATGTATATATGCTTCCTATGTAAGCATACATATATAAACATACATATTTGTATGGGCTGGACATATATGTAAATGTATGAAACTGTTCCAATTTCTAATAGATTTTTTTTATTTTTTTTTACATATGTTTTTATTTTACAATTTATTTCATATATGGAAATTCAATATATGTACATATATTAGCTTTGCCTATGAGTGACTCTTGATGTCATGTAAACACTGCTGCATATTAGAGGCTACTAGGCAACTATGTTAGACTGTACAGATGTGAGAGCTGTTTGAACCAGATATATAAATGTAATATATGACATATATGTCATTAGATTTTAGTTAATCAACAATTCCAGAAACGTGGCACATTAGAAAGTTGAGTAAGCTGTCATAGCAAATGGTGACAGAAACAATGTTTCAGCAAAGCAATAGCAAGAAATTTCAAGTTATAATTGTTCTCACAAATCTTCTGTAAATACCAGTCACGGGTTAATGTCAGTTGTCAGGACATGTCAGTATATATATATATATATATATATATATATATATATGCTCCCGCATGCCTATATGCGCTCCTGACAACGTGTGGGCTCCTGATGGGTTGCGGATCGTGTCCTGGGAGATCTCCTCCCAGACCTGGGTCAGGGCATCAGTGAGCTTCTGGACAGTCTGTGGTGGTAATTGGCAGCGTTGGATCCATCGCTTGCCTCCCCAGACCATAACTGACCCATGCTGGATGACATTACAGGCAGCATAACGTTCACCACGTCGTCTCCAGACTTTTTCACACCTGTCACATGTGCTCACTGTGAAGCTGCTCTCATCTGTGAAGTGAGTAGTGGACCTTTTTCCCTTTTTGGGGTTTGTCTTGCTTTTGTCTCTCCATTGCACCTGTTGTCACTTTCATTTGCACCAAAGCAGGGGAAATTTATTCATTTGTGCTTCATAAATGGACAGATTGATATCCCTGAAGTTTAACTGACTTGGTGTTATACTGTGATGATTAAGTATTCCCTTAATTTTTTTGAGCAGTGTATATATACTGACATTTATGTATAGGTTATATTATTCAATGATTCATTAATAATTGATTCATTAATTTTATCCCTCAATGTTTCGGTTTTTTGATTGATGAAAACCAAATAATAAAATGAAACAGCTGATTCCAGTTTTGTGTATGTGACTTCACTCTTCTGTCTAAACTAATATTACAAAATTAAATTTTATCAAATTCAGGGCACAGTTTGTGAATATGTCACACCCCCCTCAGAATAAAACTTTTACATTAGCATCTTAATTCAATGAAAACTTCAAACCTTGGCCTCTCCATTGTGCATGGCTGTTGGTAGGAACCGGTAGGGAAGATGGCTTTTGATCAGTCGAGGGGATGTGAGCTCCTGTGGAAAAAAAGATTCTTTAATCTGTATTTCTGCCGTTCTCTTATCAGTGCTGCTGAGTTAGCCCCCACCAGCTCAGTCCTCCTGCAGTCCTATAATGATTGAGTCTGCTAAATGAACTGTAGCCTGATCTCAGCTCCAGTACTGTACCTGTATGATGTCCAGGCCGGGTTGGGGATACTCTAAGACAGGCAGTTGCTCATCGATATTCATAAGGCCAATTTCATCTGGGTCTGCTCCCTGGCTCACTAAATACACAACCTCCTGGAGTAGACTGGTACCTACAAGGACAGCGGAAAGACGGGACGAGAGGAGACAGAAGAGAGGAAACAAGAAAGAGGAGACAGGAGAGGAAAATTCTTTATGAGTGAAACTAAAAGGAAGTCTGTAACTGTACAAATAACCAGTTAGTTTTCATCACAATACCAATGATGAGGTTATTCACTTTTCTGTTATTTTACAAAAATCCAAAGATCAGTGTTTATTCACTACACTATCATAGAGAGGAGAAACGTCAGTTTAAACCATAAAGCTACACAAAATAATATTATATTATATACAGAGAATTATCACTCAGCTCTGCAGTCCCTCTCAACTCTCCTGAGTCTTTCAACCTGTGTTTTGATTCAGCTCAGCAAAAGCTGGATGTAAATAAGCTGTTGTTTGCCAACACATTAGCCACTAGTTAAAGATTAATCAGTCACTCATTTTGTGATGCACTTTCAATGCAGCAGAACAGGAGTCTTTTTTATTTCACACAATCATGTTCCATGTCTAAACCTTGTGAATGCATTACCCACGGTGCGCTTTGACCAGAAAGAGTTTGGTCATATATTGGAGAAGAGCTCAGTGCACAATGCGAAGCCCCCCAGCACTCTAGGCCTTAGCTGCATAACTACAGGATGGTGCACATCGAGCCTGAGCCAGCTCTCAGGGGGTGTGGCCTCCTGACACATACAGTAGAGGAGCCTGACAGGGGAAGGCTCTGCCTCCATTACTGAAGACAGTGGTCCAGTAGGAGAAAAGAAGTGGATGGTGTTTTCCTCTGTGTCTCTGTCTCAGGATGATACATGTTACATTCTGTATATTATCATACATATTATTATTATAGGTCTACCTACACAAAGCAGTATAATCGATCAGTGTGTGTGTGTGTGTGTGTGTGTGTGTGCGTGCGTGTGTGCGTGTGTGTAGGTGACTGATGGAAGAAATTAATCATATAACTGTACTGGTGGAGGTGGGGCAGTATGTGCTTATCATTCAGCTACACTCCATATGTTGATGTGTAGATACTGTTAGGTTTGGCCAAGGAAGTGGTGAATTTTATCATTACAGGAGCTCATGAAGTCATCACAGTTTTATAAGTAACTAACCTCTGTAATAGAAAAATCATATTCTGCACTTTGTATAACCTGGTTTTGCACTTAGTATAATCTGGCTTTGTATATCCTTGGACATGAATCTGTCCTCACATGCACACTCCTTATCTGGTACTGTCTGGTACAAATTAAGGGGTCCTTGTCCTTGAACACGCAGCTGCTTCTTTTCGACAGTTAGACAGTTTTGAGGGCACCCAGAATTGTTCACACACACATCCTGACCATGCCTCCTTCTGTCCTCTTCCTATAAAGTTAATGTACACTCTTTGTTCGATATCAGTCTGCAATTACACTCTGTTGACGCTGTACACTGATCCTTTGCAAAGCTCTTATTAAAATATTCAAAGACAACTTGATCATCTTGATAACTTTTCATTTTCAAATTTCCATCAGTCCTCTTTGTTTAATTTTCCTGTCATAGAGTGGAGTGTCATTCACAGTGAGTCTGCAGCATGATCAACAAGAAGGGACTAAAGTTAGGAGTCTGGTATATTGAGACTTAATGAAGTGTTGATGGATCATTTCCTTACAATTAGCTACAGCTCTATCACATGGACATCTATTGAAGACATGTAGCAAAGCATAGCAATTGAAAAGTTATTAAAAAAGGATCTGACAACACTGACTCTATGGAAAGACTATTAAATGTTCAACCTTGTTTCAAAACACTGTGTGGGTTTATTTACACTCTGAGAGAAGAGACTAATAATAAGATACTATACACATTACTAATATTAATTCATGAATATTCAAATCACCCACTATAGTGACTTTATCTGTACTGAGAATCCAGATAGAGTCAAGGACCAAAAAGTGTTTCACTAGAATAAATAGAATTGGTTGTAATGTTTCCCAGGTTGGATGTGAAACACTAACAAGAACAAGGCTTTTGACTGAGTTCAGATTCAGGGTTTATTTAAAGTGATTGTCAGAAAGGATTCATTTAGACTAACATGTTCATCACAGATAGGTTTCTGTGAGACAAAATAAATCAATATTGTCATGATATGCTCTTCCTTGTAAACTTTGTGCCTGGATTCTGTTTAATGTTTCCTGTTTTATTTTGAAATTACTGTCCATGTTGTAGTTTTAATACCTGTCTTTGCTTTTTGCCCGCTGTTTTTCTGTTCCACCTGTGTCTCATTAATTAATTAGCTCCCTGTGTATTTACAGCCTTGTGTTGCACCTCCTCAGTTTCTACATGTTTCATGACTTGATTCCTCCTCCTCTTACCTGCCTTACTCATCTCACCCGTCTCACCTGTCTTACCTATATATTGACCCTTTTGCCTGTTTCCTGGATTGTGGATTCTTGCTGGATTGAGATTTGGATATGCTTGCCTGTTTTGGACTGCCTTGCTGCCTTTTGACCCTGGAGTACCTCATCAGCTTGGAAACCTTTGTTTGCTTGTTAAATAAATCAGTGAATGCAAGTTCAACTTTAATAACTATTAAAGTCATATTAAGGATATATTGTAAGTTTCTTACTCAGTATTTTTGCTCTTCAGTCTAATGATGAACAAACTGTTATGAACATGTGAAGCAGATAAAACAGTTAAAGTTGATGTCAGAAAAGAGGGGTGAAGTAGTTGATGTCTGATGAGTCAGTCTGACAGATTTATAATCATGGGAAATATTCAGCAGTCTGTGCATCATTGTTCTAATCAAAGACATCAGAGGTTTAGTTTCCTCATGTTATTCTGAGCTGCGGTGATGGAAGAAGAGTGAGAGCATCAATACAGTCAGGAATCCCCTCAGATTAAATAATATTTGTTCAATTAAAATGACACTATGATAGTTATTATATATTTATTTAGTGTGATAAACTCTCCTGTTTTAAAACCAGAGTGGACAAATGCAAGGTCTGGAACAGCAAAACAATTCCACTGATTTATATAAATGTCTACTACTCATTATTATTTATCACTTGTAAAGTTTTGATCCCGTCAGGATCCTGTAGGAATGATGACTCAGTTTTTCCAGGTATCTGATTGGTCAGTAGTTTGACTGTTGACAAGTTTTGATCTGATCAAGTCTGATCAAGTCAAGAGAAGATTAGGAGTTAAGTTAAGTTACCATGGTGATTTAGCCGGGTAACAAGTGAACCACTGTAGTAAGACTGAAAATCCAGGTAACCTGAAGTTACCTCGATAACCTCATATCCTACTTCGTAAAACAGCTTGAGACGATCTAATGTTTAAGAGTCCAGTTTTTGGTTGGTCAGGGGTAGACACAGTCACTATGGGGTTTTGGGTGGTGAACTCTTCTAATGGAAGCACAGAGAAGTGTGTGAGACTGCAGCCCCTACTCCTCGTCTCAACTCTGGGTTCTCATGGTTCTGGTGTAGTAATAAATTCAATCAGATTTCTGAGATGTGAGAGCTGCTCCATCAAACTTTGGATGTATGTCGTCTCTCCTAATGAAACCAAGACTTCCCCAGAAAGTCTGCAAATTATCTACAAAGCCAATGTCATCAAGACGTCACCTGGACAGTCAGTGGTTGAATGGGGACATCACTGGTTGAATTTGGCAGGAGCCCAGAGAAAACTACACATTATGTTTGTCAACATTAATTTTAGTGACCTCTGATTGTTGTAATCAGGTATCATTAACACCAGCGTGATTTACCATTATTGATTTTAGCTCTGTTTATCCTTAGCCCGCAGTTTTAAATACGATTCTCCATCACCTGCTATGGCCCCAGGAAAACATCTGACTCACAGGTGTCTCTAACTTCACTTTTTTCGGATACAGCTGCCAATAATCAGAGCTAATTTCCCAGGGGGTATGTCATTGAGTGGAGAAAATGTGTTTGAACCATGAACCGTGGACTTCTGCTTAGGGCTGCGTTTCCTCCAGACAGTCACCCAGCCATTATGACTTGCCAATGTAATGCTGAGAAGGCTGAAGTGGAAAAGTCTGTTCCTGCTTAAAGAAGGAAGTGTGTAGCCAGAGGCTGGCCACATGCTGACTGTGAAGCCAAATAAATCATGTAATGAAAATTTCCTGAAAAAGCTTCCTTGTTCTGAAACTCTTATTTCACATTAGTACCAGTGATGAGGTATTTTTTAAACATGAAAGGGTTCAATTGTGTTAGACACATTAAAAAACATCAGCTGTGCCTTCAAAATTGAAATAAAAGCCCAAAAATATTGAGGCCAAGCAATATTGGGTAAGCCTATACCTAGCCTATAAACCTATCCAGGAGTTTCTTTAACCAATTGTACGCATCTACAGTATATTTGGACACCCTTTCTGGTCCAGAGCTGAGCAGAGACTGGAAGATTCTCCACCTCACATCCATTGTTGTCAGTCCAGTTTACAGGTTATATATGGAGCAGATATACCATCAATATTATTTTAGATTCTTAAGTTTTGAGTCTTTGATTTCAGATGTAGACATAAACAGCTAATTTCTGTAAATTTAGTCTGAAATGACAACTGTTGCTGGTAGATTTTATCAGCTGTAGCTAGTTATTTAGATAATCAAGCTCAGGTTAGCTACATGAGTTGGTTAAAAACAGACTCTGGCCTCATTTTTAATGTTTCAGACCAAAACAAATGCTTTGTCAGCAACAATTCTGGCCTCCATTTGGCCACAACCCTCGCTCCCCTCCTCTCCCTTCCCTTCATGCTCTCAGTCAGCAAGCTGTTATGAAGCTCAGTTAAAGTTTCACTAAACACAGAGGCACAACTGAATAAAGTTTCTCTGTGAGCACAAGAGCCAAAAAAAACAATCAAGACACAACCATTAGCCCACACTAGCATTGCTGTGATATGCACCACAGTAATGTCAGTTAGCCAGCTACTGATAGCAACATTTGCTGAACACATTTAAAATAAGGGTAAAAGCAATTTAGCTAACATTATCATGTCTACTGTAGTCGTCACTAATGAAAACAGACATGTAACATTATTAACCATCACTGACACATGGAGGAGAAGAAAAACCAGTTCTGAGTCCAGCTGGACTCTTTAGCAGGTCATAGGGTTCTCCTCTCAGTAATGTCAGACCAGTATTGGCTCCATGGTCGGGGAAAGAAAATCAGCCTTGGACTGATCCACTGGGACCAGCTGCACGAAAGACACTGACGGAGCCAGTAAAGATTTTAAAAAACTTTATGGATGTTTTGATGGTACGCTGGCGGACCAGGATTTGAGCCGGTAGTCAAGCTGTGCTCGGGTCTCATCTCTTTCTTTGTCTGAGACCTTTTAAGATGAAAACGTAGTTTCTTCTTCAGTGGAGCAAATTCTAAAGGTAATTTTCACCTGAAGGCTAGGTGCTGCACTGTGTCATCTCACCTGTGGGCAGAGCCTGTGTGTTTATAAACACAGAGAGGACCAACAGTTTAACAGCAGGGTTTTACATGCACAAACATGCATACGCTACCAGACCAACTACCAAAACAAAGAACTGAGAAACTCAGATTACAACACACACAGAGGGGGTGTGGCTTTGTTCTCTGCCCAGGACGCCATTATTCCACTTTATCTTTACATAGAAAATAATAGTTTGCTAATGTATTATTGTTTAAAATGCAATTTACAGAACCTTTAAACTAGAACCTTGTAAAAGAGCTCTTAAATATGTATGTGATGGCAAATACATAATTTGTAACAGTAAAGCTGCTCATGTGAGGCAAAAACTCAGAATCCTCACCAGCTGCTGATCAGTGAAGACATGGAAATAAAGAAACATAAATATTGCTTTTGTATTTCAGTGTTGAGATGACAGCATAGAGAAGTCATCCTCACACTGTGGGAAAATACACAGTGGATGTGTTGGTGTTTTAACCTTGTTAACGTCCATATGTATAATACAAGACATGATGAGTGAAATAATCATAACACTGTGTAAGCCACTGCCAGTTACAAGCTAACAAACTACATAAACAAATAAAAGATGCTAACTATGTTAACTGTTCTGATACATCTGCTAGTCTCTGATTCTGGTCGCAACAGACTACTCATCTGAGTCTGGGTCTGACTGAGGCTCAAACAGGTGGCTGAGTCTCTCTGATGTTTCCTCCTCTAACCACTTTCATACTCTCTGCTCTTTCACTTGTCAACCTGGAGCAAGCAGGTGGTGGGTTGGGCATAAGAACCGATCCAGATCTCTCAATCAGGAAGTAAGAGTAGATGAGCTTCAAACCCAGTTTTTCTATGTGAAAACCATTTTAAACAAAATATTAATTATAACAGAGGATTTTTTATAGAGTTTAAAACATGTCTGGAGGAACTTTAAAGTAATATAATGAAAACTTATGATATGCTCCTTGGCTTTGGAAATAACATTTGTTTATTACAGTAGGAAGTAAGCTAGTTGGGCCTGCTAATGATTACAGTAGAGCAGATAAACAACCTAAAACAACATGCACGCTGCTTCATCCTGTGGAGAAATTCAAAGCTTGACAGATATGGTTGCAATTAGCCAATCACAGTTTGAGGTGGGGGTTTAGTGAATGGTCAGTTAGTGGTCTTAGTTTCCTCAGCCAAAAAATTAGAATAAAGTCATCAATCTCAAAAAAAGCAGTCAAACTGAAGAACTCTGATTTTCAACAGGGCGGTGTCATAGGGCAAAGTCAGTTCATCACCTATCTGCCCTGCTTGATTTGCCCTGGTCAAATATAAGTGCAGAAACAGCTGAGGCAATGAGCAGCATCAGCTCGGCTGCAAAGCAATAGGTCAGAATGATTCTAAACTGCTTCAGGACAAGAGCTGTTCATCAGGAGCATCATGACGACCCAAAAGCTGAAGATCACCATACCAAGCATCAGCTGGTGTAACTGCCACTGGACTCCTAGAACTGTGTCTGTAGAAACAAACAAAGCTTTACTATATGGAAGTCTGCCGGAGTCTGGGTTTGGTAGATTCTAGGAGAAGGCTGAGGCCTGAAGGCACAGAGCAAATGTAGAGTTCGGGGAAGGAGATATAATGGTGCTGGGGCTGAGGCTGTTTCTTAATGGGTTGGCCTCAGCCCCTTAGTTCCGATGAAGACTGATCATAGTGTGTTTTCAACAGTTTGTTTGTATCTTTCCTGTTTCAACATGACAGTACACCAGTGTGCAAAGCCAACTCCAAGAGGAAAGGGTTTTCCCAGAACAGATCCTGGACCTCAACCCGATCAAACACCTTTGACATGAGCTGGATTTTCTCACTGATCATAAGCTAGACCTTATCAACCAACATTACAACCTTACATAGTAAACAAGTCCCAGCAGCAGGTTCAACATCTGGTGGAAGCACATTAATACCCATGGTTTTGGAGAGACCTGTTAAACAATCACATATGGGCATAGAGTTCAGGGGCCATACAGCTATACGTACATCATTTTTCATTTTAAATCATGAAAGTTTTTCTGGATTCAAGTTATTAGATGTTGATAAAGCTATGTAGTAGCAACATTGGACTGACCAATGGTGTAGCTTCATCACTCAGTTGAAAGACATTCATGTTTACAGGGTTGACCCTGCTGCTTAATCACTACATCACGCCACGCAGCCAGTGTGTTTCCCAGCATCACATGGCTTGAGGTAGTGTAAACATCAGATTGTTGGTTTCAGAAACAGAAAGTCAGACGTAAACAGCCCTAATCTGACATCACAGAGATGTCAGGAGAGAGGGTTTCTAAAGGTATCCAATCATCCCACCAGCAGTTTAGACAGAGTAAAAGCCAATTTAAAATTTCTTAAATGATGAAAATATGAATATACCAACAGTGAGGCAACACACCACTGTTGTATATCTAAATGGGCTCCTCAGCAATTTAGGATTGGACTTTCATAAAACACTGAGATATTCGATTTGTATTCTATATAGGGGTCAAGCTCCAAAAGTAATGGATCATACACTTCCCATGATGCAATTCAATACCTTTTATTCGACTCTCCCTGCCTGGTAAAGACCAACATCTTTCAAACTCCATGTGCAGAGTTTGTTTCCTGCTAAAAATAAGTAAATAACATGACATCATCAAGGTGAAGACTTTTGTTCTCACATGGTTCTCCTCCTCAAGAGCATTACAAACAGTAAAGTGCTTCTTAAAAGGTGTGATTTTCATTTTGTGAAATGCCTCTGTTTGTTTCAGGAGGTAGTGAAGAGCTCGCAGCCTGAGCAGAGGCTGCCTGCTCTGCATCAGTGCTTCTGATTTTAGTGCCCCCTGTGATTTATTTGTGCCTTTGTGCAGTGCAGAGGTGCACCACCTGCAGGGAGACATGACAGAGCATGTGGCTGAGGTCACAGCAGCCATAAATGCATCCCCATCAAAAACTGTAGGGAAAACCCAGGATTCTACCCCCTCCTCTATTTTACAGAATCTTTCTAATCCCATTGGCCAAGACAGAAACATGTGAGCCAATGGCATCATAGCTCTGCGGCACCTTAGGCCCATGGCCTGCCATGTGCTTTCTTTCCTCTGCACCAGAAGAGACAGATACAACAACACAGACCAGGGGGGTGTGGCTGCAGGTTGCTTGAAGAAGCAGCAGAGTTTTTCATTTTGTTGCATTAGGTCAACCAGCTTTGTTTACAGCTTCATGGACATGCATGTCTTTCTATTTGTCCTCTGAAAGGTGTCCAGCAGAGGGCACATCTCCATCCTCATAGGTCCTTTAAAGGACAAACATGAAGATCACTGGGTTTTACAAGGTTTTTACCCAACAACATTCATGTGTTGTGTGGAAAACTACAGAGAAACAGAAGAGAGGCCAGATCTTGCTCTGACAGAGGCCGTGTCCAGAATGGTCCAGACCTGTTCAGACCTGGTATTAACATCCATCTCAGATGATCTGATCACCAGTGGATCACTCTAAGTTCAGCTGTGAATACATCCAAGACACATTGAGGACGTATTTGAGATCCGATTCAGAGGTGGTCTGGACCACATGTGACCACATTCTTTTAGCAGAGTGAACATGAATGTGTCCTGGGCCACACTTAAGTCTGTCATGGTCCAACAATGCATTTGGTCTACCTTTGCGAACAGAAATGATGTATGTGTTTATTTGCATATAGAACGAGGAACTGAGATCCAATCACAAGTGCATTTTAAATCCAGGTGTAAGCTGATGTAATTAGAGCTGACCAGTTGTGACCGGATCACTGAAGATACATTAATGCAGGTCTGAACAGGACCAGACTTATGAGTGTTCTTGGTGCCCATGCCCAGATTGATGTGTTCAGTACCTAATGACCTTAACAGATGATCCTGAGCCTGAGAAAACAGCCTTGATATCAAACCATTGTTCCCTGGAAATTAAGCTTAGTGAAACTTCAGTCTGGAAGACTATCTCCTTGCGCATGCCTTCTAAGTCACAAGCATCCCGCTATCTATAAGTTCCACCCTCCCATTCAAGTCTTCACCCATCACAACCTTATACGGTGGCCTTCAGCCAGTCACCTGTACACTGTCAAACTTTTAAATTGTTCTTTTAAGCACCATGAAGAATCTGCGTATATGCTCATCATTCTGCCTCGCAGCACTGCTGGGTTTTTCCACTACGATACATGGCTATCTCCCCTACATCAACACTAGCCATTTTCTTATAGCATTTCCCCTGCATCACTCAACACTACAACACTCTGTTCTGCTCTGCATTTTGTCATTTGGCCCTTATGCCAATATTCAGTACCTTTGTGTAACTGAGGTGTCTTTGGTTGTGGGACTTTAATGCAGGAAACTGGAATTTCTTCCCTTCACAATCCAACAGTTGCTGTTTTGTCACCTTATAAAGCTAGAATTAATGTGTGAGCAAACAGTTGTCTATTTAGAAATTGTGTTTGTGTCCACCTGATGTATGGAAATGCAATATTCCCTCTCTTTTAGGTCTGTGTTTTGTCTCCACCAGCTCCTTTAGCTGCTAAATGCTCCACTCTGTTCACAGCTGCTGAGTCTGCTGTTTGCTGCACACTGCAAAATCAAAACAGTGAGCTGACATCGGTCTGACAACTCTCACATTTCACATAATCATTTGATCTATTGTTTAGTTTGTTTATTGTTTATTGTTTTAGTAAGTGATAAAAACTTTTCAGTGCAGCTATAACTGAGGGCCTAACCCCCAACATATCTGTCATTTTCCAGTCTTTCCCTAACACTACCATAGCTTGCTCTGGAGGCTATGAATCATTTGTAACTTTGGTTTTGCAAAACTGTCAGGAAATATCACTGACTTTGCAAAGCATCAAAGGATGTTGCAACCTGTGTCTGACGAGCCCTGGATGAGTGATGGCTGAGGAAAGTTAACAAAGGGCCCGTGTGGATCAGGATGCAGCACGAACCTGTGCTGTTACACACTGGTCTGTTACACATACACACACTACTGCACTCGACTGCTTTCTCTCACAGTATCATGTAACACTGTGTGTATGGTGCAGCAACACTGCATCATGTATCCACTCACCCTCTTTATTTTTTTGTCCCAGCATAACTTTAAACCAACAAACAGCAACGATCAGCTGCAACTTCTCAGTTCATCTGTTTTTCTAAGGCTTTAGTCAGAGAACAGTTAGGTGTGTTTTCCAATGGAACCAGAGGCAATGCATTAATTTCTGTAAGACTGATCTGTAGCTGTATCATGTATTAAGCCACATGGTCTAAGTGATGATAACTTGGGTAATCTCATCATCAGTTATGGACTTTGCTAACTGTGAACAGGCCTATTGACTGTCTTCCATCACAGAGGTGTTGCTGCTGAGATGCTGAACCAGAAGATGAGAGATGATTCCCATGACAACAGTCAAACATCCCTCTGCCCCTCTCCGTGTGTGCACTACAGCCGTCACATGACCGGACCCACCCAGCGCACAACAGGGCACCGCGCACGGCAGCAGGTTGCAGCAGCGCTGCGCAAAGACATTCGGAGATGGATGTAAACATGAACTCTCATCACTATGCTGAGACGTGTGGGCTGACTGATTCACTGCAGCCACGCAGTCATCTATTTACTGTGTCTCGTAGTGATTATGACACAGAGGCTGGTAAACCTTGAGAAAGGCCTGTAGAGATATTAGATAACTGACCCACCCAGCGCTATTAAATATGAAACACCACCTGCTTTGTAACTTTAATGAAGCCTGGGACTAAGGCATGTAAAATGGAGCCTACAGCTGATACGGGCTGTACATTGGGTCGCTCTGTGTCAAATGAGAAACTTTGAGAATCACAGGGGAAACCTGCAGTCGTCGCTGCAGCAGAGAGCAAATACAAGTGAAGACATCTGACGACCCAGCGAGCACTGCGCAGATGGTGACGCAGAGGCTTGTTTACCTGACTTCGGGTAGGTGACAATCCATATGTCGCTACTTCTGAGGGAGAAATTCGCGATCTCCTCCATCTTCCCTCTGCAGAAGGGCGGCAGCCGCACTCCATCAAACTCGAAGTATTTGCTCTCAAACTCGATCGGCGTGCTCGGCGTGTCTGCCTCGCTTTCGGCCATCGTCCAAACGAGCCGCCAGTGCAAAGGAAAGGAAAGCGCGAGGCACCAAGCGAACAGTGTGATCCAGAGGAATAAAATAGATGAGGATGATGATGGTGATGAGACTGATCTGAACACCGCTGCCTCTCGCTTCGGGATGATGAGGAGGAGGAGGCTCGCGCTGGATGCTGTGCGGCGGGCGGGCGAGTTGATCTACAGCCAATCACGTGGGAGATAAGTGATGTAATGCGCGCACACGAGGTCCAGCATCAGGACCACTCTTACCGGGGCGACGAACGCACAGCCCCATAGGCTCCGGTAAACAGTATCAGTATACTGATATTATAGGCCTCATAAAATCCTATAGAATCATTTACTGTAATGTTGATGTTATAAATAAACCATAGCATGTTATTAAATAGCATGATGTGATTGTGTGTTGTGTCCATATATTTAATATGGAGTTAATGAAAGCAGTTAGTATCATAAACACCCCAACAATGATCATATACTGATCCTATAGAGTCACAGTCACAGTAAACTCAGTTAGTGTTTCTGTGCTGCTCTTCAGACAGATAATCAATAGTCAATGATTACTGTGATTGCTGTACCACTACTAATATATGTTATATGTAGGGTTGTTTTATTTTTTTATTATTGAATAATATACCATTTATGTTTCTTACAGTTTCCAAACATTTCCTAATGACAGTTCTTCACGAGTCGGTTAAGGTCTAATGAGTTAAGTGTTTTACATCAAGACTTTTGCCACAATTGAATTTTTTCTCTACTTTTTAAGTTATGTCACAGTCTCGCTGTGTCTCCCAGTGTTTTTCCTTTTCCTTTTCCTTCCCCGTGTATGTGTGTGTGTGGTTGTGTGCTTCCCCTGACATCAGGTGACTCAGCGGAGGCGTGGTCTGGACAGAAGGTTACCACCACATCGGCAATCTATCACTCATCACCTGCAGTATATCTACCCTGGTCATCCATCCATTCAACGTCAGATTTTCCATGCTTCGCAGTGGTAGAACTCTCTCTGCCTCTCCGTTTAGTTTATCTGACTAAGTTTATATTGTGATATTTCCCAGTGATTTTTGTCTGTAGTAACATTTGTTTTCCTGTGCTCCAGAAGAATTCCTGATTCGTGGGCTGCTGTTCCTGCCACCTTCCGCTGTCACCACACCACCCATCTGCTTTTGGTCTCCAGCTGTCCCTCGGGTTTTCAAGAGTGTGTTACTCCCCTGCGTCTGGCTTCCAGTGTTCCCCAGACTCCTGTCTGTTCTCACTCGCCACCAGGATTCCTGGGACCCACTCCACCTCCACATTCACCATCACCATTGCCTTCGCCCCAATAAACTCCCTTGCATGGTATTGCTGGTGTGTTTCGTGTTCTGTCTCTGATCTGGGGTCCCACATCAGTTTTGACAAGGAGGTAACAGATTATTCCATTATTATTACCATTAACATTCAGGATGGTCACTACTGCATATGATCAACTATGAATAGAACCTGATGATGAAAGTCCCAATTAATTCCCACTATGTCTCAGCCTCAGTCAATAGATGAAGGTCAGCAGACATCAGTGTGTGACATCACATCCTCTTCAGGAAATACTTATAGCTGCCACAGTGTCACTGTATAAAACCTTTCATCCCCAACACTTTAATGCACTGTCCCCATATATTCTTATATGGTGCACAAACCAAGTTTAATACGACCTAAAGGTGTATCACATTTGTTATCAACATTACATTTTATTATACGTCAACAAACAAGGTAAAAATGTAATATTTCCATTGTTAGTTTATTCACGTTTTTCTTTTTCTTCTACAGTAAAATAGTCTCTTCTTTGATTCATCATCACTTCTGATCAAATGTGTAACTCTGTCCTCAGGTGACACCCAGCAGTGAGAATCAGGGTGGTCTGTCAGCATCACAGAAGACAGAGACCTGCAACAGGTGAGGTTAAGTGAGTCATGATGTAACAGCATGTAGTCGATCCCCCTCGCTGTTTATTGGTTCTTTAATAGAAAAAGGAAGTGATAGACGTGCATTCATCCAATCCCGCTCTCACTAACATATGTATGTTGCCTTCATATTCATGCAAAGTGCAGGTCATGGTTATAGATCTTCAGATACTGTGAACATGTCTGGACTAATGAGCAGTAAATAAAATAGTGATGGCACTATGACTGTATGTCAAATAAGTGTGCTGTTTGAAATTACTGTGGCCTACGCTCTACTGGATCGCTCATAACGGGGTTGTGATCGTTCTGACTGCACCTGAACGCATCACCAGCAGCTGGCCCTCCCTGCACTTCCCCGTTTAAAGTCCGTCAGTCAGCGTCTCTCCGCCGAGCAGAGGTGACAGCGGTGAGCCTCCCGCTGCGCGCCCGGTGTTCTGTCTGCTCTCGGGGCTCCCCAGCCGTGGCATGTCCCGCAATGTTCGACCTCAGCGGCGGCTGGAGTCTGTCTTTCGCCGGGTGCGGGTTCCTGGGGATTTACCACATCGGAGTTGCCAGCTGTCTGCTGGAGAAAGCGCCTTACCTCGTCAGAGGGGCCACCCAGCTGTACGGCGCCTCTGCCGGTGCTCTGACCGCCTCGGTGCTCGCCAGCCGGGCATCTATAAGTAAGATACACCGCTGTGGCCTGGCAGCCTGGAGCTTAATGCACAGGAAACCGGAAGTCCTGAAGGCTGTTATTATTATTATTATTATTATTATTTGTAGTAGTAACAGTATCCATAGCCTTTAATTAATGAGTGGTGCACGAACTTCAACTTGTTTCAGTTCAGTTCTTGTTGTGTGGAAACAGGTTGAATTTCAGTAGATTTTAGTTGGGTTTTTTTTTATATATATCTTCGCATATAGAAATAGCACATATTAGATAAATGTACTGTATGTAGTAAATGTAGGTATTTTTCATATATGAAAAACAGTGAGCCTCAGTTTCCCTCTGTCTGAAATATACGTCATCCGAATGTCATTAACATGTACACAAAATTACAGATGTGGATATTTATTAAAGTCAGAATGAGTTTATGTATTTTTGCTATATAGATTTATTCAGTTAAATACAAATCATTTGTTAAGTCCAAGTATTTTTCAGTAACTATTCCTTGTTCAGTGCTGTAGATAACATCTGTACATTAGATGTAACTTTACTATCAGAAGACGGGAGGACATAAGGACTCAATAGGCTGATAATTGCTTTAATTGATATATGTTCAGTATGTGTTTCAATCTGAATCAGTGGAGCCACTGATCGATAAGGGAAACACCCTGTTTCTCAAGACTGTGTGAGTCACAGGGACTCTTTCACTTTTCCTACCGTCAATAAACAATCATGCGGCCTGATGTCAGTGGACACGTGTGTGTGCAGTTCAGCCTGTGCTCAAAGGGGGACTCATCCAGGTCACTTTCAATCACTGACTCCTGGTAGCTTTAGCATTGATCTGGTCGCAGATTGACACTTGAAACAGTGTGTTTCTGTGTGCGGCGTCTCCTTCACTTCTCCTTCTTCTTTCTGTTTCCCAGCTAAATGCTGTGAAGATGTGATCGAGGTGGCGAAGGAGGCCAGGAAGAGGAACCTGGGCCCCCTTCACCCCAACTTCAACCTGGTGAAGGTGATAAAGTCAGGCCTGAATCGTGATCTGCCCTCTGACGCACATGTCCTAGCCTCAGGGCGGCTGTGTGTCTCACTCACCAGAGTGTCTGACGGGGAGAACGTGCTGGTGTCGGAGTTCAGCTCCAAAGAGGAGCTGATTCAGGTGCTTGGATGGTTATCTGATAAATCTGGAGAGGCCTGTAGGGCCTCTGTTACAGTAATGCAAACCTCAAGAAATGGATTTCCTCTGGTTTAACCCTGCGCTCTGTCCATAGGCGCTGATCTGTAGCTGTTTCATCCCCATCTACTGTGGGCTGATTCCTCCATCCTTCAGAGGAGTGGTAGGTCAAATTTAGTCCTCGTTAAGATTTAGCTCTGGTTTCCACTTCAGGGATGCACATTTATTTGTACAAAGTATTTCATAATGTTATGTCTCCTCCCAGAATAGTCACATTATTTGCTTCATTACATACAGGTTCAAGCTAATTACCACACTCCATTGGATGGAGGCAGCATTTACTGTACTAAGCATAGTGGGGATGAGATACTGTATGAGCTGTGCTGAGGGGATGACTGAGAGTGTGGGGAACTGTGCTGAGAGTGTGGGGAACTGGGCTGAGAGTGTGGGGAACTGTGCTGAGAGTGTGGGGAACTGTGCTGAGAGTGTGGGGAACTGGGCTGGAGGCTGGTTGTGCTGAGCAGGGGGGGAGGCCAACGCAGAGCCAAGCAGAGTGAGAAGGTTCAGAGCAGAGACAGGGACCGGAGCAGAATACACAGGATTGTAGGGAGAGGAGAAGAGGTTAAATGAGGGGTAAAGGATGGTAGAAGAAGTCCTGGCTACCAACAGAGAGAAGAGTCTGTGGTCACTCACTTCCTCTTAAAATGTGACATATATAATATTATCAGAGGGGAATATTTTAATATAACAATACAAAACAACATAACTAAATGTGACAAATGATTATCTTGGTATCTTGATATAGGCTATTGTACATATGGAACACACACACACACACACACACACACACACACACACACCCACACACACACAAACACAAACACACACAGGCTGCAGGCCAGGCAGAGGTAGATTGCGTGTCAGTATGTAGCAACAAGCCATACCTCAGAGATGGAAGTTCTCATGAGTCTGAGGGTTTAAAAAGCTCAAAAGTAGATCAGGTCTGTAATCTGAATTATCGCCTCTGGGTGCATTCAGTGAAAAACATTCCTTTTATATGACAGTATGTCAGTACAATCTGCGAACAGGAGGACGCTGCACTGAAGGCAACATGGAAAATACAGGTCAGGTTACCATTACATGATCACTAATCATCATTAATCATCTGTATGTTCAGAAAAAAACCTTATTTTAGCTGCAAGTCCTAGTTTTTGATATGAGTGCTGCCATCACTTTGACTTATCAGCTGCAGCTGGACTTCGGCAGTGATCTCATCAGACCTACTTCCAATTCGCTACTGCCAGTTCAAACATAGTCATAAGACTGTGGATTCATATCCATTTATGTAGCTGTTATGAAATACAAAGGTCAAGTACATCAACATAAAGGCAGATAACAATAATCAACCAGATTACATTAAAGAAGTAATCAGCCTGATGACATTAAGTGTTACAACAATGAATGAATGTAGTAATGTGATACATTAATTGACAGTATATATAAATAAAGAAAAAGTTCTCAGGACCAGTGTCTTGGCAGTGAGGCTGCAGTCACACAGTACATCACCGTGACAAAACACATCACCCAGGACAGACATCCTCTTTGTGGACATATCAGTGAACTGAATAGAGCCTGTTGTCTCAGTGTTGGTGCCAAAGTTCAGTGTCAAAATAGCACAAGAAACACTGAGAGTCCTATAAGCTGCTGCTCCATTCAGCTGATGTGTTTACATGTGTGTACATACAGTGTTTGTGTCTGCAAGCCCTCGCCTGTGGGTTCTGTATAATGTGTACTTCCTGCTTCCCAGCCTGGCTGCTGGTTCGCAGCTCAGTCTAGTGTGACTCACTGTCTCTGACAACGAGTGTGCAGTACCTTGAGGCATGACTGTGTTGTAGAGAGCAGCCTAACACATGGTCCATGTGTCAGTAATCAATTTGTCAGCATTTGTGATTCCACATAAAGGGACTGATATTTAACTTCTTGTAAAGGTCCTTGAATTCCTTAAAAGAGGATGCTGCTTGGAGCTAATAAGGAAAATGGAGACAGTGTTCAGCTGGTATGCTTTGAATTCATTCATTCTGGTTAAAGGCAAATGTAACCTCAAGATGGTTTCAGTCAGAACACTATTGACTCGTATTGTATGTATATATCCAAGTATACAATCAAAAAAAAATATGGAGAATAAAGTTCCTTTTAAGAAATTAATATTTACTTGGGTTTGATTACAAAATCTACTCAACTATGTAACAACTAAATAACTCTCTGGATCTTTCTTCAAAGCTCAAATTAATTGGTATTTGCATTGTGTCTCAGAACATGAGTTTTTAAGTTTTGCTGTTGCTACATAGCTAATGTTAGCATTAACAGCAGTTTACTTCCTAGTCTTAACAACACCTTCAGCCATTGTTGTGTTTACAAGACAAGAGGTTATAACAAGTCCTTTGAGCAGACTGGACGCTACTGTGTGTCAGTAAGTGGCGATACAGTCCAACTGGACCAAGGCAAGCTGGTTGGAATGCTAACTTCAGTACAAGAAAGAATGTGATAGAAATAGCAAAACAGAGGTTAGCATTTGTGTTTGTTTCCACCTCTGGAAACAGCTGTTGTTGAGTAAAGGTTTCTTCTCGATTGATACATAAACAGCTGTTAATGCTAACTCTGGTTATTAAGCAACAGCAGAACTTACAAATAGGTCGTTTAAGAAATTACAGGACCAGTAATGAACAGTTGGTTGTTGTTTTTTTTTGCATGAAAGCTCAACTTACACAGGATTTTTGAGACAGTTTTATTTATTTTTTAACAACTTTGAGCAAAACGCTAACCTCAGCATGTTAACATGCTCACAGTGACCATGTTAAAACTGCACTGATGTTTTACAAGTATAATGTTTATGATGTTCACGATCTTAGTGTAGTGTGTGGCCAAACGCTAGTACAGCTGAGTCTGATTGGGTGTTTGATCATGAACCAAAGTATTGGATAAAATGAAATGATGACTTGATGATGGCACTAGAGGAGAAGTTAAGGAATCTCCAAAGCCACTACAATTGATCCTGTGGGGAAGATGAATGTCTGAACCAAATTTTCAATTCATCTAATGTTGTTTTGATATTCACTAAAAACCAAAAGTATCAATCTTATGATGCTGGATTAAAAGTCAGGAGATCATGAAAGTTGTTGGGATTCATCCTGTAGGGACCATGAATCTGTTTTCATGAGGATTCATCCAACACTTGTTCAGATATTTCAGTCTGGACCAAAGGTGCTAAAATGTAAAACATTTGTAAAAAAAAAAAAAAAAAAAAGAAGATACAGCAATGGAAATATTACAGTGTTGATTGCATGAGTCTAAAGAGTCCAATAGTACAGCAGAAGTTCAGTAGTGTCACAGTACACCTTCATACATTCCTGTGCTCACTAAAGGACCCTGACCTCCATTTGCTCACTGACCTATATTCTGTTATTCTGGCAGTTCCTAACACAGAGGATCAGTATTTTCACTGGTTTAGTCTCCTCTGCCAAGCTGAGTGGAATTGTGCAGCTGGAACTTTGAATTAAATTCTGTTTATGTAACATTTTAAACTGTGTCACTCACACAAAGATATTAGTGTTTTAGAGATGTGACTGTAGTGGGATCTGTTAGTACAGAGTGGTTGGGTTTTTAATGTTGAAGAGTCTTCTCTGGTAGATCAGCAATTACAGCACAGACTTTGTCGAGCCTGGCACAATTATCATGGTACAACTGTAAAGAACAATATCCCAGTGAAACCTGTTCTGTAATGTTTGAGTGCAGTGGGTAGAAAAATCACAATCAACTATCAGCTTTAGATACAGTTCATAGATAATTTCTGTCTCTTTACCTGTTCCTTTGTCATTAGCGTTATGTGGATGGAGGGATCAGCAACAACCTGCCACAGTCAGATCTGAAGAACACCATCACCATCTCTCCGTTCTCTGGAGAGAGTGACATCTGTCCCCGCGACAACTCCACAAGCTTCCATGAGCTGCGCTTCACCAACACCAGCATTCAGATGAACATGGGTAACATGTACCGCCTCAGCCGGGCCCTGTTTCCACCTGAACCCAAGGTAGGTGATATGCACGCACTGGAGGAGCACTCAGCTTGTTCACATGGCATGTACAGTGCAGTGTGTCCTTGTGTTCATGTGGTTCAAGAGGCTGGATGTGCTTCAGCCAGGCTCATTCAAAGGTTTGGTTTTTTCCAGAACCTGGGTCATTTAAAAGAAATTAGTGCATTTCTGGATCCCGATCCATAGCTTGTGTTTTCCTACATTTCAGAGCAGCACAGTGCACAGTCCAGATTCATTTAAAGCTATACCAGTCGATGGTTCATATAAACAATAGATCACATGACTTGAATGATGTGAATGTAATGTGAAAAGAGTCACTTATAGAAATTAACCCACAGAGAGTTACCATCCAAATCTGCTGCTCCATCAGCTCTAACATTTAGACTGCAGAGTTTTAGCTCATTACTTTTGAAGCAGGGAAGTCAGAGACTGTCTGGTTAAAGGTGTAATATTTCCATTTTGTGATGAGAAATAAAACTGTGAGTTTAGAGGAAATAAAATGCACTTTCTCAGTTCAGTTAACTCAGAGCTTCAGTGTTACTTGGTCTGGTATGACCAGTAGCTTGGTGGCTAATGTTCGCTAGTATCAGCAGACTTTATATAGACATTGTTTTTATATAACTGAGTCAGTTTGCTGATTTGCTGATGCTCACTGTACTACTGTATGTTTTAACATTTACCATTATCCCACAGTGACCACTGTTCAGACAAGTATAGCATAGCATCCATCACAGCTTAATTTAGATGGTTTTCATTTATTGTCATTTATTATTGAATCTTACAGTTTAGTACTTAATGTACAACATAACTGAATTGAAAAACATTTGAATTTCTCCAATAAATATAAAAACTGTGACCAAATTAGAGCAGCAACATTTATCAAAATAAAATGTAGTGAAAAAAATATTTCAAATAGATAAAATAGGTGTATATATAATAAACTAAAATCTAAATTCTGACCAGTCAAAAGCTTCATCTGGGACTGGAAAGTCTTCCATTGTGCATGCTGTAGAGGATGGGTGGTATTACGTGTCTTAGTGGGAACATGCTTTCAACACAAATTTGCAGTGCATGCTACTCTGCTTCTTATCGGACTTTAATCAGCCAAAGTATCTCCACACTATCAAATTCCTCTAACCCCTATTTTCAATGATTTCCTCGTCTTTTGAGCCTTGGGCTGTCTGTTGTGGTGTCTTCATTGGTAATGCTATAAGTCGAGTTTTCGTTATTATTTTCTGTCGTCATTTTCCCTTTTATCTCTCTCCCACTCCTGACGTACTGGTGGGCACAGCTTGCATCCCGTTTGCTAATTCAGCCCTGGTGGACAAAGTAAGCTGTCTGGAGATTTAATGCACAACCATTTTATGTGCACCACCTCACTGTCCTTCCCTCGAATGTTGACTGGCTGGAGGGTGGGCCTAGACCTCCTAAAGTCAATGGCCATCTCTTTGGTCTTGAAGGTGTTCAGAAGGAGGCAGTTCTTGTCGCTCCATTCACTGAAAGCCATCGTCAGATCCCTGTACTCCCCTTCCTGCCCATTCCTGATGCACACAACAATAGCTGTGTCATCCGAGTATTTCTGGATGTACCAAGACTCAGATTTGTATTTAAAGTCTGCCGTATACAGGGTGAACAGGAACAGAGCCAGAACAGTCCCCTGTGGAGCCCCAGCGCTGCACATCACTGTCCCTGAGACACAGTTACCCAGCCTGACCTACTGTGGTTGTCATGTCAGGTAATCCACAATCCAGGACGTGAAGCAGGAATCCACCTCTATCCCTTCCAGCTTGTCTTTAAGAATGGGGGGTTGAATGGTGTTAAATGCACTTGAAAAATCTATGAACATAATCCTCATGTAACCACCTGGCTCATCCAAGTAAGTATGGGCCTGGTGGAGCATGTAAAGGACAGCATCATCCACTCCAATATGTTCATTGTAGGCTATCTTTGGGGGTCCAGTGCATGTTCAACCTGTGGCCTCAGAAGGTGGAGAAGCAGCTGCTCCAGGGTCTTCATGATGTGTGATATGAGGGTCACAGGTCTCATTTATCTCAGCCGGTCTCCCTACTTTAGGTACTGGAACAAGACATGATGTTTTCCACAGGGCCGGGACCCTCCCTATTTGTAGGCTTAAGTTAAACACACCATCCAGGCCTGTTGCCTTTCCAGGACACCTCTTGAGCTCCGCCCTCACCTTCTCCACTGTAAAGGACAGGAGACTTGATCTTCAGCTCATGTTGCACACACCTGAGCTTCCCCTTATCTCCATTCCTGAAGGCCTCCTTCTCCTGGTTGAGGAGGGTCTTGATGTTACTGGTGATCCAGGGTTTGTTCTTTGGAAGGAAGTGTACAGTCCTTGCTGGTATTACAGTGTCCATACAGAAGTTAATGTAGTCTGTGGTACATTCAGCCATTCTATCAAGGCCAGGGTATTTGCTTTTATCATTTTCCTGTGACTCCAACAGTACATTCCAATCTGTGCATTCAAAACAGTCTTTTAGACATTCACCTCCAGGGTCCAGTTCCTGAATGAGCGGGTGGTTGCAGCCTACCTCAGTACACAAGGTTTGTAGGAAGGCTGAAGAAAAACCAGATTATGATCTGATCTGCCAGGTGGTGGTAGAGCTGAAGCAGTGTAGGCCTTCTACAACGTTTGCATACAACAGATCAAGTGTCTTATTTTCCCTTGTGGGACAGTCAACATACTGAGTGAAGCCAGTCAGGTGAGAGGTGAGAGTGACATGGTTAAAATCCCCTGATATTGCAATGAATGCATCAGGGTGCTGGGTCTGTACTCTAGCAACAGTCTCGTGAATGACCTCACACGCGACTGCATGCTCTGCTTGTGGTTGAATGTAAACAACAATGGCGACGATGTGTGAGAACTCGCTCGGCACATTGTACAGTCTAAGACCAACTGCGAACAGTTCAGTATCCCAACAGCAGATCTTCTCCATCACTGTGATATGACCAGGGCAGTGGCGGCTGCTGGTCTTATAAGGAGGGGAAGCTCATTTTAGGCCTACATCATAAAATGTGTCCGTTTATTTATATGTAAATTCGCAGAGTGACAGAAAAGAGTCGCCAAACACAACGCTAGTCGTTTTTAACAAAGACAAAGTCGCTGAGGATCAGTAACGTCTCCAGATCAACTCCGAACAACGGAATGAAAAACTTGAAAAATCCTCCGGTGGATTCTTATACTTCAAGATCGCTGATTCGCTCATTTCGCTGTCAATCTAAAAGGGACTCAGCCTCAGACAGATCATCCAATCATCATGCAGAAGCCGAGCGTCCGGGCCAGCCCACTGCCCCATAGACCCCCAGAGACGCTGAGCGTCCGATGAGCGGGACAAAGCCCAGCATTTATCCAATGACCGTCTAGTTTCGCTGCAGTGGAACAACCCACTCTATGCTTCCCCATTGAAGTCAGTAGACGCTCAGCGGCTACACTGTGTAAAGCACTGTGGCGCTGCGGGGATGAATGAGAAGAAGTCGTGTCGGTTACCTGTGATAAGTAGCTGATTCTGAACAAAAGATGAACGTGTTCTAGCGCATATTTAGTCAATGAAATGTACACACAACAGTACATATTTGGCCACTTATTTTGTTGACATTTTAGGGGAAGCTGAGCTTCCCTTGCAGTCTTAGAGCAATCGCCACTGGACCACGGTTGTACCATCTACTGTTCACAAGCAGAACCAGTCCTCCACCTTTATTCTTCCCACTTGCTCTGGCATCTCTGTCCGCTCGTACTGCAGTGAACCAGGTTAAATCCATACAATGGTCAGGAGTGTTGTCGTTTAACCAGGTCTCCGTGAAACACATGAGACTACATTCACGATGTGCTCGCTGGCCTCCAGTTCATCACACTTGTTAGCAAGGGAGTTGACATTTCCCATGAAGATCGGTGGTAGAAAAGGCTTATATCTCCATCTCCTAGCCTTTAGCTTAGCCCCGGCTCTGCATCCACGGAACAGCTTCATCTTCAGCTCAGCTTGTATGGGATGTTTAACTCCATATCTGGTAAACTTTAAAGCCAGGAGTTTTTCATTTGTGTAAATTATTTTCTCCATCATCAGACAAAACAACGGCGTAGAATAAAAAAACACCACGGGACTTGCTGCCACTTGTTGCCTGTGCATCATTTAATGACACCATCTGATCTTGTTGATGGAAAAAAAGACTTTTTCATAAAAACTGGAATGTGTTGAACATGTACAGAGACCACTGCAAACTTTTACTGAAAGAGGGAAAATCAAGTTGTCACCATGGGTTCTGATCAATGGAGAATATAATATCAGCAGATTAATCTAAATCACAGTAGCTGTTTCTACTCCTTGCAGACTGTACAAGAGACTTTTTGTTTTCATTCTCCAGTTTGAAGATAAACTGCACTTGATCATGTCACATCGGCACCAGAGCCCCAAACCCCCACAACAGCTACAGGCAACATTGACATTAATCTGGAAACATCTGTTATACTGATGTTCTCCATAGTGGAGACCCAAATTGGCAGATGTAGTTTGTGCGTGCACGCACGCACGCACACACACACCTTTAAGACCTCACTGCCACGGTTATGAGGGGTTGTCAGGGTTTGAGGGGTAAGTAGGACCCAAAATGCAGACAACACTTTGGAAACGGTGCAGATAGGTTTATTAAACTTAAAGCTTTGACACAACACTGGTGGAAAGAAACGATTACAATAACCAAAAGTAACTACTTACAAAAACTCAAAACCCAAACAGGCAAAAACTGGCAAACCAACTGAAAAGGAAACCGAAGCACGAGGGTTATACAAGGAACAGCAGGCCAAAACATGAGAAGCACAGGGGATGACAACAGGAGACATGAACAGACTAAGGACAAACCCAGAGATCAAAAGAGAGACAACAGACGAACCAACACAGACAAAGAGAAGCACAAAGACTATATAGACAAGGGAGGCAAGGGTGATTGAACACAGGTGAAACACATTAGGGCGGGGCAGACAATCACCACACAGAAACAGGACCAACACCGGAAGCAAAAACACTGAGACACACAAGGAAACCAATTACAAAATAAAACAGGAAGTGAGAAAGTCCAAACAAAACTAACAAAAGGTGTCTGCCATAGCAAACCATGACATGCCACAACTGAATAAAGTCTCTTTATGACTCATGTGATCCGTGTTACTGTTATTATTCTCAGTTCAGTCTGAGAAATCATTTTTGTGCCATGACTGTTTTTACTTCCTCCTCTCCATCCGTCTACACGACTGACAGGAAATGGATGTATCTGCTGCCTCTGTTTCACTTGTGTCACTGTCCTTTATCCCATATTTCCTGTTGTTGCTCTGGTCGCTCTGATAACTGTTAGGTAACTTTTCAGATGAGGTGAGCTTTGACCCTGAGCTGTTTGCTGTGTTGTGTGTGTCTCCCCTCCCGTGTGCATGCATGATATGCTGTCTGGACCTTACGGTTATGTAACTGAGTTCACAGACCGCTGTAACAGGGGCATTTGTGTTCTCAACATAATTCCTGAAGGGAGGAATTACCCCTCAAATCTGCCCACATGTGCCTGAGCTAGGAACCTCTCTCTGCAAACACACACGTGGCAGACACCGTATTGACGTGCGTAAAAAACACAACTTGAATATCAAATAACCAGAGTGTATTTTGACCCATGACTCTGTGGTCTGACCACTCAAGCCTGTGGATTGGCTGTAAGCAGCTCTGCTGATGTCAGAGGTCTGACACTGAAGACACTGCTATTATAAAAACTAAGAAACTGACTGCTGGACATGACTATCAAAATGACAGTGATAGGAAATGTCATTAGATAGGAGGTTTCAGGGCAGGTACATATCCTCTTATCACCTTTCAGCTTGGTGACAAGACTTTACAAATAGTAATATTATTATAGTTGTATTAATGGTGTAAAAAACAGTAGGTTAAAAAGATTTTAAAATAAAAATATATTAAAAGTCATGAAATTTTTATCCCTTCTTAAATAAATGGATTGACACATTATGTGTACTGCCATTTTGACAGTTAAATGAGAGGTTTGATACGACTGTGTGTGTGTGTGTTCAGTTTATATGGAAGTTTATTAGTATTTATTTATTTATTTATTATTTATGTTTGGTTTAAATGAACATGATCATCATCGTTAATCAGCTGTAGAGGTTGTAGGTGTATTTCTGAACTGTGGACAGAGCCAGGCTGCTGTTTCTCCTGCTTCCAATCTTTTTTTGTACATTACTTTAGAGGTTATATGTGTCTTTTGTGTGTTTTGTTAATTCCTTATCAGTTTCATTTTCCATTGACAAAGTCAATAGTTAAAAGTTGGATTAAATGTTCTAACAAAAAAAGCAAGCAATGTATGGCAGCCCTAAAGGGTCAAAACTTTGGTTATAAAGTACAACATTATTTTGAGACAAAGGAGTCTTGGCTGCATCATGGTCATACAACACTGTACAACAATAAATGAGCATGAAGACAAAATGTACAAAAAGTGAAAAAAAGAATAAATACATCATAAATACATCATTCTGACAATAACAAAACATACTTTTAAAATTTAAAATTTAATTAGTTTTCTAATCTTGATTTTGTATTTATAAACAGGAAGTTGAACTGATAATCCTTACACAGACAATTCATGTTGTGGATCAATAATGTGAAGTATACAAAGTGTGTGTGTTTCCTTGTAAGATGTACCACGTTTCCCTCCACAGGTGCTGGCTGAGATGTGTCAGAGCGGGTATAAGGATGCTCTACGCTTCCTTGAAGAGAACAGTGAGTACTGCACTACTGTGTTACCATGGTTACTAAAATAACCTGGTTATGATGTGCCTCTATCAGCCTCCAGCTTAACCTTTGGACTGTTACACTGATGTCATGTTTTGTGGTGCCAGACCTGCTGATGCTGGAGAGTCCAACCCCTGGCCCCACCCTCCCTGAGAGCACCCTCAACTGCTGCTGTAAGCATACTGAAACAACCAAGGAGTGGGTGCTCCGGAGGCTCCATCTACTGCATAAACAGCACTGGTGGCTGGATGAGCAGATCGCTCTGCCTACGCCAATCAAGAAAGGTGCAGTGTCATCTCAGACTCCGTTGGCTTTTAGTTATAAAGACAGGTTTGACTTCAGTTTAAGGTCACAGGTTACATTATACCTCTTTAAACTGGTGTGTACATACTGCTGTGTGGTTGACTTGTGCTGTTGTCTGTGTGTTGTCAGTGTTCTGTGAAGCCTGCCAGGACAAATCAGGGCTGTATGCCAAGGTGTCTGAGATGCTGCCAGTGAGAGTGGCTTCCTACATGCTTATGCCATATACACTTCCTGTACAGTCAGCCTACTCAGTGGCCCAGAGGTGAGGTGTAGGTCTCATCAGTAACAGTATCATTTCCAACCCTCTTATAGCAACAGTCTCATCTGTTGCATGTGTATGTAATACAATAATTTCCGCTGCAGGTTTGTGGAGTGGATCCCAGAGGTGCCAGCTGATGTGCGCTGGCTGTTTGGGGTGGCTGGTGACGTATACCGACAGGCCTGGAAAGAACAACCAGCCAACAGGTGATAGATGATTTTCATAAAGTGTCATTTTAAAACAGAGGTTCAGTCAACTCGACAAGTCTCACATACAATACAGATACAATATTTAACTGAACAACAGCTGCTAGCAAAGACAACAAAGTCAGTAACACTGTAATTCATTATCATGTTGTATTCGCCGATGGTAGTCGAGGCTGATGATAGCCAATCAGGAGAGACTATGTGTGTCTACGTCATCATTTCCAAATGTCTCAGATTGTGTCAGTCCAGACTACAACTCAACCCTAGAGTTTTCAAAATAAAACAGGTCCAGCAGAGTTTCTGAAAGTCTCTGTTTTAGGGGCAGAAGACTGGACGTCAGGAGTAAATATAGTACAAGAGATTAGTTTTAAAACTGAAACGTAGTAGTGTTTGTTACAACTTGTTGTAGGGTCTTTAATACTTATAGAGACATTGAACCACCAATCACGTCATGTGAGATGATAGGGTCACATGAGTCATGGTGTGGGTGGGTGTAAAGCTGCCTGAGCCTGTCCTCAAACCTGTGTCACATGGGATTGACTTCACAGTGATCTGTGCCTGAGGAAATGTCTGAGTGCGCCGCCTCCACCCACTCACTATGACAAACCCATGCAGAGAGACAACCTACCTGCTCTTTCCTCCCTCGACCTCCATGGCAACTACTGGGAGATCCACAAGTCTACCTCCTTGTGCTCCTCGTCCCACCACCACCACAGTCCTCGCTCCGCCCCCTCCTCACCACAACAGGTCTGCTTCTTTGTGGGCTCACAGGATGAAACTCACAGCCATGCACAGCAGTGAAGGGTTCAGGACTTCCTCTCTGTGAGGAGCTGGTGGAAAGTCTGAACCAATCAGCAACAGTGTGTAAATGTTTTAAGGGGACATTGATTCTGAACACTCCAGGCAAATCGAAGTGTTTGAAGCTGTGGAGCAGAGCACTGCAGCCCACTCAGCAGAGACGTGCCCAGTTTTACAGTCTATTTGTTTAAAGGGATAATTATGGTAATTTGACGTGGGGTTGTATGAAGTAGTCATGCATAGCCTGTGTGTTACCTGGAGTAGAACGGATCAGCGCTGTGCCAGTTAGGAGAGGCAGCAGGAAACACCGGTATACTAGCAGAGTGATGTGCCACTGTGAACAGGGCCAGCAGAAAAAACATGTTTTAGACACTTTTAAAAATGGCCACTGACACAATCCAATATCAATTTAAATGTACACTTCATGTAGAATATCTTCAGTGGTTTATCTTCCTGTGAAAACAGCACTTTCCTTTGGCACTACATTTTTACAACCGCTGTATAAGATAAACTGCTGAAAATGTTCTACATGAAGCGTGCAGTTAAACAGATATTGGATTGTTTCAGTTGGCGATTTTAAAAACACTTTTTTCTGCTGGCTCCGTGCACAGCAGCACATCACTCTGCTAGTGTACCGTGTTCCCTGCTGCCGATCCTAAGTGGCACAGTGCTGATCTGAATCTACTGCAGGTAATTCACTGTCTATACATGAGTAGCACATAAAACACCACGTCAAATAACCCACACTATCCTCTTTAAAAGTAGCACTCAGAGCTCCAGTGCAGTTAAATGAATCAAGATATCTTTGTATCTCCCTCTATCTGTTTTTGTGCTTTTTATCATGTCAGTTAATTTTTTCAATTGTGTGATATCTCCAACCATATCTCCAACACAACATGGTGGCTGCATTTCTGAACATCATTAATCTCACCACAGATGGTTCATCTGTGTGCAAGTCATTTTAACACCATTTTTATTTTCAGACAGTATTCACCTAACTAACACTGTCCTCTGATTTGTGCACAAATCAGAAGAAGGTACATTAATGTCCCTGTCTCATATCAGAGTGGTAAAGTCCAATCTCTTGGTTTAGCTTTGAACGATTATTGCCATCATTACAGGTACACACACAGTCACTAAGATAACCTGTCTGGTAGCTCGTATTGACCAGATCTCAGATTCAAGCGACAAAGCAATATTTTTTTTGCATACAATGTATTTTATGATAAGACACAGACTCTAGTATTGGAGCTAAACATTTGTATTTAGTGTTAAAAGTGTTAACAACAAAAATCAATTGTTTGTCACCTGTTTCTTCTCTGCTGTACATGTGCTCCTTTATTTAGACCCAGAACTGCCAAAACCACTGGAGGGTGCCATTGTCTTATGAACAGGGGTTCTTGGGGGAAGAAACCAAGTATGATAGAGTTAGAGGGGTGCTGATTGTTTCACAATAAACAATGCTATTTTAATGAACTTTTTAAATGAGCACCTAAAATGTCTGCAAGTGTGTTTTGTAATTCAGATGTAAATGTGTGGATATGTGGACCAGGTGCTAATCTCCTGTTGGAAAATTGATTATCTAATTCTAATGATTGTCCAGCTGAGATACAGGAGGAGGCTGGAGGTCCGGGGAGTTCAGCTGTGATTGTACAAGAGTAAAAACTGCAAGGGCCCAGAGTTAAAGGGGCATTTCGTAGTTTTTAGTTCTTTCTTCTATTTGTTTTTTCAAGTATTATTTTCCTTCATTATTTTGTGTGTGTGTGTCTGTGTGTGTGTGTTGGGAGTGGGGGGTAGGTATACACTGTAAATCATGCTGCACAGGAATTTTGTTTACCACTGTACATAATAAATATACCTGAACTACATTACTGAATTACTCTGCTGTTTACATGGGTTTTTAAAGCATATAATCTGTGTTTTTTTAACTATTAATTAATTATTTAATTGCAAACATGCAAATAGATCTTTACCATGACAGTAATACCACAGCATATACGCTCTATAAATGAACAAACCCAGCAGCTTGAGATTTCCTACCCTGTGTTCTATCTCTCGCCACTGAGTCTATAATATAAATGAGTGTCACCATCTAATGAAGCCAGCAGAACCACATCATCTTTAAAGAAAATTCCAATGCATTCCTAATGCATTATTTATTCCCAGTATTTTGGGAATAACTTTGGGAAAAATTGGAATTTAACACCAAAAGTCGTAGCACCTCTTTCAGGATCAAGACGCATGTTTTGATGTATATATTACCGGGGTTTTCTCAAAGCTGCGGGACGAGTTACGCGCCAAAATTTGGCGGAAAAATAATAATAAGCCTGAGGAATATTAATAGATGCCTCGGAGCTGAGCACCCGTGGCACTAACTACTTGCACTAATAATGGCAGAGAAGAGTTATAGGAGTGTTGATTTCATATTAAATCCTTCAAACCTGGAATTAATCATGATACAAGTGGTTAACTGATCAAACAACAATATAAACATTTCCCAAAGCTAATAGTCTATGAATGTGGATTACACAGCAGTTCTTTGACTGTAATAATAACTAGAAAATTCCAGGGAAATTTTGAGTGCCATGGGGGCTACTGCCGGGATGAGTACATGATTTATTTCCAGTGTTCAAAAGTCACCCTGATCATATTCTGGTTTTGAGAAATGTCTTGATATAAAAGACTCTGATATAATGTCACATCCCTCCATCATGTATTATGTGGGAAATATCTCATATTCCGTCTTGTTTTTTTTAATAAAACAAGAGGCAGCATGTCTTCAAACTGACATTTAAAGGGTAAAATCCTGAAAACTAATAACCATTTGGTAGGTTTGAGCAGAACTGAAATGGTTTAAGAGACGTATGCAAAAAATTGCAGAAAAAAATATTGATATATGATGATTTTATAGCATTTTCTTTGTGTGTCCTTTTTTGGACGCGAGGAACCCCAGAGGGTACAAAATGTGTTACCAGTGTATAATAGACCTGTAACAGTAACTGACATTAGATTTTAAAAATATGTCCTCTCAGCTATTCTAGCTGTAGAGGAGTGCCTCGGAGCTGAGCACCCGTGGCACTAATAATATGAACATTCTGGATGTCATGTAGTGTGTGTTACCTTGTGTGAAGGATGCTGACAGTATGGTCACATGAAGGACATTGTCTTAAAATCTACATGTTACATTTCAAACATTCTATGGGATAGAAGTTTGGGATTAAACTATTGCATAGGAACATCTCATGAGTTACAGAACAGCTAGATATTTCATTTTACATTCTTCCTTAGATCTGTGTCTGTGAAGAGAGTTCTGCTGGTCACTACCCAGGATTGGAATGTGGGTTGTAGTTTATGACTCTTATCTAGAGAGGGGCAGAGGAAGGGAGGTTGGTGTGTGTGTGTGTGTTCATGCATGGCACAGAGAGGCCAGGATTCACACCTTAGTGTTAATCAGTCATTTTGTTGGTACTTGTCCTATATAAGAAACAATCAAATATCATTAGACAGAGTCTTATTGTGACAAACTGGAGATATTGCCTATATTCTCCAGTTGCCTGGTGTCTATTGGTTGATCCTCTGGAGCTGACCCTTTGACCTTTGGTCTGGTTCTGTGTCTCTCTGGCATGCTAAAAGCATGGTCTGTTTGTGGGAGAAGGGTCATTTGTCTCTGTTTCCTATCAATTTGATAGTTTGTCACAAAGTGTTAATTGTGGGTCCGTTACTCTGCATGTCCTTATAATGAACTTCCTTAATGGCTTGCGACTGATGCCAGGCCAAGTATGTCCGCTACTATATATATATATATATATATATATATATATATATATGTGTGTGTGTGTGTGTGTGTATATGTATGTATGTATGTATGTATGTATACATATATATGTATACATATACAGTTGAAACCAGAAGTTTACATACACTGCATAAAAAGACACATAACCTTTTTTTTTTTCTCACTGTCTGACATTAAATCAGACTAAACTTTTCCTGTTTTAGGTCAGATAGGATTACCCAAAATTATTTACATTTGCTAAATGCCAGAACAATGACAGAGAGAATTTTTTAGACAATTTTTTATTACTTTCTTCAAAGTCAGAAGTTTACATACATTACATTAGTATTTGGTATACTATACTGTATGACTTGGGTCAAACGTTTTCGGTATCCTTCCACAAGCTTCTCACAATAGTTTCCTGGAATTTTGGCCCATTCCTCCTGACAGAACTGGTGTAACTGAGTCAGGTTTGTACGCCGCCTTGCTCGCACATGCCTTTTTAGCTCTGCCCACAAATTTTCTATAGGATTGAGATCAGGGCTTTGTGAGGGCCACTCCAAAATATTGACTTTGTTGTCCTTAAGCCACTTTGTAACTAATTTGGCTGTATGCTCAGGGTCATTGTCAATTTGGAAGACCCATTTGCATCCAAGCTTTAACTTCCTGGCTGATGTCTTGAGGTGTTGCTTCAATATTTCTAGATTATGTTCTTTCCTCATGATGCCATCTATTTTGTGAAGTGCACCAGTCCCTCCTGCAGCAAAACACCCCCACAACATGATGCTGCCACCCCCATACTTCCTAGTTGGGATGGTGTTCTCAGGCTTGCAAGCTTCCCCCTTTTTCCTCCAAATGTAACGATGGTCATTATGGCCAAACAGTTAAATTTGAGTTTCAGGACATGTCTCCAAAAATAAGGTCTTTGTCCCTGTGTGCATTTGCAAACTGTAATCTAGCTTTTTTATGTTGCTTTTGGAGTAAGGGCTTCTTCCTCGCTGAGTGGCCTTTCAGCCCGTGTCGGTACAGGACTCGTTTCACTGTGGATAATGACACTCTCTTACCAGCTTCAGCCAGCATCTTCACAAGGTCTTTTGCTTTTGTTCTGGGGTTGATATGCACATTTTGCACCAAAGCACGTTCATCTCTGGGACACAGAACCCGTCTCCTTCCTGAGCAATATGATGGCTGGACATTCCCATGGTATTTATACTTGTGTATAATTGTTTGAACAGATGAACGTGGCACCTTCAGGCATCTGGAAATTGTACCCAAGGATGAACCAGACTTGTGGAAGTCCACAATTCTCTTCCTGATATCTTGGCTGATTTCTTTTGATTTTCCTATGATGTCACACAAGGAGGCAGTGTGTTTGAGGTGTGCCTTAAAATACATCCACAGGTGTGCCTGTAATTAATTCAAATGTTGTCAATTAACCTATCAGAAGCTTCCAAAGCCATGACATTATCATCTGGGCTTTCCCAAATTGTTTAAAGGCATAGTAATCTTAGTGTATGTAAACTTCAGACTTTGAAGAAAGTAATAAAAAAAATTTCTTCATCTGCTTCAGTGGCTTGGCAACACAACTCTTCTTTTGTGTCCTCATTATGTCTTTGCCTTTATTTAAGTCCCCAGATATGAGGGCTTAGTTGTTTTGCTGAATAGTCTCCTTCTCCCTCTCCTGTTCTTTTTCGATCTCACAGGCTTTGAGACACATTTCTGAAAAAGTTATTCTTCTCTCTCAACAGTTTTCAAAAGCATCTTCATTCTTGTCATTCTTTCAAGAAGAGCCTTTTCTGAAGCTCACAATTGTTTTCATTGTTCATTGTTTTGCGCTAAAACCTCATCAAACACCCC
>NW_019525137.1:307462-395863 GCF_002814215.2 Seriola lalandi dorsalis
CCCCCACCGCCACCCACCCACCTTTCCCTCTTGGAGACATGTCTTCCTTTTGGTCTTTTTCTATTTGGAGAACCTTCCTTTTTTGTTTCACAGGGGACAATAGCAGTCTCCTCCTGTGATCTGAGCTCTTTGTCAAGCACCTCAGCAGTGCTGCAACTTCTGACCATAAATATTCATACTTTAAAGCAGTATGTAGTGTATACATATAACATCTCATATATGACATATATATATATATATATATATATAGACGGAATGCCAAGAATGATGTTGCCATATAAAAATCAAAGAATCCTTGGATTAGCCAGGTGGTTACATGAGGATTATGTTCTTTGATTTTCCAAGTGCATTTAACACTATCCAACCCCCCGTTTTTAAAGACAAGCTGGAGGGGATGGGGGTGGATCCCTGCTTCATGTCCTAGATTGTGGATTAGCTGACTAGACGACCACAGTACGTCAGGCTGGGTAACTGTGTCTCAGTGACAGTGATGAGCAGCACTGGGGCTCCACAGGGGACTGTTCCAGCTCTGTTCCTGTTCACTCTGTATACGGTGGACTTTAAATACAACTCTGAGTCCTGCCACATCCAGAAATACTTGGATGACACAGCTGTTGAGGCGTGTATCAGGAACGGGCAGGAAGAGAACAGGGATCTGACGATGGCCTTCAGGGAATGGAGCAACAAGAACTGCCTCCTTCTGAACACCCCCATGTTGTTTTATTAAAAGAACATACATATAAAATTTCTATATGTTTGTGCATGTTTTGTCATTAATTTCTCATTAACTTTAAACATCTTCACATTCTGTGAAAGTGGTCTCAGACTATTGGAGCCTACTGTTTATAATATCAACATATACTGACAGGTTTTAGGATGGATATATATTTACAAAACATATGTCTACAAGATAAGCATACATACATAAACACACATATTTGTATGGGCTAGACATAAATGTCAATCTATGAAATTCTTCAGTTTTCTAATAGATTTCATATATAATTCTTACATATGTTTTCATTTCTTATTTCACATATAGTAATTCAATATATGTACAAATATTACATTTGAGTAAGGGATAATAACTAAAGATGTATAATATTTTAACCTTCAGGGTGGAGTGGCGCTATGCGCATGCGCCCTGAATCACCAACATCATCAGGAGAGAAGAAGATGGCGGAGGATGTGAAGGATGAGTCGGTGGCCACTGACTCAGAGCTCCTGGCTGCGGACGGGAGCCAGAACACTGCGGTGAGACAGCAGCTTCTCCTTCTCTTACTTCAAATCAGGTCTACGTGTTTTCTTCCGCAGCAGCGGGTAAACGCTGCGTCCACCTTACCTTACCGTTGGCTTACTGCTGAGAGTTCACTATACATTATGGTATATTTAAGATACGTTCATTAGCACAATTCAGGTTATTAGTTCGCCATTGAAATAGCTTTGGTTAGAACAGAGACAGGTCATGTCTGAATGTTGTCATGCTAACAGTAGCTTGCATCATAACTAAGAGACAGCTGCTGGCTAGTAGCTTAACGGGAACACAGTGGGACTATGTCCCGATTTCAATCCTGTCCCTACACTCACACTCAGAAGAGTGTAAGGGTGGAGTCACACTCGCGGCTGTGGAGGGTCTCTTCGTTAAGGGTATAGATACAACGGCAAGCTTTGGAACGTCCTCACCCTTCTCTGATGGAATCAGGAAATTCATTGTTACCCAAAATATTTCAGAAAGATATTATGATTAAATCAATATTTATCTAAAATATAATATTATACACAGCATTAACCAAGATGTAGGTGTGTGGGCAAATACATGGCTCTCATCACATTCATGGCGTAGATAGCTTGTGAAAGGGAAATTATCAGTTGGCGGTGTCCCCTTTTTTTCAGGTACACAGCACCATGTTCATTCCAAAATACAGTGTAACCTCTAATTTCGTCACGTGTGCATGAAAATAGTGAAATGTCTGTTTGAGGTGATTTATGACTTGTCCTTTGTAAATAAACACACGAAACTTACATTTAAAGGTATATGGAATTTCATCCATCCTGGACTCAAAGCGATGCTGCACTTGTTTGGGAGTGTGGTTTGTAAGACTGCATCGATGCAGGCTCTGTGTTGGAGGCTTTATAACCACCTCACTTATGGGTCATTAGTTTGGAACGACACTCAATGTGGCGGACCCTTCACACAAACGTGTAAACGGAGTGAGAGTGGGTAGGGGGAGTGTGTATGGGCCAGATTGGAATTTGGCCTATGAGTGAACAGGTGTTTGGGATGTTAATGTCACCGGGTGCCGTTGCAGGTGGAGGAGGAAGGTGGCTGCACTCTGCTGCGGAGGATGGAGATCTGTGTGGCTGAGGCTGAGAAGAGGAGTGGGAAGAATGCAGTGAACATGCAGGAGACGTTCACCGTGTACCTCATCGAGACACGGTGAGAACTGCATGGCTTGGGTGCTGAGATATGTATTCATCTGCACTTCATCAATTTCTGGGCTCTGTATTGCATGAATTCACTTCCGTCTTTTGCGTCAGTGCTAAAGAACTTGTCCAAACTGTCCTGCATCTTTAAAGGCCGATGGATGCAGTGGCAGAGGGTCGTAACCCTGCTCCCGACTCTCTGTGGAGGCGATACAGCGAGTTTGAACTGCTGCGGAGCTACCTAATAGTTACCTATCCATACATTGTGGTGCCCCCCCTGCCTGAGAAGAGGGTGAGTTCAATGTGGCTGTGCTTTCCAAACCCTTCAGTGATGCAACAAACATCAGACATACAGGGATGGTCCCAGAGTCAGTGATTTGATGCATCAGTCAAAGACTTAGAGTTGACTCTCCTTTCTTTTAGCTGCATCATTGTTCACAGAGCAATAAAAAAACGATCAGCTGTAAACTTTATAGCCTGAGCCTGGTCTGAAAATAACTGTGCCACAAAACTGTGTTGGAGGTAGAGAAGGGAGGGCAGGGACCCAGACAGGCATGGTGGTGCAGTGGGTATTACTGTCGCTTCACAGCAGGAAGGTTCTGGGTTTGAACCTGGAGCCTGTCTGTGTGGGACTGCTCCAGCTACCTGCAAACACATGCCCACATAACTCTAAATTGCTCGTAGGTGTGAATGTGATTGTGAATGGTTGTGTCTCTATGTGTCAGCCCTATAGAGTGTAAATAAAGATGGATGTAGCCTCAGTGACGTCACCCACAGGTTTCTGAAAAACGGTTTTGAAGCTCAGAGTGAGATGCCCCACTGTCACTATCTTGGCAGTGTCTGGCTCCTGGCTAATCCAAAAATGGTCCAAGCGGTGGGGCGTGGGTGGAGCCAAGACTTAAGTGCATAATGGTTTGTGGCAAGAATACCCTCCCCCAGCTGTCACTCAAAGAGGCCACGCCCTCAATTATACATAACTTGTATAAAATGTAAACAGGTGAGTTATATAAACAGTTATCATGAAGGAGGAACTTAGCTAGAGAGACCAAAACTGTTTTTGGACCAGGCTGTAAAATAGGGCTGTCACTTTTTCAAAAATCTAGGTCGTAGGTATTCAAAGTGACCCACATTTTGAAATCTAAGTCCCTCTTATTTTAGTTGATAGAGATGATGCTACCATCTAAATGATCTCCACTTAACCTCTGTTATTTGGCAACTTGAAATATTATGGTGATTAAAAGATTAATGATTAATAAAGATGGTTGGGAAATCTATTTGGAGTATTTTGTAAAGGTAGAGTTGTGGCTCATCTTCAAATCTTCCCATTTTATTAGACAATTAACACATGCTTCATTCATCTAAATGACAGGCCAGTGCAGTGGATAAACCAGATGCATCAAAACATATGACTGATGAAAATCAATGAAATGCAATCATGCTGAAATAGAAATTCACTGTACAGCTTTGCAGTGTAAAACATGAATGCTTCATTCTCTCGCCTGCAGGCAGAGTTCGTGTGGCACAAGCTGTCGGCGGACAATATGGACCCAGACTTTGTGGAGCGCCGCAGGGTGGGGCTGGAGAACTTTCTGATTCGTGTGGCATCTCATCTAGTGCTCTCCAATGACAAGATCCTCTACCACTTCCTCACTGAGGTACATAGTGCAGCTCAGGGTCAGTCCAGCAGTTCAGCTGATCAATTATCAATCAGTAGCTGATCTGTAACTGACTTCTTAAACTACTGTGTGTCGCAGGAACATGGCTGGAGAGAGGTGGTGTATGAGACAGGTTTTCAGGCTAAGGTACTGGATATCTGTGGTGGTTCTGTTTCTCAATTCATACAGTATTTTCAGTGTTCACAAAACTTGACCAGCTTCTCTCCCTCCTGCTGCAGGCAGATTCCAGGCTGAGAGCTCTCAGTGCCACCTTCCGGGTGAGAAATACAGATAAGTAAGTTAGTGTTTCCAAGTCACACTGTAAGAGTGGCTCATCTGTTTGTCAGGAGTAAAGAATTAGCCCCAGTTATTTAGAGTAACTTCTTAAAGTTAAAGCTGCCTGTAATGACCAAGATATGAGAAGATGTAAGTTAAGCTGTTTGAAGGTAGAGGGTTTTTATATTTGTTATTAGCATTATCAAATATATGGTCAATTTAAAATCAATTGCATAAATACAACTGCAAGCAGCAGTGAGCAGGTTTCAGGTGTGACCAATCAGAACAAAGTGACATCAGCTGGTTTAAATGAAACCAATCACACACTTTTCGTCATCACAGAGCCTGCAGCAATTCAATAAGTGCGCAGTCAACGTCCCGTGTTCATCACATGTGAGTGAATCAGAAGAGAACGCAGGAATTTAATCAAGATTGATCATAGACATATTCAGTTGTGAGGAAATTAATGATAGACCCCGTATACCTGCACCTGATAGATAGATAGATAGATAGATAGATAGATAGATAGATAGATAGATAGATAGATAGATAGATAGATAGATAGATAGATACTTTATTGTCATTGCATTTAGATACTTAATGATATTAAATTTGGCAGCAATCCTCTTGGCAGCATATATTAAAATAAATAAAGACTTCAACAAACATCAACAATATAACTATAAACTATAAATTGTCAATATTGCACAGTTCTAGCAGCAACAGTTTATGAGGCAGCAGATCAGTCATTGTAGATGTACACATTTTTGGTTTTTAAAGAGTTAAAATAAAAATTGGCAGAAAACCCCTCATGGCGGACTCTAATGGTCCAAGAGGCTTTTTTGTAGAAGACATTGAGCTGGCCTTGTTTGTCGAGGTGTTAGGGATGAGGGGTGAGGGGCATGGCCTTTCCAAAATTGCATTTGCAATAACAGCTCTGCCATCTCCTTATTCACCATCACCATATTATTTTTCTCAGTTCTTTGTTTAATCATTTTGTCATTAAAACATTATAAAACTGTGAATTATCCCAGCGCACAAGACGACATCATCAATGCCTCATTTTGTCCGACCAACAAACCAAAATCCACAGTTACTAACTATCCACCTTACTATCATTTCAAAACAAGAAAGCTTTTGTTGCGTTTGAAAGCGCATTTGAGAACCTAGAATCACAGAGTGTTTGAAATTTTAATTTAAAAGGTGACTTAAATAATGATCAAATATGTACATATATATATATATATATATATATATCAGTATATATAATATATATAATACAATGTATAATAGAATAATAGATTAATCGTTGCAGCTCTAGATCCACCAGATTAAAAGAAAGAGTCCAAAAATGAAAGGCATTGAAGGATTAATATATACAAGTACACTTTGAATAACTGTGTAGAACGTAGGTAAAGGAAATTTTAATGGCTGTATTCTGTATGTGTTTTTATTGTATCTGATGCAGGCGCTTCATGGACATGAAACACTACAGTGATGAGCTGCAGTCTCACACATCTCAGCTGCTCCGAGCAAGAGCAGTGAGTTTCTCCTCTCACTCTCTTTGACATATCATCACCTTTAAGTTGATTTGAGGAACCCCTTTTTTCATACATGCAGCAGTTACAAAGCAGCATTAGGATTCATGTAGAGTCATGTTTCATCTCTAACTGTACCTGTTTAGTATTAAAGGACACTGGTTTGGTTTGTCACTCCAGTCTATAAAGAACATGCAGTAGTGCAGTCTAGAAAGCAAAAAAAGAAGAGAAAGAGTTAGACCAATCATAGTGCTTGTTTCATTCCTCCAAATATCAAGCTTGGATGATTGTCAGATGTGTAATTTCAATAGCAGCACAAAACAGGTTTCATATCGTTGCCCCTCTCTAAAGACTGTGCTTTAAATCCTTCAAAGGTCAGGTCACCTTTCCCAAATTGACTGTATGTTTTTATTTGAACAGTTATTCAGTTTCTGTGTCTCTTGTAGAGAGTTGCTGATCGACTCTATGGTGTTTTCAAGGTGCATGGGAACTATGGCAGAGTCTTCAGGTTTGTAGCTGTGTAACACTAAAAACAATGACCTGATGTTCCATCGTCAAGTCAAGAAAACTCCATTCTATTTTCAATTCTGACAAGAAAAACTAACAGAATAGAAAAAATGTCTGTTGTCTGTTATCTTCCTTAAAAACTAATAGTGTGTATGACAGACTCTCCTTGTTAATTTACATGTATGTGTGCGTGTGTGTGTGTGTGTGTTCGCTGCAGTGAGTGGAGCGCCATAGAAAAAGAGATGGGGGATGGACTGCAGAGTGCTGGTCATCATATGGATGCGTGAGTATTTGAGTCTGCAGATCCTCAACAGATACTATAATGTGTGTATAGACACATTACACGCATACATACGTGTATATACACAACGTGTATAAGACAATATATACTGTATGTACATATATGTGTATATGTGTGTGAGTGCGTGTGCATGTGTGTGTGTGTATATAAGACAAATTTTTCTTTGTCACACAGTTACGCTGCCTCGATAGATGACATCTTAGAGGAAGAGGAACATTATGCAGACCAACTGAAAGAATATCTCTTCTATGCTGAGGCTCTGAGGTACAATGTTATAAAAAATATATTAGGCAGTAATAAACTCATATCTAGGCTTGTCACTTTACGCCACATGGAATAGGCCACTTAGGAAATTAGATATCTTGATTTCCTCATATCTTAAAGATGTATGTTTCTCCTCAGGGTTGTGTCGTGGTTAGTTTGTGTGGAAGTGGATGGATCACAGTGGTCAACTGAAATTCTACTGATCAAACTGTGGTGATGTTCATGAGATTAGGGGCTGAGAGAGCTCATAGAGGGACAGTCAGCGTAGCTCTTTGTTATTACTACACACCAGCAATAACCAGAGCCAGAGGCATGTTTTCAGGCTGCCGGTACATCTCATTGTTGTGGACACAATATCTCAGTAACATCTTGGTGGCCAAATTTGGCACAAACATTCACTTGGACTCAAGCTTGAACTGATTAGATTTTGGTGGCTAAAGGTCAAAGGTCATTACTCAAGACTTTGCATAAAAATTATGACAAAGTATCACACAAATGATTCATATTGTATGTGACTCTTTATAAACAGGGATGTAATGTGAAACTAGTCTGAGTGGTGGAGGCAGACAACCACAAGGAGGTGATTCTAGTTTTTAACTAGCTTCACCCTCCTGCCAGTATACACCAGTATAACACCATGAAACCTCTTCATCTCCATGACATGAGCTGTCAGCCAACAAAATGTAAGCAAAGACTAGATTTACAACCGTGTTATAAATGAATATCAGATTATTAGATCAGTGACCACCACACTCCAACATGTACCTGTCTCACTCACAGAGCTCTGAACAGTTAAAACCTGAACTATATTCATTAACAGGTGTCTTAATGTGTCACATCTGTGTTCACTGGACATTGGTTCTTTCTGTTCCTGTAATATATTTTATATAGCGATGGACAAACATACACACACACACGCAGAACACACGAGGTACACACACAGGTACACACGCAGGTACACAGAGAGGTTAATTATTGTTACAGCAATGGACACCTAAACTCACACATATACATGCATATCTCTCTTATGCTCTCTCACTAATACTGTGGGTGTCTTATCACAGAACACGCAACCATAAACACACACAAACACACACACTCCTGTAATGGGACTGTGCCTCTGGTTCTCACACTGTGATATTTATATGTTGCTGTTGTTGAAATGACCTCTTGTCACTAATATCAAGTGCTCACTTTAATGTTGTGCACTTGAATTGACATTGTTTTGAAATCTCAGGGTTTCTTGTTGAGCGCCACATAACTGGACCTCAGTATGAAGGTCTACATCATGTCATTAGTTATTTTCAGTTAACAGCTGTTCAGAGGTTTTTTGGTTTCATTAAACACTGTTTTGTTAAATTTTGTTTGGTTGTGATTTTTTAATACACATTAAAATTGTTCCAATATAATTAACTAATGAATCTTAGAGTGCTTTAATGCACAATCATCACAATTGTTTATTTAGAGGAGATTTTAAAATATCAATATAGATATATTGTGTATGGTGATAGAGCCTAAAAATAATGTGATATTACTTATAGGCCATGTTCCCCAAAGTTAATTAGATCATGACATACCATGAACTTAATATTAGTTATGCACCCTTTGCCTCTGTAGGGCAGTGTGCAGGAAACATGAGCTGACCCAGTTTGAGCTGGAGATGGCCTCCCAGGACCTCATCTCCAAGAAGCATCAGCGTGAGGAGCTGGCCACAGGGGTACACTACACTTCCTTACTCTCAGTCTGTCTTTAATGTCTTTAAGAATCATAACTTATCATAATGAGTTTTAATAGATGTCACACTGGCCTAAGACCTTTCAGGACTATGTAGGTCTCGTAGACTACTGTACCATCCATCTGACTGTAGTTATTTGTGTTTCATCTTCTCAGATAGTGCGGACGTTCTCCTTCAAAGGAATGACCAACAAGCTGTTTGGACAAGAAGCACCTGAGCAGAGGGAGGCCAGACTGAAGCTGCTGGAGGAGCTGATAACAGAGGGTGAAGATGCCGTCAAAGAGAAGACAGCTGAGTGCGAGTGAGTCCGAGTCGTAGATGCTGCTTAATGGTTACAGAAATTACCTTTGTTGGTTAAAAGAGAAAAGTGTTGCATATGGTGTGTGTTTGTCTGATGTGTGTCACTGCAGGGAGCATGTTGAAAGAGCCTGGGTGGACATGGAGCGCTTTGAGGAGCAGAAAGACAAAGACCTGCGGGAGGCGCTCATTAACTATGCTGTCATGCAAATCAGCATGTGCAAGAAGGTTAAGAAGAACATCAGGCCGGTGAATGTTATGAGACAACTGTATTGGTCATGTCCATGATGAAAGTGTTTTCTTCTCTCTGTGCAGGGAATTCAGGTGTGGAGCAATGCCAAAGAATGTTTCCTCAAAATGTGAAGATCAAGCCATGTTCAGTGCTGCTCACCTGTGGATGCCGAAAAATGACCTCTGTGTCGTCGTGTTGAGGTTTGAAAATGATCTCATTAATGTAACAAAATGTTTATAATATGTCATTTCAAGTTCTACTAAAAAGCATTTATATGCAGCTCATTTGCAACAGTGATTCACTGTAGTGGAAAAGCTTCAGGAAGTGGTGGATCACCAAGGACCATTTGTCTAACTTCAAATAGGCACTTCACCAGTTTTACATGTTTAAGTCAGTATATTAACTCTGTTTAGATCCAGGGTTTTCACATGCTCACACCTCTGTGACCTGCTGTGTTTGGTGCGTTTGCGCATTTAGTGAAGTTTGTTTGGGCTGGTGTGAAACCTGCTCATCAAACTCTGGTACAGACCAAACAACCAGACCCAGGAGGGTCCTGGTCCAGTTCTGTTATGGTGTGAAAGCAAAGTAGACCAACCACAGGTTGTTGTGACAGTAGATGTGTGATTTTAGCATGAATTCAAAAGACAGAGGACTATTAACCAGAACTAAATGACAACAGGTTGCTGAAGATATCAAACCAGAATATCCTTGTGAAACTGGCTTCAGAGAGAGTGAAACGTAGGCGCCACACAGTCACTATCCCACCATAACATTACACCAAATAAAAATTACTCCTTTTATCTTTTTGCTCCCTGTTTTTCATCATTCATGAAATAAGCTCAAGTTGTAGTCTGGATTGTTACTGCTCATGAATCATTTATATCTAAGAGATACTGTGTGTCACTAGATAACATAAATGAACACATCAGTATCTATGGAGCTCATTCACTGCCTAAACCTAACAAACAAAATTCATTAATAAACAAACACAAAACACCTAACAAACTAGTGTGTTTTGTTTTGTAAATACAAAATGTCTATTAAACAAATACACATACATACATTCAGAAACACATACAGCAGGTCTTACAAGTACAAACATATATCCTAAAGAGATTTAAAAAAAATAATATCATGTGTCTTTCCACCGTGATTGTGCCAAGAAATGTCTCGAGTAATTCTCCCTCCACGGCAGCAGGTGGTTACATGAGTCAGTTCAAAGGCAGGTTGAGCAGAGCAGAGCACTGTGGTCAGGTGAGCTGTCCCTGGTCAAATCCCTGTGAAACCAGCTGTCTCCTTGTGTAATTATGGTACGGGTGCTGGAAGCAGCCAAAATGGACACATGTGAAAACAGTTTATACACCCAGTGAAACGGTTATTATTTTAAACATCATATTGACATATTAAATACACTGTAATGGTTCCTAACTGAGAAACTACTTTTATATATGTTCCATGACATTTACAGTTGTTGCCCTCTTATTTGGAAAAAAAAAACAGCCATTGATTAAATTTCGGTATTAACTTCCTAAAATTCCTTTACCCCCTTTTCCCTGTTCTTTTATACATTTCCAAATGCTGTATAGATATCTGTTCGAATTAAACGTTACCTTATATGACTATCTACATTTTAAAGAACTATACTGTGCAGTCATTGGACAAATTACAGGAAACGTGAGTCAAATTCACAAAAACATTTCCTCCATAGGGTTGTTGAAACCCTCAGTGGATACTTGGAATTTTCAGAGTGACCCTGACTGTTTCCATATGAAACTTCAGGTTTCATTTTTCTGTATATGGTCACACAAAGACATTTGACATATGATATTTCAGCCGATGTATAAAGGAATAGGAAAGAGTTGGTGGGGAATTTTCCATGTTTACAGTGGAATTTAGTTTATGGCTGTTTTTTTATCCTCCCAAAAAAACACCAACACTAAAACAACTGTAAATGTTATGGAACATAATTAAAAGCAGTTTCTCAGTTAGGAGGTATTACAATGTATATCATTATGATGTTTACAATAATAACCGTTTCACTGGGTGTTTGGCCGCTTCCAGCACCTGCACCATAATAACACAAGGAGACACTCATCAAACTCCATCAAACAGCTGGTTTGACAGGGATTTGACCAGGAACAGCTCACCTGACCCCAGTGCTCTGCTCTCTCTGCTCTGTTCAACCTGCCTTTAACCTGACTCATGGCGCCAGTGTTAAAGATAGTGCCAAAAGCCACAGGATATATTTTTTTGTAATCTCTGTAGGATGTATGTTTGTACTTGTAAGACCTGCTGTATGTGTTTCTGAATAATGTATTAGAAATAAGCTGTGCTTTTGTTTGATAGATACATTTTGCATTTACAAAACCAAATGCATTTGTTTGTACCATTCACTGCCATTCACTAACAAACAAATTTGTTAGTGAATGGCAGGGCATTTGTAAAACATGTTTGTCCAGTGTTGGCTCCATGAGGATCAGTGAGGTGCAGCGTGACCTGCTGTCCGTTATCAGAGGTTGATTTAAGGTTAGATTCAGAGTTTGTTGAAGCTGGATCAGGCTCCTGAACTAAAGGCAACAATGAGTCATATTTGTCCCTGGTCTCAACGACAGGTGTGACAGTGACCTGAGTAGTAAACACAACCATAAAGGCACACAAATGAAATCATTTTTTGATTTTTGATTATGTTTTTTAAAAACATAATCAGAGTGACATCATTTCCTCCACGTCCCTCTGCTGAGTCAGTAACTTAAATCTGCTTTAATGAATGAATCAAAGTGCAGCAGCTACATTACGTGTCTTTATGTGCAGGGCGATGTGTTGTACTAATGTACAGTAAAGCTGCACATAAGACTCAGTCTGAGATGATTTTATTAACCTTCATTTATTGACTGAGGTTTTTTCTCCTGTGTGTTTTAAATGTTACCTAAATAGCATTTTATTTCCTGCTTACCAGAAATAAGCTTTGTGAGTGTATTTCTGAAGATTCATATTTACAATTTTAATGCTCAGTTTGGATGCAGATCTTGTTTGTTCTATTTATTTGAATAAAAATCTGTCACACCACTGACTATATTTATATTATCATTATTATTATTCATAGCAAGCAGGTTGTTTTCACCCACAGGATACAGAGTGACTAAACAACTGAACCGATCTGAACTTGGTGGAGAGATGGATCATGGACCAGGGAAGAACCCATTAACTTTGGGGCAGATCTGGATAATTTGCTATGAATTAGAATATTTTTCTCTGAAGTCTGGTGTGTGTTTTACATCAGCGCTCTGAGTACCCCTCTAGTTTTTCTTGTTTATTTTGTGGAATCAGAAATAGTCTAATGTGCTGTAGATCTGTTCTGTGATTTGACACACATACACACAGCAGTCATCAGAACCTGTGAATGTGGGCTAGAGGAATAAGGGACTGATGCTTTGTTATTTGACAGGCAGAGACAGAAAATAATGACAGAGACAGACAGAAATCAAGGATCCTCCAGCCATGACTCAAACCACCCAATGTTTTGTTTTTGAGTGTTCTGAGTAGTTTAATGAATCTTAGCAGAAAAGACATTTACACATCAGCTTCCTTTTTCTGTCTTAATATTATTAAAGCAGAACGTGAATAGAGACTTATTAACAGAATGAGCCTCAGTTATCTGTGAGTGAGATTTTTCCTTCACAATAGAAACAGCTGTTAACGACACAGTCTGGTGGTTTTTCTTGAACCTCAGCAAACTTCAGGATTTAAACTCAGTCAGTAACTCCTGGTTCTAGGGGTCTTTCAATTAAAACATTACCAAAACACGGTGTCAGGTGACATCATGAAATACCATGGGATCATGGGAGTTGTTGCTTTCACCATCATTACTGTAAGTTCCTCCCAGTTTGGATTCCTTCAGTGTCAGTGGTTCAGGAAATCAAACAGACCCAGTGATTATAACCGTTAAAAACACTGAATAAAGCAGTTTCACATTTAAATAAAGTGTTTGACGGACGCTGTACGGAGGACAGAGACGTCAGGGAAGAGTTGGAGCTGAGATTGATGCTAACCTTTGATTTGATTGTTTCTCTGATAACTTATGAACCAGACGTTCAGCAGGTTTTTACCCGCAGCTGAATTATCCTCAGAGGTGTCCTCCTCTCCATAACAAACAGACCAGGCGATGAAAACCAATAGAAACACCCATAAAGCAGTTTCACTTTAAAAAATCCAAGATAAACCGCCGCTCTTCAGTGACACAGGACAGGATGTCTCCAGCAGCTGGGAGCTGAGCTGTCTAACATTTGCTTGCATTAGCTTGTTTCTCTGATAACTTCACATCCAGATGTCCGATGACTAAAATCCTTCATCTGGTTCAAATATAGTGTTGAAAATCACTGAGGTGTAAAAAGTGTATGTCGCTTAAAACCAGATAAAAGTCAATGTTGAGCTTCTGGCAGGAAACCACAAAACTGACACATGGTAGCCCACATCCAACCCCATAACAATATGGAGGACGAATAATGCCTTCTTAGAGCATTTTTATTTTAATGGTATTGATCAAACATTGGCTTATCACAGTGATAGATAACAATTACCAATTTATAATTATTTTCACTGAAATTGTACTAGCAAATTGTTAAATTATGTTAAATTGTTTTGCAAATAATTTCACGACCCACTTGCAATACCTGTGCAGCCCACCAGTGGGCCCACAGGTTGGGAACCACTGTCACATGAGATACGATGTCATTGACAGGTGACCAATGAAACATTACCTTGATTAAAATCACAGATTTCTCTGGTCTGAGAATTGATGGAAACATTTGGGATGATGTAAGAACACAACAACATATAGAACATAGGTCTAGTCGTTATTAGACATTATAATGTGGAAAAGTTACAGATTATTACTTTAAAAATGCAACTCTTACAACTGAGACTAAGTCAGGTCTCCAGTCTGAGTACCTGAGGTACCACACAACTTTGTGTGAGAATTAAAGATCAACTGAGATTCTGAGAGTTTCCCTCTGCTGGATTATTTTGCAACAGGGTATGAACACAAACAAACTGTGAACAGATCAAGATACTGTCTCCTCTGCTCCCTCTGGATTATGTTTTTCAAAACCTCACTCATCCTGTGGTTCACTTCAAGTTTCTCAGGAGAGCCACTTGTTTATTACATCATTTAGTTTTAATGGAATCAAACAAACTTAAACTTTACTGTTGGTGGGATCATTGTTTAGCCATCACCTGACTGCTGTTGTAGTATTTCAGACTATTAAAGTTAAAACTGTTTAATGATTTATACTAGTGGATATTTAGGTGCTAAGGGTGAGTGGTCGTTTAAACATCTGCCTCAGGGAAACTATTTACAACCACTGATAAAGATCACCCTATGGCCATGTGTAGGGGGGCAGCCGGAGGTAACAGAGGTAGATAATTTGTAATTTATATGTATATATTAACTGTCTTCCTTTGAGCATGCTGAGCTTTAGGTGACATTTAAGGTCGGAGTCAGATGGGAAGGAGGAAGCCAGCAGAGCCAATCAGAAGACGACAAAACGACTGTGCACATTTCTTTGTTTGTACTTGTATAAATACACTGGATCAGGGAAAGTTAGGTTGTCAGACTGTGGACTGACCAACACTTGTTATTGGTTAGGAAAAGGCACATCTGGTCCAGAATTCTGTAATTGTTCATTGCTTGCTGAAAAGATTCACTAAACAATTTGAACTAAATTCTTTGGTGTGGACATTCACTGGTCTTTTGAGTATTTTGAACACTGCACTCACCCTGTGGGGGTGAGAGTTTTTTTCTCTAAACAGCAAAAGCTCCTTCAATTTGGTGACCCCGACGTGATGCTTAACTGACCAGCAGCGACTGGATAATGAGTGCGGGAGGCAGGTGAACACTGCGGAGGAGAAAAGGGATCCCAAATAATAAGGTAAGCACCACCTTTTTAACAAAAGTGTGCAAATTGGACAAAACTAAATTATCCTCCAGCATGTAGTTCATTCTTCATCCTGCTAGTATTTAACGTGTAATCTAAGTAAAACCAAGCAGTGAGCAAAAAGCAAATAATGTAGAAAATTTTGGACCTATAATTCCTGAACTCTAGTGTTATTTGTGTATACACCTTGTGTTTGTATGTTGTAGGGGGCCTACACATACTTTTATTTAAGTAGGGGGCTTCGGGCCTTAAAAGCCTACACCTTGTGTTTGTATATGTGTTCAAAAGGTGCCAGGGGCGCCTAGTGTCTAATGTAAAATTGTGTTATTATAAGGGGAATGTTGGGTGGGCCTGGTGTATGTTAACCATACACGCATTTCCAAGAAGGTAAAGTATTGGGGTGGTTTGGATGGATAATTATTTCATGAATTAAAAGATCGGGATACTGTGTGAAATTTAAACACCCAGTGAGAGACCACAGCCTCTCCTTACGAGGGAACTGTAGAAGATTGTCTCTCAGCAGCCCCGATTGACCTACAGGAGTCATTCATGAGATATTTCCATGTGTGAAGTACATTCATTAATTTGTATCGCATAACTGAGGAATTAGTCTGTAAACATGGAAGGGGAATTCAATCGTGAAAAAGCAGAGTCTAACATTCCCACCCTGAAAAAAGATTTTGGAATTCCAGGGACTTGGGGAAAGAAATGGGAAGTAATAAAAAACAATGTGCTAGTGTGTCAGCCAGAGAAGAAAAGAGGAAAATCTTAAAACATTTAGAGGACTGGTACGGAACAAAGCGACGCCTTGACTGGTTTCCACATGAAGACATAAAAAAAACTCTCCAGACACGACTGACACCACTAGGACAAAAGACCACCAACTACACCACAAACAGAGCCACCAGTTAAAAGAGTCATTGACTTTGATCAGGATACGGAACAAGGAATCATGCATGCAAACTCAGGACAGGGGTCAGAGATTACAGGGGGGTGGAGAGAACAGTGGGAAATTGAGAAAAAGAGAGAACAGTGGCTAATTGAGAAAATGAGAGAACAGTGTAGACTGACGACTCAGGGAGCATGTGGAGGGAAGGATGATGATTTATGGCTAGAGGGAGAGAGTAAGAATGATGGTGATGATGAGGGTGACAGAGAAGGTGAAGAGTAGGTATCAGGAAATATACGTAGCGTTATAGTAGAAGGGACAGGATTAAGAAGGTCTGAGAGACTTAAAGAACGTAAGGACAGAGAAGAAGGATTCCAACAATTCAAAGATCTGCAGATGCCCCTATTTGGAGGAGGCACGCATAATGTTCCAGCAAAATATAAACCATTTTCATTGGGTGACATGACAGCCTTAGTCGATCAGTTGCCTCCTCTTAGGGATGGAGCCCAACCATGATTAAACAAAGTATCACAGCTCACACAAGTACAGACATTTCACACATCATATGGATGCCCAAACTCAAAAGCAGAAAAAGAGAGAGGGTGAGATGGAGGAGCTTAAAGGTCAGCTCTTAAAGCTGCAGCTACAACAGGCTAGAGATCAGGTGACAGATACGAAAGCTAGTGCTAAGCAACATAAACAAATGCTGCAAATGCCTTCTACAGATGTTGTTGCTGCTCCAGCGCTTTCCCTATCCCCATCTCCCCCTCCTAACCCTTCCCCTAATCCATACCCTTACTACCCTGTACATATCCCAGTGCCAGTACTCACACCAGGTCAGATGTTCCAGGGTCCAGGAAACCAGGGAAGGTATAATCAAAACAATGGACAGAGAAAGGGAGAGAAGGCAGGCAATAAGGGAGGAGCAGGGGGAGTGAAAAACAAGGGATGCTTTATTTGTGGAGCAATGGACCATTGAGTCAATGATTGCCCTTATAACGGCTATGCTTGACAGCAGGGGAAAAGCGGTGGTCCCCCAGGGGGAGCAGCTTCAAACCCACCCCAGCAGGCACCCAATCCACATATGGCCCCAGGAGGATGGCCTGCACATCTTGGTTCATGGGGACAGTTCCCACAGCAGCCATAGGGGTGGCAAACAGAAGGGGAACTACAGGGCTTGGCAGCTCCCTGTTTTTCTCTGAAGGTGAATGGGAAAACAAAATGGGTCATGGTGGACACAGGAGCTCGCTACTAAACCTTGAGTGATCCACCTTGCAGACTCTCATCCACCTATGTTTCTGTTTTGGGATTTTCTGGCACTGAACAAAATCTGCCTCTCATGGAAGAAACTGTTGTGACTGTGGGAAACCAAATGCTGAGACACTCTTGTCTACGCACCGGACTGTCCTGTGAACTTGATGGGAAGAGACTTGTTGGTTCGCCTGGGAGTTGCAGTGAAATGTGCACCTCAGGGAACAACTATGCATTTTCCAGATGGAACTGTGATCACCTGCAGCTCTTCTATCGATATGTCTGTTAAGCAAATGCCCCTGGGTGCCTCTGCTCCATATACTACTGCTGAACCACCAGCTGATGTATATTGGGTATTGTTAAATACAGAAAATAATCCCTTGGTAGAACAATTTGATTTGTGGGCTCCGTGGATTCACTCTCTCAACTCCTACCACTCTGTTCCCGACCCTCCCCATTGTACTTTATATTATGACAGGAATGAAGATTGGATATATAAGGCTGAATTTGAAGACAAAGTAGAAGGAGATACCTGGGCCCTGCATGTAGAGGGCAAATATGTGGGAGAAGGAGTGGCAGCAGCAGTTGTGCTTCCTGAGTATAGGAAATCTTGGTATAAAATGTCTAACACTGCCACCCCCCACGTATCTTTGGCCTTGCATGTGTAGCCGGAGCAGCCTTGAAGTCCCGACCACTCTGCGTTGTGTTCAGGTGCAATATGAGATACCGGACACTGGAGATGCTGCCACGTGAATTTTCTTTATTCTGTTCCCCACAATCTGTAATGTGACATTCTGAGTGTGAGCGTTTACACATTTCCACGACCGGCTACCGCTCTCCATCAGGTTAACGATCACTGAGACTTTGAAATGAAATAAATTTTAAACTAAACATTCCTCCATAAACAATCAGCTGCACCCATACCTGTAATGTGACATTCTGAGTGTGAGCGTTTACACATTTCCACGACCGGCTACCTAACACACAAAAACAAAGACACAAAGATAAGGAGAGATGAATTAACATGTGCGCTTAGACGCACCCCTCAGCACCCACACCCACACCCACACCCACAGGGAGAGCTCCGGCAAGCTAGCTTGCTCTCTTCGTTCAACGTGCAGATGAACAACAAACCATACATGACCTAAAACCTTTACAAACACATCACAGACCAATATTCTCAAATTTAACTGCTTCCAACTACACTTAAAACTTAAAAAATGAACTTTTTAGTTTAAGCTATTTCAAACACTTAGCGCTCTCCATCAGGTTAACGATCACTGAGGAGAGGCGGATCTGACATCACAACCGACATCATGGAACTTCAAAATAAAAGTGCTGACTATGAGAATAAAATAACCATAAAATGTGAAGCCAAAATTAATAAATAAGGTTACCTCATTCTGAAAACAATGTTAAATAATGTTGAGATAACATAAAAATAATCATAAAAATAAGTCAAAACACATAATAGAAAGGATTTTGGTGAAATTAATAAAATAAAACAAAAAATTATACAAAACTCTTTCCTTGTCTGTTACACATGCAGGACATCAGGCTAAAGAGTTGGGTCTTACAGGTTACTCCAGACATTTTGTGCCTGATTATGCCGGTAGGACTGAGTCTCTGCATGCACTGGTTAAAGCTCAGGGGTGCCGCAATCTCAGTGCCAAGTTGGACTGGACGGTTAAGGCTGATTCAGATTTTATTTGTCTCAAACAGGATCTGTCACAGGCCACATCTTTGGCGCCCCCTGATTACACTCAACCGTTTTTTCTTGATGTTTCTGAAAGACAAGCGTCTGCATATGGTGTTTTCTATCAGAAACAAAGGGGGATTAGGAGAGTGTTAATATACTGCAGTGTACTGTTTGATGTACAGGAAAAAAGAGCCACTCCATGTGTCAGATATGCAGCAGCAGTTGCTAAATTGACAGAAAAAAATCACACATGTAGTCATGCACCACCCACTGATAATCTTAACCTCTCACGCTACAGTTGCATTTGTGACATCCTCTGCATTCACACTGACACCACTAAGACAGAGCAGGATTCTTAAAGTGCTAACACAACCACACATAACATTTGTACATCAAGGAATCAACATGGCAGAACAAATATTGGAAGGGACACCACATTGTTGTATAACAGTTACACGGGACAGGACCGAGGTGAGGACTGATTTGAGTGAAACACCTTTGGTAAATCCTGAAGTGGAAATATACACAGATGGCTGTTGTTTCAGACATCCAGACCGTGGGTTGCAGGCAGGATACGCTGTGGTGGAACTAGGGATAGATGGGACCCCCAGAATACTCAAAGAGGATGCGTGTCAGCGCAGAAAGCAGAACTAAGAACAGTCAAAGCAGCACAAGAAACTGCATCAGAAGAGACAAAAACTCAGTGGAAGTCAAAAGGGGGACAACAAAACAGCCAAGGAATATGGCATGTAAATAGTCAGGTGATAATGCCCCCTCAGTGGCTACACAGCATGTTGACACAGACTCATGGACCTGACCACAGGAGCACTGGACAAATGACACATGACTTACGACACTGGTGGATTGACGGCAAGAATGCTGTAATCAAAAACTTTGTTAAAGATTGCTCAGTGTGTCAGAGATGTAACGTAAGACCAGCCCTTAGAGTGGAGGCTGGCAAGTATCCAGAACCAGCTGCACCAGGTCAGGAAATCACTATTGATTTCACAGACATGTGAAGCCGTGAAGGTGGGAAACGTTATTTGTTGGTGATTGTGGACTCCTTCTCACGGTGGGTTGAGGCCTATCCCACCGCAAAGGAGGACGCCACATCAGTGATAAAATGTTTGATAAACCACTACATTCCCACTCACGGTTTTCCCAGACTAATTCGCTCTGATAATGGAACACACTTCAAAAATAAAGACATGGAGAAAGTTGAAACCGCCTTAGAATTAAAACATAGATATGGGACTGTATACCATCCTCAGTCTCAGGGCAAAGCGGAGAGCATGAATCAGACATTAAAAAACAAATTATTAAAAATTGTAATGTCATACAAACTAAAGTGGCCAGAGGCTCTGACTTTGGCCCTCTTGGGAGTGAGATCTGCAGTAAACAGGGAGACTAGTTTGACTCCTTTTGAGTTACATCACGGCAGAGAAATACCTGGTCCAACTCACTCCCTGAAAGAGATTTCTAATGTGGGATATAAACCATATTATGTGAAAATAAACGCTCTGGTGTCAGAATTTTCCATCCCCACAGATTCACCAACAGGAGAGAGCTTCTCCACGCAGGAACAGGAGCCAGAGCTAGGATCAGGAGGACCTCCAGAGTTCCTGTATCTGAAGCTCATAAAGAGGAAGTGGAGTGAACAACGGTGGACAGGATCATTCAAAGTGACAGCCAGAACAAACTCGGCAGTGCACATTTCTTTGTTTGTACTTGTATAAATACACTGGATCAGGGAAAGTTAGGTTGTCAGACTATGGACTGACCAACACTTGTTATTGGTTAGGAAAAGGCACATCTGATCCAGAATTCTGTAATTTTTCATTGCTTGCTGAAAAGATTCACTAAACAATTTGAACTAAATTCTTTGGTGTGGACATTCACTGGTCTTTTGAGTATTTTGAACACTGCACTCACCCTGTGGGGGTGAGAGTTTTTTTTTTCTAAACAGCAAAAGCATCTTCACTGCTCTCTGGAGTCTGGGGTTAGACTTCAGCTGATACCAACACCCCATTCCTCCACTCAACAGATCAGCTGTTGCCAAAGATGAAACCCCCACATGCTGCATCTTCTACTTGTACTTAGTCACCAACAGTCACATAGTTGTCATTTTCGAATTTACATATGCACAAGTGATTTTTCTTCTTTCCTATAAACACCATGTATTATGAGTATAGTATAGGTGATAACATATTCTTATCGCCCACCTGCCGACTAAGGATATCTGAGTGTGAGTGTGACCAGATGCACGCTGCCTGCCAATGATCTAAGAGCTCAGATTTACTGTCCCCTCCTGCATTGTAGGGTTCCTACTTAGTTTTCTGTTTCTCCAAAGCTTTTCCTGTTTTTCCACACTGACAGACCCTCTCCTCCCTCTGGCAGTCTGACTGTGAGAGAATATTCTCTTGTCCACCTAATGAATGACTGACTCAAGGTAAAAGGTCAGTGTGAGGCCCTAGGTCTCTGTGCCCCAGCTACTGCCATAAATCTTACTAGCTTTGAGACGCTGGGGCGGCTCCTCCAAACAAAGCTGTGTTTGTTCCTATGTTCGGCTGATACTGCTGGTGCCAGGGCTGATAACAACAGACCTTGGATGAGCATTAACAAGTGGCTGAGTGTACTAAGAATCGGCACTCGTACGTATATATTCATATTTCCTTGTTTATGGTTAATGAGCCAATAGTGTAGTAACACATCCCTCTCCAACCCCTTCTCCATCTTATGGGGTTATTTGACCAATTATGGAGTGTAAGCTTTTTATAGTATTCTTTCTAAATGTATAAAACCTATCCCCAGAGGTTCCTGCTTCAGAATTTAGGTGGCATCATGCGCAGAAGCCTGTATTGATGAATCCTCCTTTTTCCTTGATCAAGCATCAGTAAACATCCTCAGCATAAGACATCCTGGACTCCAGCGCTCTTTCTTCACCACCGATGATAAGAATTTTCCCTAACACTGACTATGAGGTTATACAGTTACAATCAATACAGAGTACAATAAACATCCAATAATTTCTTAGCAGAAGCTATTTATATCTACAACAAATGCATTTTTCTCCACGAGTCTCATCACAACATCCTGTACTTTCAGTTGTATGATGTCATCATGTGGAAGAAGTTTTCAGTTCCCAGAGTTAAATACCATGGTTACTAATAAGAGTCCTGTTTGATATGAATTTAAGAATATTGATATTATGAGCAAATATTATTGTTATTATTAATATTAAAGTATTAGAAGTTAAAGTACTTGTTATAGAAAACAACCCCATTAGCAGTGTTTGTGTTTTCATATTGGGTTATTAAGTGACTATTCATTTTATACTTTAGAAAACAAACAAGTTACTTTGGGAATTATTTTGTTAGTCTCTCATGGTCTTATATTTTCCTGTTCTGTTTATCATTAGCAATAGCAAAGCACTCAAATTCAGGTTCTATGTTCCACACAAAATAAAACTCAATAAATGTTCTTTGATATTATTACATAAATAAATAATACTTTATTATTATTGTAAAAAAAAAAGTATATTTTCAGAATACTATGCTTAATGAGACCAAAAGTTGATTAGTGGACTCTAATGTATTTTTAATATGTTGCAATAATAATTTAATAATGTGGACAAATACTTGTGTAACGTGAGGGTTCGAGGAATGGTGGTTAGAATCACTCTTTATATAAAGAAACAGCAGAATGGAGACGGATAACTTTCTCAAGCAGTACTTTACTGATCACACCTCTGACTCGTCACCACAACGCACAAAACAGTCATGTGACTTAACTAACCAATCAGAAGCTACAGCGACTTAGACTGAGGTAACTGTTAAAGAATCACATAAGCAGATTCAACAATTTATCATTACTGTTCACCAGATGTAATATTATGATTTAAATGTGCAAACATAGATATGTAAATAATTGTGTAAACATTTTAAACACATCTTTAGTGAATTAACTGCAATATATGAATTAACTTGAACTTCTAAATCTTACACTTGGATGAAGTATTGAAATGTCAATTAACTTTTTGAAGAAATGTAAATGAAATGTAGATGACCTGTTTGCACCTCCTGACCACAGGTGCAGGTACAATTACAGTGGTTTTGCCTTAATTCATCACTCATTCATTCCTCCCTACTCACTACCCAGGGAGTTCAATGTGGAGGACTATATAGTGAGCTCATCAGTAAAATTAAAAGAACACTTTCGGATACTGCTCTGGTCATTTTCTCCACACCGTTTTCTGTCTTTCAGCGCGAGCGCAATGCATGACGGTATAAATTGCTTGGTTAGTGTCATAGACTGTATAAAAAGGTTAGTACTGACCATCGGTTGTACACTACTTTTCACGATGCATTCTGGGTCCATTATATAGGGTATAATAATTTACACTATCCATTTGGACAGCACAACAAAGTATGTAGTGGACTAGGGAGTGAGTAGTGAGTGATTTCGGACAGAACGATTGATTTAGAATGGAGGCAGTCCTTTACAAATCACCCACAATGCACTGCTAGCTCAAATGTTACACCCCTTCTTCCGGGTTTATCCAGTCCGCCTCCACGTGAATAATGTCAGAGCAGATCATAGTGAACGGAGACGAGGATGAGGAGTTTAGTGCCTTCGTGGCTCTTCATGCCGGGGCCCTGCGGTCCTCAGGAATACCCCAGATCTACTGGAGGAGTCTACACCACAAGATCACCAGCGAGGTCTGTGTCCGGCCCGACACCCAGCGTTTTTTTACGCTGTATCACACGCCTTACGTGTATATTAAGTTTTAAGTTATCATAACCAAAGTCATGTCCACTACATCAGACATCTTCCCCATTCAAAACTTGCGCGGTAAATATAAGGAATAAATTATCCTCTCTGTGTTTACAGGTGTACACACAGTTAGAGCATCACTCAGACCGGAAACTGAGTATGAATGTTCCTCTCGTTGATTCGACTTACAATTACAGCTCATACCAGCATGTTGTTTAAATGCTTCTCGGCCTCTATAGTCGGTTCACATGCCGTTTGCGTGTTGTCATTTCTTGTAGGTAAACTGTGAGAGTCACCTTGAGGTTTACATATTATTAACATAGCTGCTTCTTTGTGCTATTTACTGTATTCTGAGTTAAAGAGTGGAACTAACCACATACTCAACGTGTTGAAGCAGCTTCATTAGTTGCCTGTGCTGAAGATAACAGGCAAGCAAACTTTCAGTTGACCATTTCTTCAATGGAGTCTGGGGATGTCGGAAGAGAGTAGGCTCATTGTTTTCATATGTGATAGATTTACGATGCTGGGGAGGTTTTCGGAATCATGCAGTTCCAAGAAGAAGACGACGAGGACGAAGAGGAGGCAAACTGTGAGAATGAGGGGAAGAAGAAGAAGGACAATCCTGGAGCGGTGATCCGCTGTAAAGTGGTGGTGACCCGCGACAGTGGGCTCCAAGCCACGGAGCCGACCAGGTGAGGGCGCCACAAGCCTAGACGTCCCTCTGGACTTACGGTTTTAGCATCAAGTGTTCAGAATTTAATAATAAAAAGGGAAGAAAGAAAAGAAAAAAAAGAAAAAAATAATAATCATATAAAGTTTATAAATGGTGTACATATGCGTCATGAGTTATAGCCAATATTCTCTAAGCACCGCCCTTTGCAAAGATATTTTTGTTTAGGTCGGCCATGTTTTTCAATCGATCTTTATCATTTATGCTCACAGAAATGTGCATCTCAGTCCCTCCAGACTGTGTACAAAATTTGGTGTAAAGTAAAAATCCCAAAAGTTCTATTCATTTTACTGTTTTTCGGATTATGCAAATGTGTGTGTGCTTTTATGTAAAGTGCAATGAGCTGGACCTCTGTGTCATATTTTTAGTCAGTCAGACTTACAAAACTGTATTTTGGGGCATTAATTACAGTGCCCCCATCTGGCCAGTTGTGCTCATGTTTCTATCCACATACACATCATCTCCAGTTATCCAAGTTTCATTCCAGTTTACAAGAATTTGAGCCACCACAGAAACTAATAATAATAATAATAATAATAATAATAATAATGGTGATGAAGATGAACACAGAAGGATATGACCCCGTCGGGGTTAGGACCCTAATAATGGAAAATAACTTTTGAAAACAGACTGAATCTGAAAATGACAATGAAATTTTGAGTCGGGCTAAAATGTGTTGTGTTGTACTTAACTCCACCTGACGAAGCATCTCCAGCCCTCTAACAGGATGTGACATGATGTGCTTTACTGTGGTGTGGTTGAGAAACAACCATTAAAAGGTTAACCACAAAGTGAGACGAGAGCAGAGAATATGTGGGAGAAGGTTCGACTGTTTAATCCTCATGGACATGTGTAATGTTAGAAAGTCAGTGAGGGTGGTATCATCTCTTCTGTCTTCCTGCAGTGTTTTCCTGGTGGATCATGCCTGGACCTACCGTGTGGATCACGCCCGTCAGCAGCTGGAGCAGATCCCAGGCCTGCTGCCCAGAATGGCTGCCCTCATGGGTGTGGACTACCATGGCGAGGCCCCCGACCCCGACACGGTGGAGCTGGTGATGGAGCACATGTGGAAATATAACCAGACTTATCACCTCTCTCACGGGGTAAGTTAGGAAACACAGTCCACTTTCACTAATGCTAGAAGTATGCAGTTTCATTAAAAGTTCCTCTCCACACATGTTTTAAACTGTAACAATCCTCTGGTATGATTATTATTTTGTTTAACATGTTTTAACACATAAAAACTGGTTCTGAAGCTCATCTACTCTTACTTCCTGATTGATAAATCTGGTGAACGTCTTATGGACCACCCACCAACTGCTTTCTCCAGGTTGATAGGTGAAAGAGCAGAGAGTATCAAGATGGTTAGAGGAGAAAACATCACAGAGACTCAGCCACATGTTTGAGCCTCAGTCAGACTCAGATGAGGAGTCTGTTGAGACCAGAATCAGAGACTAGCAGATGTATCAGAACGGTTAGCATAGTTAGCATCTTTTATTTGTTGATAATGTTTGTTAGCTTGTAACTGGCATTAACTGAAACAGAGTTAGTGGTTGTGCTTATGCTAACTCTCGCTCTGGCAGTGGTGTGCGTGTGTGCGTAAGTGCGTGTGTGTGTTGTTTAGTTTTAAAATAAATGAGTGAAGTCAATTTATTTATGGAGTATGGAAGCGTAATGTCTCAGAATTCGGACATAATGATCCCTTTGTTCTGAATTTAATTGTTCAGATTATTATCTATAATGATCTTGTTCTTAAGCGAATGCATTACACATCTGTAACGGAGCATGTTTACAGATGACATATGTTGACCTCTGTGTTTTGCAAAGTGATGAAATGATGAGATTGTTTCACTGCAGTGAAAACAAAAAACACACAATGATCAAATAAAAAGAAAACATACATTCATAATCCAGCCACAGCACTGTCTGACAGAGAATAAATAAAAACAAGTAAAAACCAGAATGTGATCATGTGACTAGTATCTAAGATGTATGTAGTAGCTAGTGTGTGTAGCAAATAAGAGGATGTAGTTACCAAGATCATGATATGTGGATGTAGGGACATAAGTTAATTATTTCATTAACCATATTGGCAAATTGGCAAATTAGATAGTGAAACAGGTGACTTGAATTATACATAGGGACAGTGGACTGAAATCATCATGTGTAAAAATAATGTGACTGGATTCACGCCAAAATAGGTTAGTTGGAAGAAATGATCAATTCAAAAGGAAGAACGTGGAAAAAATGGTGGAACATGTTAATCCACAGTAGGTGGAGATTCTTCAGTATATAGAGATACTTGTTGGACATAGGTGTGTGTGTTAATGAACCAGCTTCAGTTTCATTCATTTAATTTGCACAAATCAGAAATAAAATTCATGTAAAGTATACAAACATGATGATAGCAATGGGTGAAAATGGGGCACCGCAATAAGCCTCAGAAGCTTGTGAGTAGTCGCCCAGTCACTGCATGTACAAAATATAATTTCAGCCACAAGATACCTAAATCCTAAAATCCTAAAAGGAAAAAACTGAAAGGTCCAAAACATCGATCCCATCAGCACAAACAATAATTAAATAAATACAGAGATAAATGGAATAATAATATAATAAAAATAATAGCTCAGTAAAGTAACAAGTTGTGAAGACCTGGCCAGTGGATCTTCTGAGTCACCTCAACACTTTAACTTTTAACTTCTTTCAAGAAAAATATCTAACACTTAAGCAAATACTCAACAACTGAAGAAAAAGACAACAGCAGACAGAGTCGAGAGCAATCATTGAGATTTTACTGTAATATGCAAGCAAATAAGTTAAAAATGAGGCTGGGTTCATGAACACAGACACTGGCCAAAGGTGAAACTCTCCCAATACTGTATATCCTGGCGTTGTATGAACTTAGATGTCATTAATCACTGTCCATATCCAAAAGCTATTCACAGTGGGGATTTCTCGCAGCCATTGCCTGAGGCGTCAAGGGAGCCTTTGATGTTCATATTTTGTTCATTAATGGTGTATTGGTTTTATAAAACTCCCAAAAAATAAAACCATGTCTATTCTTTTACTTAACCAAATTATGTCAAGAGTGACACATGTATTTGTATACATCTTGAATTAAACACAGCAACATTGCTAATTGTGCCACAAATGTGCTGACTAAGTCTACACAGCCTTTTCCAAGTCTATGCTGCACTTTTTCAGGGAAACATGACTGTGGCTCCTATCCAGAGTCCACGTATAGGTCACAGCTCTTGTCTAGGTTTCTTATGTAGTTCATGGAGCAGAATACACTACATGGAACAAAATACACAACAAGAGGCCAGCCTTTCAGTTTATACAAGTTTAAACATATTGTAGGGGCAACTGCTGCTTCAAGTTCTTTTTAAAAGCAGATAGCGATAGTAACATTTTTACAGTGTTATCAGGCTCATTCACACCTGTGGACCTGTGCAGACCACACTAAAACTTAGTTTTCCTGTATAAGATGCTTTTTTCTGGTCTTGAATGTATGCGAGGGAAGGTAAATTGGAGGTCACAGAGTCTGTCATTTAGTTTAAGTGCTCCAAGTGGCAGAAAATGCCTCAACTTAGAAAATAAACCAACATATCTGGACATTTTTTTCATCAACTCGTCAATGTGAACCCCCAGGAATTTGGTGGACTTCATTCTCAATTTCCTGACCATTTATTTTAATACGATGATGTTCAACATTATTTTGATTTCTACTGGAACAAAAAACAGTACAAAACAGTTTGTATTGCTTATATTTAATGGTAGCTTATTGCACTTAAACTACATATCCACCTTAACCAGTTCCTCATTTAGGTTATTTCATAGTGCACATAAATCTTTATTTTGACTGAAGTACAGTAAGTCTTGTATTTAGACTCGACTCTGCTTTGTATCTGTGTGTTCCCTGCCTCTTGAGCGCTCATCCTCTTCTCTGAGAAAATTGATATAATGCAGTGATTGGTCAGGAGATGTGAGGGGTCTGGAGGGGGAGTGAGGGCTTCAGAGAAGTAACCTGTTGCAGATTTAAACTCTGTCCTGCTCCTGATGTGTTTTCAGTCAGCGGACGAGAAGGTTCCTGTTTGGTACATCATGGATGAGTTTGGCTCCCAGGTGGAGCACTCTGACCAGCCGAGCTGTGGCATGGCTCCCTTTTTCTACCTACATGGCCAAATGGCCTACACTGTACTCTGGCCCCTGCAGGACCTGCAGGAAGGAGGTACATCCATACACACAAGATTAACACAGCCTCATAGCACATTCAATTCCTCCATTACACTGGGAGGCATGTTCTTTAATCACCATGAACGCACACAGTGTAGTTTAGTTTGTCCGACACACACTGTCCTGTGTGTGTGGGACAAATAGTCACTAGAGTAATTAACCTGCTACTTTAATAGTCCCCAACAAAAGCACCATTTCCTCCTGTTTTAGGAAATTACTGAGTCTTGTTAAAAATACTACATACAGTATGTGTGAGGTGTTCTTAAATATTCATGCCTCAGTAGGAACCAGTGGGCTCAGAGCTGAGCGGCTCAGGAGGTAATGAGACAACATTGCCACACAGCAGAATTGGACAACTCATTATTATGTCCACAGATGAAGTAACCCGTGATTATACGTATGGAGAGACAAACCCCCTGGTGAGGAGATGCCGCCTTTTACCGTGGATACCTGCTGATCTAGAAGGGGTCAGCAGTGCCACCAGTGAACCCCCAGACTCATACTATGAGGTGAGGACATACATACAGCACATCACCTGTGTGAAGGAATCAGGTCACTGGTCACTTATATATATTACACTGATAGAGCCAAGCTGGCCCAGTCCCCCATGATAGTTGCCATAGAAACCAAGGTTGTAGCAAGACCCTATGCTTGTAAAAGCCATGATAGAGGAGAACTCTACACAGAAAGGCCCCATTTCCTAATGCATGGATTTGCACAGGTTCAAACCCAGAACCTTCTGGCTGTGAGGTGCTAACCACTGCACTCCCGCCTCTTAATCTATCAGGGTGTCTCAAAATTGTAAAATTAGATTTTGTCAAACAGGCCAATTAATGCACATCAAGAAATTACTCAGCACTTGTAACTCATAGTCATCAACACCAAAGCAAAAAACAATCTTTCATCTATTATGCTGCACATGCATTTTAACCTCAGCTCAAAGTTCGTGCTCTAAGCAAAATTATGTTACATGGCCTTAGCAGCAAATAAGTATCTTTATGCAATTTTGGCAAAAATATACATGATTATAAAGGAGAAAAGGGGAAAAAATGTCAAATGTTTGAATAAGAGAGCTCCATTGAAAGGCTCCAGCTTGGCTTGTTGGGTAGCTGTCTGTTTTGGTGTTTTGTATCTTTGCCAGGGACTGAATTCTGTCTGTGCTAGTCAGAATACAATGAGTTAGATAAGTGAAGAGTTTTTTCCCTCACAGTGTTTACATACTATTTTCAAAATTGTCATAATGTGCAAAGGTCAAAAGGGTATTAAACTGTCAACTACAAACCCAGGTGTAAGTTCCCCCGGACGTGGTGGTCAAGAGTCTGCTACTGCTGCAGCCTGCACCAGGTGGAAGGTGCATCTGTCAGAGCAGTGTCTCAGGCAAGAGGGCCTGAGGATTTGAGAAGGGGTGAGCCTTGACCACACCAGCAGCTGGCCTCTCAACAAAAATACTATAAAACAAGAAACACTAAAGTACCAGTATAATAACTTGAGCTCATTCAACTTGAGTTTGAGCTTTTACTAGAAACTAAAGATAGAAAGACACGCAACTTTATGCAGAGAATGAAAGATGAGTACAGGAGAACTCAAAAACAGAGAGAAAAGAGCAAAAAGCAGAGAACAACGCTAGTCCGGCTTTTTATGACTGACCAGGTCTATGTGTGGATCATAGGAGGAGGAAATCGTATTTAGGGCCAATTTGTACTTTCTTTGAGGGCCGGGGGAAGGATTTATCTGAACTCCCTCTACTCTGAAGAGGATCATTACATGGGACATGTAAAGGGCATAGTGGCAATAAGCCTAGTGTAATAGATTAAGGAAGCATGCTGAGTGGAACAAGACTATTTATATATAAAATAATGTCTAATGTTAACAATAACTGCCTTGAATCACATCACTATATATTCCAATTTTTTTTCTTTGCTTTTTTCTTTTATAGCACCTGATCATAACAAACATTATCTAAAGGCACTTCAGAGTCAGGTCAACACCTCACAATATTATAGAGAGAAACCAACAGTTAGCAGCTTGTGACAGTGAAGAGGAAAAACTCCCATAACAGGAAGAAACCTCCAACAGAACTCTAAGTAGGGAGGGCAGTACACTTTAAACAGAGTAACTCAGTCACTTTGGCATTCCTGAGCCAATTTATGAGCAGTCTGTTCAAACTAGCAGAGGCCCACCAAGGGAGACTGAGAGGGAGGAGTGTGTGTCAGTGTGAAGTTCTTCATTCTGACAATTCACTATCTGGTTAATTTGGTTCCATGAGCATCTTCATCTTGTGCTTTCCTTCTCGGGAAATTTACACCAATGTTGGCGAAAGATTGTTAAAAAGGCCATTAATTTCATTATCAGATGAAAACATCACCTTGTGTGTCTGTGTTACTTTGACCTTATGCCCTCTAAAGACGCAGCTCCACTTAGTTCCTCTTTCTCTTTCTTGAGGTTCAAACTTCTGTGTTCAGGCAGGAAAACTCAGTTCAAGACTAGGTAGCTGTATTTTAAAATGTCAACTGTAATCTGATAATATGCAGTCTGCCAAGAAATATAAAAAAGTACAAATGAACCATCCATCCAGTTACTTGTATAAATGATTCTGTTCCAACATCCAAAAAAAAACAGAGGTGAATGGTCGACAGGGGCAAGCCTATGAAGACATGAGCCCCATGCTCCTGCACACAGGGTATCAGCATCACCTGAAACAAAGGGAACATTTCTTAAAACTTATTAAGATTCCTGTTATTCAACCTTGTGTACAGTATATAAATGATTTCTGTAGGAAGTCATGTGTGTGTGTGTTTAAGGTTAATCTTAATTGCTGAAGTATCTGAATCAGTGAATGAAACCTAATTGTGTTTCCCCAGACCATTGCACAGGAGAACAAGGAGCAGCTTCCTGTGGAGATCCAACCCTTCACTGTGCCCCAGGACAAAATCCTTAAGTAAGACTCTCACAGCTGCTGTGTAAAATACTGTGTGTGTGTGTGTGTGTTTGTGTTTGTGTTTGTGTGTGTTTGTGTGTGTTTGTGTGTGTGTGTGTGTGTGTGTAGTTCTAGGCTAGTGATCAGAGAAGTTGACCCTTGTTCTGGTGGGAACCACAAAGTTACACTGCTGTTTATAGATGTTCTATACTCAAATTTACACATGAATTGCTTGTAACCAGATTTTTTTTTTTTTTCAATTCGAGTAATTTTCCAAAAACTAATTTATTTATTTACACATTTATTCTCTCTAAAAACATGGCAGGTTTTGCATGGTGGAACTGCTGAAATTTTATTCAAATACCAGAACATGGTAATATGAACATGCACAAAGTATATATAGTATATTCAATTCAATTTTGGGGGGAAATAGTCAGTTTCTGTTACATGTCTTTTTCATAGCAGGGGCCTGGAAATAAGGAATACTTTGAAAACAGACTCCTAATGGAAAAGGGATCATCCAAAGAGAGATCTGTGTTTCATCACATGCTGTCCACTTCTCATTCAATGGCATCCTTGCAAAGGAATGTGCAGAGAGTTTTTCAGCTTCTATCCCCATGCATCAGAATGCTGAATTTACTTATTGTATAATGTGTTATAATGATAATAGCATTTATTATTTTAATTCTTTTTTTTTATTAGCCTACTGTTGTCGTTCACCACCTGAATGCAGTTCATATACCAAACTACTTCTAAGACAACATTAGAACTGCGGTGGTGCTATGGGACTGTTCAAGTTCATTGGATGGGACACAACGACTCGACCATGTTCCACTGATTCCCAAATTACTAGCAAAAAATAAACTGCTAACATTAGCTAAATAGCACATTGCTGCTGCTAAATAGTTGAAGCATAGACAGACCAGATCTACCTGCCAAATATTGTTAAATTCCTAAAGCACATCAATATCAATCTAAAAGGAAAATGGAAAGTATATTTATAATGTGTTTGGCCACATACCTGATGCCTGTCTCAAAGTAACTTGCGATTATTATTGATCAATAAGGGGACAACGCTCACATAAAGTAGCTAACCTGTTTAGTATTTGCTCTCCACCTATTTTCTTAAGCGAACCTATCAACGCCATGGGTGTCAGCCCCGCATGGAATTTCCCCAAACCAGGCATGCCAGGGTACAGTAGTGGTGCCACGTGTCCCCTATCCATCCTCAACCTGAGACCCACTACAGCTGCTACTCAAACACCATTGTTTTTAGGGCCCTTCAGACCATTTAAAAAAAAAAAAAAAAAACTTTATTCCCTCCAGGTTCCATTCTATAACAATCCTACTTCAGCAAAGGCTGGTTCACATACAAATCTAACCTCAGTTGTGAATATAGCTGTTACATTAGATATAAAAGGTTTTACATTCAGCATATTTATAATGTATAGTATATTTTAGTGAACATTTCCCCCCTTTGGGACCAACTAGTCACATATTCACACATTATCCAGTGAAGCCATTGCAAGGGTACAACAAATAGCAGTAATCAAGACAATGGTCCATACATAATGATAGGTTCAAACATAAGCATATACAGTGGGTACGGAAAGTATTCAGACCCCTTTAAATTTTTCAGTCTTTGTTTCATTGCAGCCATTTGCTAAAATCAAAAAAGTTCATTTTATTTCTTATTAATGTGCACTCAGCAACCCATCTTGAGAGAAAAAAAACAGAAATGTAGGAATCTTTGCAAATTTATTAAAAAAGAAAAACTGAAATATCACATGGTCATAAGTATTCAGACCCTTTGCTCAGTATTGAGTAGAAGCACCCTTTTGAGCTAGTACAGCCATGAGTCTTCTTGGGAATGATGCAACAAGTTTTTCACACCTGGATTTGGGGATCCTCTGCCATTCTTCCTTGCAGATGTCAGGTTGGATGGTGAACGTTGGTGGACAGCCATTTTCAGGTCTCTCCAGAGATGCTCAATTGGGTTTAGGTCAGGGCTCTGGCTGGGCCAGTCAAGAATGGTCACAGAATTGTTCCGAAGCCACTCCTTTGTTATTTTGGCTGTGTGCTTAGGGTCATTGTCTTGTTGGAGGTGAACCTTCGGCCCAGTCTGAGGTCCTGAGCACTCTGGAAGAGGTTTACTTCCAGGATATCTCTGTACTTGGCCGCATTCATCTTTCCTTCAATTGCAACCAGTCGTCCGTCCCTGCAGCTGAAAAACACCCCCATAGCATGATGCTGCAACCACCATGTTTCACTATTGGGATTGTATTGGGCAGGTGAGGAGCAGTGCCTTGTTTTCTCCACACATACTGCTTAGAATTAACGCCAAAAAGTTCAATCTTGGTCTCATCAGACCAGAGAATCTTATTTCTCATAGTCTGGGAGTCCTTCATGTGTTTTTTGGCAAACTCTATGCAGGCTTTCATATGTCTTGCAATGAGGAGAGGCTTCCTTCAGGCCACTCTGCCATAAAGCCCCGACTGGTGGAGGGCTGCAGTGATAGTTGACTTTGTGGAACTTTCTCCCATCTCCCTACTGCACCTCTGGAGCTCAGCCACAGTGATCTTTGGGTTCTTCTTTACCTCTCTCACCAAGGCTCTTCTCCCACGATTTCTCAGTTTGGCTGGACGGCCAGGTCTAGGAAGAGTTCTGGTCGTCCCAAACTTCTTCCATTTAAGGATTATGGAGGCCACTGTGCTCTTAGGAAGCTTGAGTGCTGCAGAAATTATTTTGTAACCTTGGCCAGATCTGTGCCTTGCCACAATTCTGTCTCTGAGCTCCTTGGGCAGTTCCTTCAACCTCATGAGTCTCATTTGCTCTGACATGCACTGTGAGCTCTAAGGTCTTATATAGACAGGTGTGTGCCTTTCCCAATCAAGTCCAATCAGTTTAATTAAACACAGCTGGACTCGAATGAAGGAGTAGAACCATCTCAAGGAGGATCAGAAGAAATGGACAGCATGTGAGTTAAATATGAGTGTCACAGCAAAGGGTCTGAATACTTATGAACATGTGATATTTCAGTTTTTCTTTTTTTAATAAATTTGCAAAAATTTCTACAATTCTGTTTTTTTTGTCAAGATGGGTTGCTGAGTGCACATTAATGAGAAATAAAATGAACTTTTTTGATTTTAGCAAATGGCTGCAATGAAACAAAGAGTGAAAAATTTAAAGGGGTCTTAATACTTTCCGTACCCACTGTAAAGGATTGCAAATGGATCGTGTATTATCATTCTTACTTGTAACAAAACCCAACACATTGTGACGTAGTTAAGGGTTATGCAGTAGGCCTTGTTTCTAGTTAAACACATTAAGCAAATTTGGATAATTGAAATTACCATTGAAATTGTTTACACTCCAGGATCTCACTCCGTACACATCACAGCAAACTATTATTCTGGATCCAAAGTGAATGAAATTTAATAGCCAGTGCAAATTCAAAACATGCATAGTATGTAGTGTCTATACTCTTAGTTCAAACAAAGTGCTCATCAAACATCGTGCTCTGTATGTGCTTTTCAAACGTAATACTCTTTATGTGCTCTTCAAACATAATACTCTTTGAGAGAGCACTAATCTGGGGCGTCGAGTAGCTCAGTTGGGTGAGCATCCGCCCCATATGCAGAGGCTAAGGTCCTCGCTTCGAGTCCCACATCGGACAGCCCTTTGCTGCATGTCATTCCCCCTCTCTCTGCCTCCCCATTTCCTGTCTCTCTACTGTACTGTCAATAAAGGCATAAAAGGCCCAAAAAATTTTTTTCAAAAAAGAGAGCACTAATCTGTTGTTATAGTGTGGTGTGTTGTTCACACACACAATTGTGAAAGTCTGTGAGATTATATAGTCCACAGTGACTGATGTATTGCATGATCCGAAGTTCACTGTGGCTGAATGTTGGGACGTATTCCGATTCCTCATAGGACTCAAGGACAATACAGACTCTCAGGCGGTGGACAAGAAAATTGTTGTTGAGAGCCATTTCTTTCACTTGGCATTGAAACTGGTTATAGCACTGGCACTTACTGATCTGGTACCGTTTGGTAGAATGCTGCTTCAGCACGTTGCTTTTCATACGGCGCAGTGCCTGAACTTCTTCTTGTGGGCAATCTTCTAACATTCGTCGGAACTCCTGTGGCGTCATGTCAACCACTTAGTTTGGGTCTCCAACTTCCTTGGGTGCAGAAACATTAGCAGTGTTATTTTCAGCAGTGTTATCTCAGCAGTGTTTTCTCCAACAGCGGTGCTGGTGGAAGGTTGTGGGGTGTTTCCTCTGGTGATTGGGGCTCTTGATCAGAATCAGTTTGTGCTGCCCATGGCCATAGAAGCATATACCTGGAATCCGGGGGTGGTTAGAGAGTAGGATTCCTCTTCTGGCTCCTTGGTAGGAAGTGGTGGTTCTGGCTGTTGGACTGGCATCTCACTTTGGAGCAACTGGTACAGTATTGAAAGCTTTGGTGGAGGTGGTGTCAATGGTGGAAAGGTTCCTGTGGCGGGTCCTCCTTGGACTAGAACTGTGTATCCTGAGGCAGTAGGTTGCTTTCCGAACTCCAAATCCTGGGCTTTCTGGTTGAATCTTTTTCTAACTGTTCAAGCAGAAGACTCTCATATGGGCCTCTGAAATATGACACAGATTGGTCTCCCTGTGCACATCTCTTGAGGTGTTAAGTGTGTTAGTCTGTTAGTCTGTGATTTAGTAGACATTAGTGCCAGTGGTAAAGCCTCCGTCCAGTATAACTTAACATCGCTGTCTGCCATTATTTTATTATATTAAATGCCAATAGCTCGTTCTACTGCTCCCTTTAACTGAGGATGGTACACACACCCAAACTTTTGCTTTGTCCCTAGCATCTTTAATGTTATCTTAATTGCTTGTGCTACAAAATGTGGTCCATTGTCTGAGCTGATAGTATCTGGCAAACCAAACCGTGGAAAAACCTCTCAGCACTTGGCCACTGATTTATAGTCTGGTCGCATTGTTGGTGTTGCTTCAATCCATCTAAATCTATCAAACATAACCAAAATGTATCTCATTCTTCATATTCATTGGATCATGTCCACATAATCTTTCATTAGGTGCCTAAAGGGACCATTTGGTGTCAGAATATGTGCAATTGGAGCTGAAAAAGCTTTCCTTTTGTTATATTGTGCACACACTTCATATTCATGCAATGTTCTATCAACTGTGGCTGCCAAAAATGGTGATCACAAACTGCTAGGAGGCGTTTAATAACGTCCCCCTTATGCAATGGTCAGAACCATGCACATTTCTTATGGCAAAATGCAACAATGAAACAGGCAACACAAAATGACCATGAGAGCTTCTCCACAAACCCTTTTGAGGAACATCTTGTGTGACCTTGATAGCCCCCTTTTTCAACAACACCAACTTCTCAAACAGATCAGCTCTCTCCTGTGCCTGTATTAGAAAAGGTAGAGTTGTTCACGAGGTTCACAATCTTCAGCTACCAACAATTGGCCCGTAATTGTGCCAACTGCTGCAAAAAGGTGGCACAACTGCTAAGTTGTTGCTAATTTGGTAAGTTATTGCCCTTGGCATTAAAGAAAACATTGCGTCAAACACAGCAGAGACAGCTTCCACGTGTGTTCAGGGGTGCCATGTGACACACACCAAATGCAGCAGTTAATGCTTTCATTTAAAATGGCGTAACCAGTATGGTTTCCTGGAGCATCCCTGAAACAGGAGCCATTCACAAACAATGTGAGATTCGCTGTGATTGGTTGATTATACAGATCATCACGTGCTTGCATGAAGGTGTCTGTTGTTTGGACACAGTCATGCGGTGTTCCATCCACAGGCAACACCGTCCCAGTTGCAGGATTCACTGTATTGCATCTTTGGATGGTGAGTTCAGGTGCTGAAAGTATAACTTCATAACCTGTTTTTCTAGCTTGAGTTAGAAGGAAATGTTGGCTTGTGAGCAATGCATATCATTGGTGAGATGTGTATAAGACAACCTTGTGTCCCATGGTCAACGCTGATGCCTTTTGAAAAGCAAAGGCTGCTGCTGCCAATCCCTGATAACAGGGTGTGCCATTCAATGTTATCCAATTTGGTGCTGTAGTAGGCTAATGGTTGTTTACCTATAGGTGTATTTTGCATCAATACTGCACTCTCATATCCAGATTTTTCTGCAACATATAAATAAAATGGCTTGGAATAGTCAGGGTTGTCCAGTGCTGGGGCAGATTGCAGGTCTCCTTTTAGTGCATGGAAGGCTCCCTCTGCCTCCTCTCTCCACTATAGTTTGGCTGAGTTGTTTGTTTGTCCTGCTGCCCGTATTAGGGCTTGCAGAGGCGTTTTTTTTTGTTTATAGCATAGTCACAAAGCCACGGACAACTGAATCCCCCCATCCCCAGAAAAGAAAACATTTGTCCCACTGTAGCTTTTAACTGTGATGGAGCAATTCAATTCTTATTTCCACACAGTGTTCTGCCCAGATATTCAACTTGTTTTTGACAAAATTTAAGTTTCTCTTTGCTGACTTTATGTCCTCCTTTGCTAGCGTTGTTAGCACTGCAATTGAGTCCTTTTCACACTGTTGTTTATTCGGATTACAAATTAACAAATCATCCACATATTGGATTACAGTACTTGGAATGTTTAAGTGTTGCAGATCTTGATCCAGCATTCTGTTAAAAATTGATGGGCTTTCTACATAGCCCTGTGCTAGGCGTGTGTATGTGTATTGCTGTCCTTGATAAGTGAATGCAAACTGGTGTTGTGAGTCTGGATGTAGTGGCACACTGAAAAAGGCTGAACATAAATCAGTGACTGTATACCAGTGTGGATCAGGTGGAATGTTTGAGAGCAGCGTATGGGGGTCTGGAACCACAATTGTCTCAGCATCAAAAATGGAATTGATAGCTCTAAGGTCATTCACTAATCGATAATCATTAGAGTGTGCTTTCTTAATTGGAAAAATGGGAGTATTGTAAGGGGCCTTTTTGTACCAAAACCAAAACCTCTGCCTCCGTCAAGCCTCCGCTGGTGGGGGAGTACTCCTGCCAGCCCACAGACCTGCCCCTGTACCTCCGTCTTAACAACCCTATCAGGAATTATACCCCTAAGCAGAAGAAACCTAACAGTTATGAGGCCTTCACCGAGCCTGAACACCTGGTCGGCCCGGGGAGAGGTCCCTACACAGATTCCCTACCCTACGGTGTATGTGTGTGCCCTAAGGTCGTCAGTGGTGTTGCTGTAGTGTGGTTGCGCTGGGCGGTTTCCTCTTCAAATAACCTCTTGTCCTTAAGCTTGTGAGTTCTCTCTCGGAATGAAGCTGATAATAATGGCTAATAAAGTTTTAAGTAATTTTTTTTTCCCCAGTTAGTTATTTTTGCGATGCCACAAGAAAATTAAAATAAAAAATTAAGAGATTGAACAGGCTCTGTTCAGCACCTACATGCTGTCATTTAACCTCAGTCAAGGCTGATGGCAAACAGAAAGGTGACCATTAAATTTTTTGTTACATTTGTCCTATTTGATTTTATTGAAAATTGTTAACTGGCTGACATCAATTACTCATGCAAGGAATAAATTAAGAACACTCCACAAACGAGGACACTCACATTCGCAAATAACCAACTCTCACCAGTTTTTAAAATTTGATCTAACTGACTGACATCAATTTCCCACGCAAGGAATGCTTCATTCAAAAATCAGTACCACATCCTCAGGACCAGCATAAATCAGGAACACTCCATGAACAAGGCACTCACTTTCGCAAACAATCAACTTTCACCAGTTTTAAAGTTTGAAAAAATTGCAGAGCCTGCTTAGACCACTACGCCACACGACACCCCAGAGTCAATTCTTGTCACTCCATTCACTGAAGGCCATCTTCAGATCCCTGTACTCCTATTCCCGCCCATTCCTGATACGCGCCACAATAGCTGTGTCATCCGAGTATTTCTGGATGTGGCAAGACTCACAGTTGTATTTAAAGTCTGCCGTATACAAGGTGAACAGGAACAGAGCCAGAACAGTCCCCTGTGGAGCCCCCAGCGCTGCTCATCACTGTCCATGAGACACAGTTACCCAGCCTGACGTACTGTTGTCGTCTTGTAAGGTAATCCACAATCCAAGATATGTAACAGGGATCCACCCCCATCCCTTCCAGCTTGTCTTTAAGAATGGGGGATTGGATGTGTCAAGGCCGGGTAGATGGACTCAGGAGCAGGGAAGGAGGCAGAGGCGGAGGTCAGGTAACAAGAGTGTTTATTGTGGGATGGTATGGCAGGGAGGCTGGTGCTGGCAGATTAAGGCAGATGGGCAGGCTGGCGGAGAATGAGCTCTGGCTGGAGATGCAGGCTGGAGTCAGGGCGGAGGGTGTAGCTGGAGTGCAGAAAAGAGAACAGGTTAAGTTTTGCAGGGCTAGGACTACAAGCTAGAGTACTGACAAAGATGAGAGCTGACGACGTCACTAAGAGGTAGCAGTGTCTATAATCCAGCGCTGACTGACTGTGGCCCAAGATCTTATGTAGTGTGGGTTGATGGCCAGATGAGCAACAGCTGAGAGGCCCCGACTCCAGCACAGCAGTCTCCCATCTGTAATCAGACTTGAACACACAACTAGGGAGCAGGGGCAGAGGACATGACAGGATGGTGTAAAATGCACTTGAGAAATCAAAGAACATAATCCTCATGTAACTATCTGGCTCATCCAAGTAAGAATGCTCTTGGGCAGGGGTCCACAGGCCTCTGTCTCTCCTGGCTGGCTTGCCAATTTATGTTGGAGAAAAAAGTCCACGTCCGGGCCAGAGTCCAATTCTAGACCTCTTCAGCAACACTTAACTTTCAACAAAGCTGCACTTTTGTTGGAGTCAAAAAAGATTTTAAAAAATAAGTCACCGGAGATGATCAGAGTCCAATGAAATTGAATTTATTCTTTCACAAGAAGAAAAGCGAGATCAGATCCAGGTCTGAACTGTGCCTGTGCACCATCATATATAGTTAGATTATTCCTCCTTAGGTGGCCTCTCTACCTATTTTCTAAAGCATCTTATCAACGCAGCCTCGCGTGAAATTTCCCCAAACCAGGCATGTCAGGGTATAGTAGTGGGGCCAGGTGTCCAGAAACCTCCTATCTATCCTCAACCTGGGCCTCGCTACGGCTGCTACTCAAACGCCATTGCTCCCAGACCCCTTCAGACCATTTTTTTTTTTTTACTTTATTCCCTCCAGGTTCGATTCTATAACAATACTACTTCAGCAAAGGCTGGTTCACATACAAATCTGACCTCAGTTGTGAATATAGCTGTTACATTGGATATATATGTTTAACATTCAGTATATTTATAATGCATAATGCATAGTATATTTTAGTGAAAATTTACTACAACACAGCTATAAGCTGTCATCAGCGTAAGAGACACTTGTAAATCAGACCATGTATTAATTAAGAAAAAAATAAATAAAAATTAAGAATATATCTATAAAAAGGAGACAGTTAAATACAATATGCATCTCAAGGATCTGAGTTTAACAAGGACAGATAGGTAAGAGCTACAGTATAGGTCCCCATTAATAAGTGATCATCACTAGACCTCCAAACAAACAATCAATGCAAGTCAGCGTCACATTTCCACCTGCATTCAGTGTATATATATATATGTGTGTGTGTGTGTGTGTATGTATGTATATATATATACATGCACACACACACACACACACACACACACGTGTGTTTATATGATAACGGTTATCTAAAATGAGTTATAAATGTAATGTAAGCATGGAAGAACATGTCAGAGTTAGCACTTGCTCTCCACATGACTGTTGTCTTATTGTTTCCAGGGTTTACTCTCAAATGTCACAGGTAACAAACAACCTGACACACCCACAGTTCCAGCTGACGGAGGAAGAGGAGGAGGCTGATATCATTTGGAGCTATGATCACATCAAAGACTACAGGTCAGAAACTCAGCCACACACACACATTTATACAGTCCACAGTGGCCGTCAACAGTTCTTGATGGAAGTGAAGACTGTATCTCCACGTAGGCAAATCATTTAATCAAGACAGATAATATAGATGCAGACATGATTTCAAAAATAAAAACTAAAACAGAGCAACAACAGCTAAATAATTATAATTAGAATCCAGGGCTAAGAGCAAAATAAGACACATAAGGCATCAATTCACCTTTGATTCTTGCCTTGGAGCAAACCAATGGGGTTTTAAAGCTCCAGTAGAGGTTGCCCTTGTCTTCTTATGTGCATGTGGTGTATTCCTTACTTTGCTGCTAAGCACTGAGGTGCTGATCCAGGATTTGAGGACAGAGGTTACCAGAGTTTGGAGAGTATGTCTCCTATACTTAACTTGGGACTCCAGGGGGGTATTTCATAAACGTCGCTAAGGAAATCTGCGCTTAACTGAAAAAGCCTGGTTAGAATTAACAACAACCCATCAGACTCAAGCCACCACATTAAGATGATTTAGCCGATCCTTGTCAACGTTAACTTAAACCAGGCTTGGACAAGCTGCATTATGCGCATACACTGACTATACAAGCAGTCAAGAACAGTCAATTGTGGAAAAGAAGATCATGTCACAGAAAGAACGGGAAATAAGAGCCAATGCCCTGCTGTTTAGGGCTACCAACCATCCTGTATAATATGTGAATAATGTAATGTCAAGCAAAACCCAACCAGTTATAGCTACAGGTGGAGTGGATAAGTTTATCAGTTAGCAGTAGTCTGACAAGCTCTGAGAAAATACACCTATGCTCACTTTCTTCAGGTAAAGTCAGTATGCAGCGCTCCAATAGCTCACCCAGCAGAGCGCATATCATCAGTGTTAACTCATAGCTGCAGTGGCAGGGGTTCAAGTCTGACCCGTGGCATCAGAATAAAGGCACTAAATGTTTAATTCTATATTGCAAACTGCAGGCTATTATTATTGTCTTTGTTAGCCCATTTTACACAATAACCAATGTAGGTAAGGAGGCAATAATCAGCAGATTGATCATGCTAATATTTCATCCATTCACTTAGATTTGGAGCTAAAGGTTAAGATAGTTATTTATTTTATAATTCATAAATACGATTGATAGCCTACATTATTATTATGACAATGCACAATTTAAAACCTCTACATAAATAACCAAATCAATCTATCCTGTATAATTCATAAGCAGGGGATCCTATAAGCCACAGTGATGGAAGGGAAATCTGAGTTATATTAGCGGGACTTAACAAAATAAGCCACGATTTTCCCTTATCTGCTTTGATGGAATAGGGCCCAGAGTTCCTTGGTCCTATAATACATTACATATAAACAATATAGGAAGATAAAAACAAAGTCAACGGTCTATGTATTAAATAGTGACTGAACAGGCTTATATATGCCTGCCTGCATTCTTATCAAAAAAGAGTTGATCACACTTGTAACCCTCAAAAATAGCTCTGTAAACCATTCTTTTGAAAACGAAAAGCAAGTTACAAATTTTAAAATGTTTAATATCATTGTTCCATAATTTAAGCCCAACAATAGAAATGCATCCTTTTAATTTCTTTTTTTAACTTTTTGTACTGTAAACTTACAAACAAGTTTCAGATCATATGTGATTTGAATATTATTTGCATCATTTTACATTATACTACATCCTTGGAGGTGTATAAAGGTAGATGTCCATGTGTTGTTTGATTATAAAGCAGGTCTAGGTTCTATATTAATACTATGAAAGTGTCAAAGCACTCAGTCCACAGAAAAATGCACATAGCCTGTATTCAGAAACTTAGCCTTAAAACCAGCCATCAGGACTTCTGGAACTTTTTGATGTCACAACAAATCAGTCATGCCCCAAGCCCTGCCAACCTGGACCCACCAGCCCAACCTTGCAGGATTTGGTTTCTCTGAGTGTTTGCCTGAAATCTGTGAAGCAAGAGGCAAGGGTTTTTGAAGCGGGCTGCCCTCAGAAGTGTCAGAGCCAAGACTTTCCCGCCGGCAACGGCACGTTCATTAATCTGCCACCTGTACCACTCACAGATCGCTGGACTATACTAGTAGACCGTAGACCTCAAGGAAAAATACGGGTAGTTTCTCTGTCCATGTCCGGTTGCTACCGTGGGCCACCGACCGAAACCAGACAGTGGTCTGCTATACATAGCAGAATTATTGTATCTAGCAATAAACTTATCAGATGTCTCAGCACAAATGGCCCGTCTTTTGACTAGTTTTCAGCCAGGTGAATTTTTGGTCATCAAAGCAATATTGAAAAAAATACAAGTGATCTGAAATCCCAACATCTAGTACACACTTTGGGGTTATATCAAGACCTTTAGAAATAACCAGGTCGAAAGTGTGGCCTTGATTATGTGTAGGCCCTGCAGAGTGCTGAATGAACTCAAAAGATGATAATACGTCAGTGAACTGGTTAGCAAAACGATCAGTGGCATTATCAATGTGAATGTTAAAATAACCAGAAATAAGAATTGAGTCATATTCAACAGTAATTTTAGATAAAAGCTCACCAAACTCAGGTCTAGACTGAGCCTTGCCATGGTGCATATCAGAGTGAAAACGCTATAAACAGGATAAAGTCAACTGCTTTGTTCCCTTTCTGTTATTGTGCACACCATCCACTCTGTACAGGCTTGAATTAGTCCAGAATTAGTCAAAGCTTGAGATAAAATCGAATCGTGCAGTAGAGCAGAGATTTTTTTAACCAGTCCTGGAGACTGAAGAGTTGGCTAAAGTGTTCAGAGTTTTTGAAGAGAGTGGAATGGGTCCAGACATTAGACAACGTTTTCCCAGACTCTCAATTGTGTAGCACAGAGACTCATGGTCTGCCTGTAATTTGCTGGAATTTCTGTCCATGACGTCATTTGTTCCCACATGTGTTAAAACAATGATGACAGTGGGATGTAGGTCAATGAGAGTCAGAATGAGTTCAATTAAATCTACTACCTTGCCAAAGGAGAGACAATAGTTGAGAGGGAGAGTCAAATACCTAACAACAGAGTCACCTACTATCAAAATCTCCAGGTTACTGCTTACTACATTGGTGGTGTAGACAGCGAGGTTTGGTAGAAGCTGACAGATAGCTGACAGAATTGGCTTTGCTATTTCCTTCGGCATGACCTCCACTCAGCAGCGGTGAGGGTGAGTTTGGTAGAGCCAGAGGAGCAAAGAAGTTGGACAACTCCAGGTCGGTGAAATCATCTTGGGAATCATAAAGGGGAAGGGAGTGGCTGTTCTTGCCTTTAACCACAAGGCCCAAGTGGAACAGCCAGGAGATGGGTCGACTGAGTGTTTTACGCTCACTAGTAGACTGGTGGACTCAGGCTCAGGACACTCTAACGAGGATGGCCGGGAGCCGAGGTCAGCCTGACGCTGGAGAAGAACCGAGATGGGCTCCGCAATGGAGGCTAACTCACACCTGATCTCAGAGATAAGTGAGGATGTAACCGTAGTTCAGATAGAGGCTTCAGTTTCAGCTTTTAACGACATAAAAGCTGAAAAAGCCATTCTGGAGGCTGTTAGGCTTGTTTTACAAAGTCCATAAATGTTTGCGAGGAGGATTCAGGCCCGGCCTATCCAACAACGAGACAGAGTAAGCACTAGCACAACCACAAAAGTGAGTGATCAGCGAATCAGCAAATGCATGTTTCTGACCAAAATGTCAGAAACAGACTCCATGAGGGTGGTATGAGGGCCCGACGTCCTCTAGTGGGACCTGTGCTCACAGCTCGGGACCTGTGCTCACAGCTCAGCACCATGCAGCTCGATTGGCATTCTCCATCGAACTCCAGTCTTACACTGTTGGCCATTCTTTTCTTTATGCAGAGTGTGGTTGATGATGGGGTGTAATGTCCCTCATATTTTTCTTCATCATCCTGGGACATGCTTCCCTCAGAGTGTACACTTGACTCTTCGTCTGTGTTTTCTGTCCTCGCCCTTTCTTGTTCTTCTCTGCTGTCATTCTGATGTGTCTTTGTTTTCCCCTTATCATTTGCTTGTTTGTTCCATGTCACTATTTGATGTTCTTCATTTTCATCCATTATTTTTGCCTGTGGGAATTGACCTACTCCTGTAAACTTTGTGATTTGCCACACGTTCTGATTGATTAGATGTTCGTCTTGCCAATGCTCTAAGCCCTCCTCGTCTTTATAGGTTCATTGCTACCGAAAATGCATTCGCACTCCCTGTGTCTTTACATCTCCTTCATTCTCATAATGTTCTGAAAAAGACACTTCATCTAATTTCTTAATTGTGAACATTACTGATACATTGAGTTTATAGGTTCATCATTTAGTATGATTATAATGCAGAGTATATATTAATAATAATGAGTTACACATTTAATAATGCTGAGTTTAATATTCAATGAAGGTTTACTACAACAGTTGTTAATACCTTTAAATATACTTTTCCCCTGTTGATACTGCCTTGTGCAGTGTGGTATGACAAAGGTCAAAAGTCACCATCCATATACATCCCTGTAAAGGAGACCATGACTTTATTCAGTCATCATTCATTTTTCTGATTTTGATTGAAGAGCCGTTTCTGTGACAGGAGACTGAGTGAGGAGCGACCTCATGTGATGCTGAACCAGTTTCCCTTTGAGAGCATTGTCACTGTGAAGGACTGCCTGGCTGCTGTGGCCCGCAGACTGAAGGGTGGCCCACCACCTGATTGGCTACCAGAGACCTTCAACCTCCAGACAGAGCTGCCACAGTTCATCAAGCACTACCAACAGAGGCAACAACGGTTGGACTTTAATGTTGTTTCACTATCTGAATAAGATGGTGTGCAGTTCTATGATATAACCGATAGGCACTAAGCAAGCTACATGTCAGACTGGTGCGCGTGTGTGCGTGTGCGTGTGCGTGTGCGTGTGTGTGTGTGTGTGTGTGTGTGTGTGTGTGTGTGTGTGTGTTTCAGTGGAGAAGATAACCACTGGATCTGTAAGCCCTGGAACTTGGCCCGTGGACTGGACACACACATCACCAACAACCTTGACTACATAATCAGGCAGAGAGAGAGTACACCAAAGGTACTGTAATAGAAAAATCATATTCTGTACTTTGTATAACCTGGTTTTGTACTTTGTTGATCTGGCTTTGTATAACCTTGGACATGAATCTGTCTTCACGTGTACACTCCTTATCTGGTACTGTATGGTACAATCTAAGGGGTCCTTGTCCTTGAACACATAGCTGCTTCTTTTTGACAGTTAGACAGTTTTGATGGCACCCAGAATTGTTCACACAAACATCCTGACCATGCCTCCATGCCTCCTTCTTTTCTTTCCTCCATAAAGATATATATATATATATATATATATATATATATATTATTGGGAATATGTGCTGTATATTCCCAATAAATGTATACACTTCACTTCTCTGCAACACCTTGAGGGAACTCAAAGATGAACTGATTGGATTTTGGTGGTCAAAGGTCAAGGTCACAGTGACCTCACAAATCTTTTTGGCCATAACTCAAAAATTCATACCCTAATAATTACACAATTCAAATGTCTATAAAGTACAAAATTAAGTGATAATATTTTATATCCAGAAGGTCAAAGGTCAACTTCACTGTGACATCATAATGTTCTGTAAAAGCACTTCTTGCCATTATTCAACACTGTAACTTAGAAGGGAGAGATTGTGACCATATTCCCTGATACCTAGCTGGTTGGAGGAGGAAACAACCAGGAGGAGGAGATTCAAGTTTTATCTTTGCACTTATGTCCATACTGTGATCCTACCTTGTATATTTCTTTACTCTTTGTCTCTTTCTTCAGTTACTCTGTATTTCTTATTATTACTCTTGTATAGTAGTTTCGTATTTGTACTTATTTACTTCCTAACTGAGTGTTGTAAAATTCCACCACAGCGCTCTTGAATGTGTAGTTTTTTTGCTGTGGTTCAGTGTGTGTGATGCTGGCCACTTCAGAGTGGCTCATTCATGGATGCATGTCTTTGCTGTTTGACTCTACTTCTTTTTATGAATTTACATATCTATCATTGTGGTTACTATTGCTACATATTTTCATAAAAAGATTCAATGTTGTATTAGGTCAGTGAGTCTTTTCCTTTTCTTTACAAGGTTTCACTATGTTTTTGCTTATAACTTTGTCTTTGTTTGTGTCTTAATGTGTTTCGTTGTATGTCTGTGTATGTCTGTGTGTGTGTCCCTGTCTTTGTGTGTCCTGTGTATGTCTTTATGTGTGTCTTTGTTTCCCAGGTTGTGTGTAAGTACCTGGAGGATCCGGTGTTGTTCAGCAGAGAGGAGGTGGGGATGGTGAAGTTTGACATTCGCTACATGCTGATGTTGCGTTCTGTGCAGCCTCTGTGTCTTTATGCCTACAATGTCTTCTGGCTGCGCTTTGCTAACAGGTACAACACACATACAGATACATACACGTATGTTTACATATTAACAGTACCAGTTCTAAAGCACTCCTTGTTAGTTGTGGGTGTTAAACCAGTTGGTTACTGGTTGTTTTAGTTCCACCTTGACTCACGGAATCAACAAAGTACTGATAAAGATTCATCTTCATATACACCAAGGAGCCACAACATTAAAACCAGTCACCTGTTTTAATGTTGTGCCTGATTGGTACACAATTATTGGCATGTAGACTTATAAAAATGCTGAGCTTATATCATCAGCCACAACAGCCAGCCAGTTAGCTGGTTTAATGTTGTGGCTGATCGGTGTATAGTATAGTTCCACTTTGGAATAGACACATGACAGATAAGGATGTAGGTCTATTTGCCCCATATCTTCAGTGGTTGCTGGCTTAGTCATTTTTGTGACCTGTAATCTACCAAGAAGTGGTCAGAGGCTGCTATACGGCCCCCTATCAGTTCAAGTTCCATAAGTATAATTTTTTTAGACATCATAAAAAGAACTTCTTAAATATCGTTGATCCAAGCCACGATCGATGTCCTGGATCTGAGGTTTTAGAAACCAGCAGCCACACTGTGAGGCAGTAACACTCACTGTAAAAAAAATAGGAAGAAGAAAGTTAATTATGATTTTGAAGTCATGATGTTACTAGAAGAGGGTCCTAAGGATTTATCCCCTGGGAGCCATGTATTTCAGCACCAGATTTTATGGCAATCCATCAACTAGTTGGCAAGATATTTGAGTCTGGACCAAAGCAATTGACTGACCAACCGACCAACAAGCATTCGTAGAACCATGCCGCTTGTGTGGCTATAAAGATGTTTTTGATGTCATGCATGCAGCATGATATGTGGCAGTAATGATATAGATTATCTGTATTCAGAGTATGTACCTTTTTCTCCTGTTCGGGCCTGATCTTGGTTTTTTCTATCTAGACCTTTCTCCCTGGAGCGTCTCGATGATTACCAAAAGCACTTCACTGTCATGAACTATGCAGAGGGTGTAGAGTTGAAGCAGGTATGTGACAACAAGTTACAAACAACAAAGATTAAGTTAGTATTTATTAAGGTGTTAACTAAGTCTCTGTTCCTCTGTTTCTAGGTTCACTATGATGAGTTCATCCCTATGTTTCAGAAGCAGTACCCACAGCATCCATGGAAGGAAGTGGAGGTAAGTGTCAATGTTTAGCCCTTCTTCATCTGCAGGAAGTTTTCCAGGGAGAATTGAAAACTTAATCCACATTTAAACTGTAGGACCATACAGTAGGTTCAATATTAGCTGCCTTTTAACTCAGCTTATTAAAAACAGAGCTCTAACTAGCTCTTGGAATACCAAATCATTAACTTCTCTATAAAGTTTAAAGTTAGGGTCATAATCCTCCTGTTGGTTCTCAGGATGAGCAAAATCTGGTGTAAATCGCTCAGTGTGGTGTTTCTGGTGTTCCCTTTTCTTCTCCCATCCTTTCCCATCTCTCACTTTTTTGCCTTGCTTCCTATAGGAAAAGTTGTTCAAAGCATTCAAGGAGCTCTTCCAGGCAGCCTCATCTCGACCTGCTCCATATGGTATCTGTGCCTATCCATCGTCCCGGGCTATATACGCTGTAGACCTCATGCTGAAGTGGAGCACTGGGGAAAATGGTGAGCATATATGTTCTAAACTTAATACATCAGCAGGGTGAAGAAAGATCCATGAATGCTTTACCTAAATCTGGACATGATCTCTTACCTAAGTCACACTGAGAATCTACCTTGCCGTTTGTCTTAATAAGGACGATTCTTCTGTCCCTGGGACTGTAAGGCAGGTGGGACTGGAGCACCTTCACACTCCCTAGGGTAGAGATAAACAGTGAACTATGGTGACCTGTGACTGACCTTGGACCTTTAAAGGCCAGCAGATACAGGAGTCATGCATTACTTTTTTACTGAAGCTGCTTCATACTCCAGATCTTGGACTACATCAAGCATTTCAACTACTGCAAAACTAGCGCTAGTCCAGCAAAATTAGCTCTGATCTGGAAGGTGTGCTTCAACCACCCTTGTTTGTTCAACCATCCAGTCCGTTCAGTATCAGAGACCTGACATGTGACTGTAATTGGGTCTGTTCGGGTTTTGGATCAAGTGTAATTGTCCTGGGGTCTAGTAAAGATCTCTTTTAGTGGTGTAAATACCTTCAAATTTGAGTTCTCTGCTGATGCTTTGAGGGGAATTCATATTACTTTTTGTGACCTGGGGCAAGAACATGCCATTGCCATAAAAAAAACACCTGAGTTTACTATGGTGAATGTTGAGGATCATCAATCAACCCACTGATCCCAGGGCCATCCTTCTCAAACTCTGACACTTTGAGTCTGTTCTCATACTCGTCTCTTTGGCGTTTGATCTTTTGTATTTTAGTCCTTCAGGTGCTGCGCCATTCTTAATTAACATTAACCCACAGCCTAAAGCACTCAAGCCTCTAAAATGAGCGTGATTGTCAGTGATAAAGAGTTAGAAAAAATTGTACCTGCCCTTCAGCCAGTCAAGGCTCATGATCTGCTGCTGTAAGAAAGAAAGTTTCACATTGTAAAACCATCCATCAAGCTCTAACGCCTTTTCTAGGCCTTCATTGATTATGACAAGTGAAGCAACAGATATAACAATAGAAATAAAACACAAATCAGACATTACGAATCCGAAATCTAACAGCGAGCCAATGAAGGGAGGCAAGTAGTTATGTGATTGAACTGGTTAGTTCCAGTAATCAGAAAAGCATCAGCATTTTGTGTGAGCTGAAGGCGGTGGATGGAGGCCTGGCTGATACCTGAATAAGGTGCGTTGCAATAATCAAGCCAAGTTGGCATCAAATATTATGCCTAGATTCCTAGTAGCTGGCTTAATATAATTAGAGAGGTCACCAAGATTTGTGCTGAGAGAGCTGATGGAAGAGGAAGCATGTAAATTGAAAACGTGTCAAATGCAGCACTTAAATCTAAAAGAACTAAAATCAAGTAAAAACCATTGTCAGCAGCCCACAATAAGTAATTTGTAACCTTAACAAGGGCTGTCTCTACTATGGTGCGCTCTAAAACCAGATTGGAAACTATTAAAAAGATTATTAAAGAATGTCAATTGAGATGAGACTACTTTCTTAAGAACCTTGGAAAAAAAGAATTTGGAGATGGGTCTGTAATTGTTTAAGGACAAAGGTTCTAGATTAGGCTTTTTTAGGAGAGGGTGAATGACAGCATGTTAAAAACAGTCTGGGACAAATAAGTGTTAAAAATTGCTAAAATAACATGGCTAACAGTGGGAAATACATCCTATACAGTTTGGTGGGTATTGTGTCTAAACGTATTGTCCTCTGAGCGCTGTGTTTTGAGTTATTATTATAAAGACTATTTCTGATATAATATGACATCACAGTTGTCTAATTACAGCCTGAGTTGTCTCATTAAGCTTCAAAGGCCCATGTTGGTAGCAGTAAATGTCTATTACACCATCATTTGCAGAATAGAGTCTGTAGCATATTTTGGATCTGATACGACTCTGTATTTGATTTAATGTCTAATGGTATATTAGGGTCCCCTATGTTCTTTCTAATTATTGTATAAGTTGGTGTAATAGTGTCTGAGTATTGTTTATTTTGGATCTAATACATCATTATATGCTGTTTCTAATTACAGCATAATTTAGGTGTGTACTGTTTAATTAGATTATGACTGTTTTGTTTACTGTCTAATAAAGAACATATTATTTCTACTCTGTCTAATTTGTTCACTGTCTATAGTATTTTTATACACACACAAACACACACACACACACACACACACACACACACACACACACACACACACACAGTACTGTCACCTGTGGAAGTCTATAGCACAGTAACACCTGTTATAACTCTTGTGTACTGGTATAATCAACCGGACCATTTCTAATCAGTGTGTGTTCTGACTCCCGGTCAGGTGAGCGCGTCATGCAGCCTCAGATCTTGGAGGTCAACTTCAGCCCAGACTGCACTCGGGCCTGCCTGTACCACCCATCCTTCTACAACCACATGTTCCAGACGCTGTTCCTGGATCAGCCTGAGCAGTGCCCAGTCACACAGATCATATAATCAACTCAAGATCAGCACCAAGATCTGTGTGTTTGTAGTTCTGTATTTTATACATAGAGACATACACTTATTCATCTTCTCTGTAACTGCTTCATGTCATTTTCTCATTTTACCATCTACTTTCAAATTGAGTGTAGCTTGTGAAACATGTTTGCCTCTAACTCAGTTCTGGTAATTAAAACCAAAACACTTCTGTACAAATGAGAAGCAATAAAAACACTGTTGAATAAACTAGGCTTTTATCTAACAACTCGTTATTGTTTCAGATACCTTTTCCATTTAGGCAAATCATCTTTGGTGTTTTAAAACTGCAAAGCAAAAGTACACAAATACTAAACTCACTACAAAACTCACCTTCCTGTCCGTTCTCTCTCTTGCTCCTTACTGCTTCATGTTAGTTGTCTACGTGTTGTGTTGAGTCTAGGACTGAGTGGATCACTCGTCCTCCTGGTACTGCGAGGAGAGGAGGGCATGGTGTGACCTGCTGTTTGCAGGAGTCCAAAGAGAAAATTGAGCTTTTGATTGAGGAGCATTCAGACAGAAACAGAACAACATGAGCTAGGTTGGATAAAGGGAAGTCAAACAAGCAGCTGTAAAGGAACATGTAATGTACAGAGATTAGGATATTGTTTTTTTTCTGTAATGCTTGATGTATGCAGTTGGGTTTAGCCATTCATGGCTCTAGAGATGGCATTGTCAGCCTGTCTGCTACTTTAGTCCAAACTTAAATGTACTGAAGAAAGTCAGATAAATAGTTTGTCTATTCATGTCCCGGCACTGACATTGGTGATCCCTGACTTTTCATCAGCACTTAAGTTTAGAGGTATTGACATTTATGGTTCCGCCAGAAATATCTCAACATATTAAACTAAGCGGTAGTCCAGCATTGTGAGCATGTTGTCACGGCTATATTATCATTTAGCTCAAAGCACTTGCTCAAAGCAGACTCGCTGTTTTGTTTTCGAACAAAGAGCTTCTCCCATCTGGATTTTGGCCTTTAGACAGTGAGAAATGTCTGTTCAGAGAGATCACAGTGTATAAATCAAAGAAACTGAAATCAGCCTTAACCAGTCTCATGTGCCGACAGCTGCAAACTCTTTTCAGCGCTTAGTTTAGTCCATTAGTGGTGGGAACTCAGGCTGTTAAGTGTGAATCTGATCATCTGGCTCAGCTCAGCCAAACAGCTCTTCCTTTAGTTCCACTTTTGGCTTCTATAATTCAGCCAAATTTAGCAATGTTTTGACCTTTTGATTTCTGTAATGTAATTATACTAAATGTTATCATTTCCAGAATACCACAATATTCCATCATGTTTGGTATAAAAACAGAATAGGATGTGTCTCATCCTATTATTCTGTCTTGTTTTAATTAAGAAGAACTCCGCTCTCAGAAGAGAGAACAATTATGTCACAAGCCTTTTTGGCTTGTGATGTATCTGTTCTCCCTGTCTGCATGTGGATGGCCACAATGCATGGAAAAAGCTACATTTCAAAAAATATGTATACGACTGGGCCTCAGACCACTCAAATAAAGTTATATCTCACAAAATGTTCTTTCTATCATTATTATCATCACTCCCATGTCATGACATCTAAATACAAGCACTTGTAACCATTTCAAATTAAAAGCCCTCTAGCATTTCAGAGGACACAAACCCTTTATTTCTTAATAGGTCTTTTATTGCTGTGGTGCAGTAAGTGCATTGTCTTATTTCCTGTTCCTGGTGTTTCTCTTGTTTGTTTGTTTTGATGGAACTTCTTTTAACAGCTGTTCTTCTTTTTTTGTTAACACATATATTTCTCATGTTCTTGATTTTGATTCATTTAAATGTGTGTTAGATCTGGCATTGGTTACCCAGTTCAATTTCTGGCTGTATGCTCTCAGACTGGGGGAGTATTGGATATTTTTATTTACATCTTCCCAATCTTTTTGGCTTTCCTTTTTATGTTAGAGGAGATGTAACTGAGCTTGGGCCTGTACCTGCTAGATCTAGGCTATACCAGTACTGTGGTGGTTTTACACTCTGTAAAACAAATGTCTCTGCACGTTTAACCATGCGCTGTGCAACTAACCCACCATCACAGAGTACTACTGCTATGTCTAATTCTACCAGTAAGTCTCTTCCAAATAGGTTCACTGGACAGATGTGAGACAGGACTAATTTATACTGTGTTGGCTTATATGTTTCCGGGTCTGTCACCCGTGTTGTTTGTGATAAAACTTCTTTATGAACTTTTCCATTTGCTGATTTTACATAGATGACATCAGAGGATCTCATTATGTCTGGTACATCATCAGGATGTACTACAGATCGTGAAGCTCCGGTGTCACATAGAAAAGTTACTTCACTTTCTCCAATTATTAGAGTAACTTCTGGTTTTATTTCCTGATTTAACATTAAATCAATATGTTGTAAGTTCAGTATTTCACTGTCTTCTCCTGCACTCTCTGTTTCTGTGTAAGTTGCAAGTTTTGTCTGACCTTCCTCTAGTCATGCTGTCCAGTCGTCACCCCCCCCCTCCTCGGGGTCGGTCTTTTCTTTCTTTGCAGCTACGTGCCCAGTGGCCCTGCCTACCACAGACGTAACAGGCGTCCCCGTCACCCTGTGGCCGTCCACGCCCTCCTCCCCAGCTCCGCCCCCTTCCTCGTTCTGTCCAAAAGTACACAGCCTCTCCTCCCTCATCAATAAACACAAAAGCTTGTCCCCTTTTTTGCTTTTTCTTATTCTTAAAATGGCTTTCTGCATGTTCACAATGTTCTACAACACTAGTCAAGCGTCCAGTACGATAATCTGTCATGTATTTCATCACGAAGCTACTGATTTGAGGTTGGACTCCACTGAGGAGAGCATTTTTGAGCTGTTGTTCATATGGACTGTCATTAGCCATGCTTGTAGGTGGAGTAACTCCACTATGTGTGTCAAAGATGTCTTTAAGTCTAGAATAGTAATGCTCTATGTCCTCATCCTCTTTTTGAACACATCTATTCACCTCAGTCCAATCTGCTCTTGCTTGATATTTAGTCACAATTCTCTGCATTAAATCATTTATTCTCACTCTCAAGTTGGCTGAGTCATGCAGCAACAGAGTACCGTTTTCCGCATTTGGGTTCCAATCTCCGCTGATCAAACAACAGTCTGGTCCCACCACTTTTCTTATCGCCCTTTCAAGTTCTACTCCATTACATCTGTAACTTGCATATAGATTTTGTATCTGGGTTCGGAATTCGCCTGATTTTGTTTTTGGATATGGTATGCCTTCAGTTGCCTGTGCTACATCATCATTAGTCCAGGGTCTGTATACAAACATTGTTGGATGTGCATCATTCCCATGTGGATTTGGCACTTCGATTAGTGGGAGTATTTCTGTCTCTTCTATTTGATAAGTTCGTGGACTTTTATTTTGGTTTATAATTTTCCAGACAGACCCTACTTTTCCTGATCTTAAATCTCTCCCTTCATCCATTTTCTGCATTTTTAATGGGGTAACTGTGGGTGCGGCTGCTGGTGGTGGAGGAGCTGTTGGACTTGTCTGTACTAACTGTCTTAAGTCAGGGTATTCTGCAGATCGCGTCTGCCTATGGTCTGGGTAGGGTGGAGGATCTGGCATTGGTCCCAATGGAATGTCTGTTCTGTGGCTTCTCACTACTACATTGTCATCTTCTCTGTCGGTCAAAGCCATTACTTCAGTCTTTGCCTCTGTCTTTTTACCTTCTTTACCCTTTTTAATTCCTTCTTGCCTTTTCCTTGCTTCTGCTAACCAGTGTCTTGCTTGTATAAGACCCTCATTTTTACTCTTTGTAGGCTTCCCCTTTGTCTTTTCTTCTGTTCTCTTCACTAACTCCTGACAGTCACTTGTTACTAGTTTTCCTGAAAATCCATACTTCTTTTCCCACTTTTTTAAGAATTTTATGTTATCCTGGTCCCTTGTGAACATTAATTTTACATCTCCAGTGACTGGACCATTGTTTTCTTTGAAGCAGCAACTACTGCAATTCCCCATTTTCTTATCTGTGGCCAACCAATTTGTATGGAGTTCACCCAAGCAGCTGGTCCTGTTTGATGAGTACCGCTTCAGTTATCACCGTTAGGTTTCCATGGCCAGAGAGTTGACACCGTGAGGTTTCCCCTCTCTGTTACTCATCAAGACACCACACTTTCAGAAAATATTCTATCAATTCCCCATTGCAACTTTTTTTCCCTATTTTTTTTTCCTTTTTTGAAAATTATTAGTAAACCCCGTTTTATGTTTCATAGTTCCCTGAACTATTTTAGGCCTTCTCTCACAATTTTAACGTGCGGCACAGAGTTATTTATTCCTGTAGTCTTCTCACACAGACTTTGGACTAATAGGGTCCCGGACCCTTTTCACAGCACAATTTTAACTATGTTATAGTCATTACTTGACTTTACCTATTTTATAGTCTTTAACTTGACTCTCCTACCTTATGATTCAGATGTCCTGGTTTCTCTCTGTTCGTGGATCTCGTCACCTTCCCACAGTCCAGTAGACCCTGGCCTCTTTTTAACAGCAATTTTTTTATGCTGGAGGGCTTTAGTTCAGGAGTCCCAGACTCCCCCTCGCACGGTTCAGGTCCTGTCCTGGACAGTAGGAGAGGGTGTTGAGATCCGGCTCGAAGGACCAAGTTGTTAAATTGTTAAATTATCAAATAAACTCAGGAACACCATCTGAAAATTCACAAGAGTAGGATATTTATTCTTGCAGCAAGGGAACAAGTTACACACAAGAGCTCGCAGTGCAAATGTTCAAAGAATGCAAGATTCAAACAGAATTTATACACAGAATATATGAGAGTGACCTCACATTTTTGCTGAAATGAGACAGACACAATAGAGACTCAATTCATGCCTTATCATAGCTAATGTTTGGGTGTAGTGGCTAGGTGGAACAGCGAAGGTCACTGCGCTCCTCTCTGACAACTCCTGTCTTAAAAGTAAAAACAATAATAAAAAGTTCTATTCAAATTAATACAGTTTCCCTTTAAGATGGTTATGTTTATCATAAAGTATCACAATTTTTCCAACAACATGCTACTCAGATCTGATAGCCTCTTTAGCAGTTAGCGATGACTTCTCTCTCTCCTGCTTTCTCTGCTCGGTTTGTCTTATGTTTAGTTATTCCTCTGCCTCCTTTAGTAATAATGATACATATAATGAAAGTAGATTATGTTGTAGCTGAAGGATTTTTCTTGAGACAGTCTTGCTAGTTCAGAGTATATTTTATTTGAACCCAAGTGCTCGGTGGCAGACGAAATATCTGCAGATAGCTGCAAAAACCAACTCCCTCAATCCTACCTTTATGGAGCAGTACAAACAGCCTCACATCCCTTGTGAATACAATTATGCACTAAGTTTTGAGAAACCAATCTCCCTTTCCTGTATCTCTGTTTAGCAAAATTCTGGCCCCTCTCCCAGAACTCTTGTCCCCATCATGTTGACATGAGTTCAGGTCATCAGCTCATTTCATTCTCAGTCACATTCCTACTAATGTTTTCCACAGATGTTGACAAAAATACATGAGTATATACTGAAATACTTAATACATGAGTGCATAAGAAGTAGATAGATGATTACAATTTAGATATGACTTTTTGCCACCACCCCAGGCCCTGGACAATCCCCTCACAAAATTACATGAAATCATTCATCCATATTATATCAAGAGAGTTTTAATGCAGCACTCCCATTATCTGATCTGGCGCACTTGCAAATAGAAGCAAAAAACCTGAAGCTGGAATTCAGGTAAAGAAATCCTCTATTACCTCAAAGTTTAGATACCAGAATGAATCAACTTCAACATTATATTAGTATATGATGCATAAATATAATCATGAGTGCATATGTCAAGAAATATTACTGAATAATGTTGCTGTTATGAAGGCGATGCACAGTGTATTGGAAGTGCTCCACCACTTCCCTGCAGTTCCTGTGCAGCCGGGAAACCAGAGCGGCTCGGTAGACTGCCTGTAACAAGAGGTGTCTCTAAATCTAGTGACAATGCACTAAATTGGCAGCACTCCAGGCTCTAAAACTGTGAGGGAAATTCTTCTCTGTGTGAGACTGTTGAAATATAGTTTCGTTTCATTCGTTTTTTATGTGAACACAGAGGACACAGTTACATACAACAATCAGTACACATGCTACTTGAGTACAGAAATCATCTCTCTTTTATACACTCAACCATACTTAATCTGTCCATACTTAATCTGTCCAGGTTGACATGACCCAGCCAAAGCTTTCTGGACTCTTACATGTTGGTAATCAAAGTCCTCTTTCAACCATTAATAATAGGGTGATTATGAAATGAGCATGAAGAAAACTGAAAATTATCAAATAAACTCAGGAATACACTTAACAGCCTGAGTTCCCACCACTAATGGACTAAACTAAGCGCTGAAAAGAGTTTGCAGCTCTTTTGTTAGATACTACCATGGGTGTATTGTAGGCGAAGTCTTATAATAGATGCATGGAATTTACTCACTTCATTTTACTCACTTTCACTTCCTGCGCCTGTTACAATGGTAAACACCCCTTCCAAAAAAAAGAAAACCCCCCAAAAAACCTAACCAATCAGAACTCACGCTGAACGTCATATAAGGGGTCCGGTAAGCCCACCCCTCTCTTCACTGAACCTTGAAGTTTCCTTTCAGCCGCATCTTGTGAAGCTCAGAGCATTGGGACTACAAATTCAGTGGGAGTACCGTTGAGGAAATCCATCCCCATTTTTTTCTGCTTTGGACACACACGGACGATAACGGATTACTACCACTCCTAACGTTAACGGACAACGGCCACTCCGATCGAATTTCTTTCAGTCGTCTGGAGTGAAGTTTTACGCCCTGAAAAGTCACGTAGAAAATTATGAGAGGACCTTAACAACAGCTTTGAGGAAACGCTTGAATACGTTAAATACGCGATCGTGAAATGTGGAGATTCGGTAAGTAATAATGGGTGATAAGAGGGAGCGTATACATTTGTGTGTTTTTAATTAACTGTTATTCAAATGTAACTAAACGTGCAACACCAGGAAAGAAAGAAGTTGACTCCATAGAGCTCTGTCCGTGACGCAGTCTCAGTTTCGTTTACATGAAACATTATCTTAATTTCCTCCTCCGTCTCGTGCTGGCTGCTCATGGAGTAAACATGGTATGCATTTCAGAACTGACCTCCGAAATGAAAGTAACATAACTGCTACTTGTTGTATTTGCTCGTCTCGTCCCTCTAACAAAATGCATTTGTAATCGGTATGAATAACCGATAAGACAAAAACTGGGTCTCGACTAATTATGATCAATAACACAGATTATCCCCAGACCAGTCGACAAAGACTGAACTATCTGGAGGCGCTAGCATACAGCCTCTCCTCGTCTGTGGTTAATCAGCGGCAGCTGGGCGACTCCAACTTCAGTGCACACACAACTATGAGTGGTGTATGGTAATACACAGTTAAAAAATGATCGGCATGTTGCTGTAGTCGAGTACTTAAAATGCCCTTTGCGTTAATATATCTTATATTAATTAATTAATTTTTTTTTTTTTTTTTTTTTTTTTTTTTTAAAAAGAGGACTAACCTGACCAGCATCGATTGGCTGACAGTCTGAACGTTTGAGATACTGATACGATGAAACACGCTTTTGGAGTGCTTTTTCTGGCTGGATCGTTGTTTGTTTGCAGAGAGAGCTAATGTATCCAGATTATCTACTTGTCTAATTTTGGAAATGACAAACACACTGGTGGGACTGAGATGAAAAGTTAAAACAAATCTTGACCTGTATTACTGTCTGAACAAATTGTGAATTGGTGATAACAGCAACTGCTATACAACTGAGATGTGTCATATCCATCTCCTTTGTCCCTTCTTTGTTTAAAATAAATCCAAAACAAACCCACTAATTTGATTTAAATGCAGATGGATTTTCTGATTTTGTTCTCTGATGCCTACATGTTGCCTCCTGGATGCTACCTAACCCCTGCTGACCTTGCCAGAATTGTTTTTTTTTTTTTTTTTTATTGTTCTATTATTCTAGTTAAATTCGTATTTGTAATTTTTTATAATAAAAGATGGATACGATATTGCCACGCAAAATAGCGCAATATCGGTTTTTCCTTTTTTTTTTTTCTTCCCACCTCTACTTTGTAGTGTCAGCCAATTTAGTGGTCTTTTAAGAGATCCTGAATACAGTCTCCCTTGTTCATCCCATATTCGGCCATGCCATGCTGAACTGTATAGTGAACAGTCCATCTGTGCATAGGGGGATCAAGAATTAGTTAAACTCCTGACTAAATCACTGAAACTTGTGAAAGGCAATGCAACATTGTGATCTGTGAATTTGAGTGGGTTTGAGTTAAATCTGATTAAGTTCAAGTATCTTTGTATAAAGTATCAGATTGTATGCTCACCTGCTCTGTCTCTACATCCTCTATCCTCTCATTCCTGGCCAGAAGGTGAACAACAGAAAATATGTGTGTTTATTCCAGTCACATTTGCTTTCAAAACAGAAATGTTGCATTTATCAGGAAAACACTCTCGCCACTAATCAGAAAGGATCTCAAACAGATTTACTTTGAAATCAATGGCTTACAGAACGCAAATTCTTTCTTTCCTCCTCCAATCTTTTCAAAATTCAACAGGTTGTCATTTGTGTTCAAATACTGCCATCTAGTGGACACTTTAGACAAACACCACATTAATTGAAAATGTCAGTTATGATATTGAGTATTAAGTTATATTTTTTGAACAAAAAAAAATTAGTTTGAAAAGTCTAGGGTTGCGTTTAGTCTGAACGGGCAAAAACTGAGACCTTTGGAAACGATGACGTAGACACCCACAGTCGGTTCCCTATCGGGCCTCAGCTAAGTGGTAAAAGCAACATGGATAGTGAAATACAAGTGTTACTGAGTTTGTTGTCTTTGCTAGAAGCTCTTGTGCATTTAAATTCTCCATTTTAACACTGCCGCAACCTTTGCTGTTCCTTGTTCGCAGTATTCTTTGCAATTAATCACCTGCAGAGAAGACAATCTGCTTCCTGTTTACACAGATTGATCATGTATGCGTTTTCATGTATGATAGTATGTATGGAGATTGTTTCTGATACGGAGATAAAACGTCGGGATAGAGTGTCAGAGCCTCTGTGTGAGATGCTTTGGTCAGCAAATTTAAAACTTGTTTAGCGGGTCTGCACTAGGTCTAGACGATATGAGGAAAATTTGCGATATGCGATTACACTGTTAAATATTGCGATGAGGATGTGATAAATAAACAAATATTGACGTATGTACAGTTTTGCTGTGTGAAGTTGAATGAATAACACAGACATAGGTCACTATTGGTCAAGTCATCGTCTTCCTCCTGCTGCAGGTAACTTTTTTCCAGTTTATTTGGCTCATTTGCTGTGCCTTGAAAACCCTGTGTGCATGGTGTGTGTAAATACAATAATTTTTTCTAATTCATTGCGTTTCAATCTTTTGTGACGTTTTTATTGCACATGCTCATGTTGCGATGACGATGAAAATAAGATTAATCGGTCAGCACGAGTCTGAACAGCAGCTAATAATAGCTGTGCTATGCTTAACCCCCTTCACACTGGACTGGGAGGCACAGCATCATGATGTAACATGAAGTGGGCGTAGCTGGAAGTTATGGCAGGCTGCAGACTGATGTTTTTGTGGGTTTTTTTTTTTTTTTTTACATATTAATTGGGCTCTTTGGTGATTTCAGACACTGAGGTTGGAAAGTTGCATTGGTTTTCTAAGTTCAGACACTAGTAATTAGGAAATCAGTATAGAAGACATTTAGCTGAAGCTTCTCATTTTAGCCAGTGCTGAGCGTTGGTGTTAAAGTAACACCAGTTAAAATAACAAAGGTTGCTGGTGGGGTTTGTTTTTTCAGAAATAAACTCCAAGAAACAAGAACTGAATCTTTATAGCCAACAGTAAAGAACTGAGTTAGTCTACAGAGCAACTGGAGTACGAGTGAAAAACATTAGTTTATACTTTACTCATAGTTCACTTAACTCTGTAACACCATTGAACAACCACAAATGAACTGTGTTGTGTGAGTGTATCCTTAAAACATGCAGAGTGAAACATCCTCTTTCTAGTGGATCCTGTCATGTCACTGACGTGCTTGAAGTTGGAGCAGAGTAAGCAAGTAAGGCGAAATGAGCGGCACCGCAGAAAAAGTAGAATGCAGTTCGGAGGATGAAGATACAATGTTAAATGTGTGCATCTGTAAGTATCAGGTGCTCGACTGCATTTATACCTCTCACCATGCCTCCTAACTTTAGCAATGCAGACCTCTATTCCTGCGACATGATTGGCTGTTCGTGATTCATTTGTGGGCTTGCTATAACCATGGAAATCGATTTTATATTGAACATTTTTTTTAATCAGGGAAAATAATTTTGTGATTAATTATTGCTATTGCTTTATCGCCCAGCCCTAATAGCATACCAGTTAAAATTTATAGATTTTGAGCTATGACCTTAAGTCAGGTCAACCATTTTGCACCACCACCTACCCACCCTTAGTTCTAATACCAACATGGTCAATTTCAAATAAACTCTTGACCATTAGACTTCTACTGACACAGATGGAGTCTCTAACAACCACTTCCAAATCCAGTGTCATAGACCCATTCAGGCCACTGAGGAAACCAAACTGTCGAAGACATCAAACAATCAGGGCAAAGGCCTGCAACCAGATGCACTGCATTTGTGCATGCACTCCAGCACATATCTGACAGATGGTTCAGGGAGCACTCCATCTTCTGCTGTACAGCATCCCATTGTTCGGGACTTGCACTGAATAGTGTGTGTAACTGATTTATAAAACCAAAAAACACACCTACTTCAGGACATTACTGAGTTTCCATAGCGTCATCCAGGTTTAGGGTATGTGATGCACATGGAAAGAAAGTTGCTAGTGGATTTTGTTTTAATATGTGTGCATGCACCCCTCTGCTTTCCCTGAGGTATTGGAGCCATTATTGTACCGTCTGTCGGCTGTTTGCAATGTCATGGCCTTTCATCTTGCTTCCTAAAATCTCTGCTGTTTCTTTTCCTGTCTTCTTCCCAAAATCATTGAATCTGATAATCTGCTCTTGAGTTTCCAACATCTGATTTGTGAACATGTCTTAGCATAACCACTCTCTCTCTTTGAGATATGTAAGGCATAGCTCACATATCATGAAATTATATAGTGCCTCCCTCCTCTCCTTAAGAATGGCTAGCTGATTGTGTAGCTGATTGACCCCTTCTCCACTGCTAGTCGAGTTGCCTTTCTGTTCAGTCTGAGGACACATAACTGCAAAGAGCGATGTAATCACATACACTTACAGAGCACACATACAGACGAAGTGGAGAGAGAGAGTAACCTTCTAGCCGGGAAAACCCTGGTGATGGGTGTGTCTACAGTCTCATGGTCTGAAAGGCTTTACAGCAAGAAAAGAGGAAAAAAATTGTGTGTTCACTTGGGCGTTGTGTTTACATCTGATTGCACCCTTTTCCATTGCTGGCATAAGTCCAATGGTAGCAGGTCTAAGTGGGTTTTTTGACCAGTGTAAAAGGGGCTTAATGCCTTGTTTTGTCAGTTTCTGACTGCATCAGCTTCTTCTGCTGACTGTCTTTCCCAGTTGCCCTTGAAATCAGAATTCTGAAAGTTTTTTGAAAGTTTTAAAACTTATTTCAGGCCTGCAGCTCACTCTTTCATCCTGTTTCCGTTCCAATTTTATTGTTAAATTCCCCAAATGAAAATTCGGATTTGTATCTTCCCGCTGCTTTGCTTTGCGTCTTTCAGATGATTGTTCACTTGCCACTATTCAGGAAAGTAGAACAAGGTCTGCCGTCACCCGCTGCAGTTAGGGGGCTAACTGTATAACGGTTGACAGTGGGCTGATTAGCAGCAATTGAACCAAAGGCTTGGGTGTGCTAAATTTCACCAGTTATCATCCTATCAAAAATGGAAGGTGGCAGGATCGTGGACTGGATAGTTAAGACTGTGTCAATTATTAGAAAATCAAAAGAAACCTCCAACATAACGGACAAAACAGGCAAAAGTTTAAGTGCTGAGTTTTAGTAATAATTTAGTCACCATTACTGAAGACTTGTGGTGTGTTTGATGATATCCTGTAGCCAGTGTTCATGTGTGTGAATATTCTGATGTTACATAAATAACACTTGTTGCCATGCAGTGTGTAAGCTGCAGGGTTTCCTGCTAATCAAAACTCCTTACATGCTTGATGTTACCAGATAGCTGAGTGGTTAAGGCGCTTGTTATCGCATATTTTCTGAGCAGAGTCTGAAAATATGTTGGCGAGTTTGACTTTTTGCAGCATTTCATTCCCCATTTCCTGTCTGCCTTCACTGTCTTATCAAATTGAGCTATTAAACTTGGGTTGTGTCGTGTCTCTATTAGTGGGTATACCCGCGTAAAAAAAATAAAAGAAATTGTGGTTGGAAAAGGTTATAGGTCAGTACTTTTAAATGTTTCTTAAGTAAACCAGGTTGGTCCACTTTAACCATGCCAAACCATGATGATTTGACATGTATCTGTTGGGGGAGAGCACACATCAAGGGCGTGTTCTGCCCGGGCCTCATCTCACAGTGGATCAGCAAGGAGAGACTGGGAGACAAAAGAGATGAGACAAACTGCTTTACAGGAGAGACTGAAGGAACTCTGAACTGTTGCCTAATTGTCTGTGACTGCAGCTGTCTAGTGGCACAGGATGTGGTTTAATTGATTTCTGTTAGTGTTTTAAGATGCTTGCTGATGACAGTTCTTCATAGATTGCTGTGTGTAATGGAACTTCTTAGCCCTCGAAGGGCTCTCTGTTTTAAAATAACAATGACTGTGCGAGATGTGTAAAAAAAATAAAGGGGTATTCGAGACTTCCCTCTCCTCAGCTCCTCCTAGGGGATACCAAGGCATTCCCAGTTCAGTAAGCATATGTAATTCTTCCAGTGACTTTTGGGTCTACCCCAGGGTCTCCCCTCAATTGGACATGCCTGGAAAACCTCCATACGAAGGTACCCAGGAAGCATCATAATCAGGTATCCGAACCACCTCAACTGACTCCTTTCGATGTTAAGGAGCAGCAGCTCTACTCCAAGCTCCTACCAGATGTCCAAGCTCCTCACCCCATCTAAGGTCTGAGCCCAGACACCATACAGAGCAAACCAATTTTGGTTGCTTGTACCCGTGATCTCATTCTTTCGGTCACTACCCATGGCCAATGTCCATAGGTGAGAGTTGGAACATAGATTCCAACTATAAATTGAGATCTTTGCCTTCCAGCTCAGCTCCCTCTTCACCATAACTGTCCGGTAAAATCCATCCTACCCTCAGTCGTGAACAAGACCCTGAGATACTTGAACTCCTTCACTTGGGGCAGCAACTCACCCCTATCCCAGAGGGAGCAATCCACTGTTTTCTAGTGGAGAATCATGGCTACAGACTTGGAGGTGCCAACTCTCACGTTAGTCGCTTCACACACTGCAAATTGCCCACCGCTGTCACTCTTCCTTCCCGAGAGCTCCTCAAAACATTCTTCAACCAAGGGGCCTACAGTGAAAATCTCTAACATATGGGCAAACAAAAACATTAATCAACCTAACCAGGAAGCCTATATGTATAATGTTTACCTCAGTGTCCTGTTCACCTCAAGTAGGGCTGGGTATTGCCACTGATTTCCTGAATCGATTCGATTCTGATTAGTTAATTAGATCTCATTCCCCCACTCTAGATGCAAATAAACACATATTCCCAAATGGGAAAGTGGTCTGAGACTTTTGGACCCCACTATCATTCTTGTTTGCAAATACCAAATCCATTGTTGTTTTAGCTCAGGGGTCGCCAAACCTTTTTCAGTGAGGGACATATCAACTTTCCTTTCTGTGATGGGGGGTTAGTCTATAACAGGAAATGATATGGGCCAGGGTGACAACCAGTATTATTGTGGAGATTATAATGATAATTTGTTGCAGCTGCCCTTCGTTTGGCTTTGGCACCACCTGTTGATTTGCAAAAAAAAAGTAATAAAAAGTCTTCACCACAGATACTCCATTTATTTTATAGAAAATAACAACACAAACTGATGGTAATGTTCAGGTAAGAATTAGGTGATGTGATTTTGTAACAGGTACAGTTGAGTTAACAAACGGTAAGTGTTCTGTCTTTACAGGTAGTGAAATAATAAAACAGAATAATAGTTAAAAAAAAAACAAACAAACAGGTAAAGTAGTCTTATCTAGGTGAGCTGGCTTTGTATGTACAGAGTAAAAACAATATGAGTTATCAACAGGTAAGTATCTTGTCTTTACTGGTTTGCTTGCTTCCTAATGCCACACAGTGAAATAATATTATACAGAATAGTGATCAGAATCAGGTCTTACCTAGGTAAGCTGATTTTGTATTTTCAGATAAAGGTGAGTTCAGAATAGTTAAGTGTTTTGTCTACACAGGTATATTTGTTTACTAAAGCTACAGTGAAATAACATTAATACAGAATAATTGTAACAAACAGTATGCAAGGTGATCTGATTTTGTATTTACATGACTCTTAGATGAGGTTATTGTGCTGTGAGGGTGAGGATCCCGCCTCCAGGATGGGAGTGGTCAACCACAATCTCTCCTACTCACTTCAGGGTGGTCCTGGAAGCATGCAGGCCCTTCAGGGACTGCAGGTAGAAAACACAAGCAGCCCATCAGCAAATGACATACTTCAGTGTAATTTTGTCTGTGACATCACTGTTCAAGGAATATGTTGCCTATAAAAAGAGCATTACTATAATGACATTTTTTAATATCTATTGCTATTGAAATCAGTAGGCTTACCATATCAGTGTGAGCTGTGGCCTTGCTTCTGACTGGTTAGAAGATCAATGTCAGGTTCCATTCCAGTTACAGCCAGTCTCAGAGACTGATGCAGGTGTTGATCTGTGAGTCTTGATCTCGTCAGATTTTTTATCAGCTTCATGTGTGAAAAAGTTTGCTCACAGATATATATGCTCCCAAAAACTGTGGACATCTTTGTTGCGTGCTTTCTTATGTTGGGGTAGGTCTCATTTGGGAGGGCAGCATAGTACTTGATCAGACTGTTGGGGCTGAATACGTCTTTCAGCACATCACAGGTCTGCAACTCAGCCAGTTTAAATTGAAGAGAAGGCAGGGTGTCGTTAATGTCGGCAGCAAAAGGGTTCTGGAATATGCTGATTTCTTTAACGTGGACATGAAGCTCACGGAACCGCACACCGAACTCCGCCCTCAGTGTTTCCAGTGCGTCCTTGCACTTCTCGGTTGGGAACGGGACCGCCGGTTTTCTCAGCTGAGAGGCTTCGAGTAGCAGGGAGATGGGTGGGTCTTGCAGCGCTAGTTTAAGCTCAAATGCTTTGATGTGGGAATACATGTCACAGATTAGTTTTCCCTTTCCTTGGAGCTGAAAGTTGAGGCCGTTTAAAATTTCTGACACATCTGTTAAAAAGGCGAGGTCCTATTTCCATTCTGTGTCGATCAGCTCTGGGACAGTTTTTCCCTTTGTCAGGAGAAAGGCATTGATTTCGGGTAGCAGGTCGTAAAAACGCTTCAAAACTCTGCCCCAGCTTAACCAGCGGACTTCAGTGTGGTAAAGCACGTCTCCGTGGGCTGATTCTAGCTCGGAGAGAAAGGCTTGGAACTGCCTGTGTTTAAGTCCGTTTGCTCTGATGAAGTTTAGGCAGGACACAACCACCTTCATGACAGATTCCCACCTCAGAACTTTGCAGCACAGTGCTTGCTGGTGAATCAGGCAGTGGACTTGTAGTGGGAGGGTGAGACCTCTTTCTGCCATTTCCTTTTTCATGCCGGTCATATTTGGAGCACCGTCCGTTGTGATGCTGGCCAGCTTAGACCAGTCCAGATCCAACTCTTCCATCGTTTGGCACACTTTACAAAAATATCCTCCCCTGTTGTAGTATCTGTGAGACTTTGTAGTGCTGCCAACTCCTCGGTCACTTCAAAGTTTGAACTTACTCCCCGAATAAAACTCATCAGTTGTGATGTGTTCTGCACGTCATTGCTCTCATCCAATGCCAATGAAAAATACACAAAATCTTTAGTTTTCTCTTTCAGCTGGGCATGTACATTATCTGCGTAGCAATGTGCTCTGTTGGACAGCTAATCCACATTTTAGCCTTGTCACCTTGTCTCTCCTCACTCACAAGCTAGCATACTGCTCTCCGTGGCGGGTCTCATAGTGTCGGCGAATGTTAAATTCTTTGAACACCGCTACTGTTTCTTTGCAGATCAGACAAACTGCCTTTTCCTTGCACTGGACAAAAAAATAGTAATCTATCCACTGCTGTTTGAAAACTCTGCACTCTGAATCTATTTTCTGTTTCCCCAACAGTTTCGGCATTTTGTTGTCTAACCTTCTTCTGTCAGCTCACCTTTCACACACTTGATGCTGGCTCAGTCACGATCAAAGTCACGTCAGAATATACCATTGTGTCAGGGGGTGAAGATGAGCCACTATTAGCTATAAATAGCTCATAACTATGGTCAATTTTAATTGGAATGCCAACCTTTAAGTGCGGATATGTTATGATATTATGATAGGACAATGCAATTTAAAAAAATTGGTGATGTTTAGAGGGATTGTCTGGGATCATTAAGTGGGCCACTCCAATTGCTTTGGTGGGCTGGGTGTGGCCCACGTGCCGTAGTTTGGGGACCCCTGTTTTTAGCTGATCTGACTATGACAGCCAGATCCCTTGCCACTGTGTTTGTGGGAGAGAAAGGAGTTGAAAGAATCATTGTGCTGTGCATAACTCTACGAAGAAATAAGGGTTTAGCCATTGGAAATGGTAAAATATTATGAAGTGCAGCAGGACAAAGTAGACTATGGCAGAGGACATCAGTTGAGTAGGTAGTCCCTTAGTGTGGCACATCACACAGGATTTGCGTTCACACTACTAAAAGAATGTGGCCACATGTGGCCCAGACCCACTCTGTGATCTGATCTCAAACTTGTGATCACCCTAGATGCAGGTTAATGCCAGGTCTGAACAGGGCCTTAGATTTCCTTTTGGTCTCAGAAACCTTAAGGGTTGGTTCACAACAATTAGCAATACCAGTAAACTAGATTTCTTTCCTTTTTATTAACATAAAATGGAGAAAACAAGCATGCCATGCAGAATGGATCATTCTCTTGCATCCAGTTCAGGACTCTGGTGAAGGCCTATAGGGCAGTGAGAAGAAGTGCTGCCTCCAAGTCATGGTCTAACCCAACTCTGCGGGCTGACCATTGTGCTCCTCCACCAGCCTCTGGATGAGTTGCCCTATCACTCCATGTCATGAGTTAAGTCGGGCAAGGCTGGTCTTTCCCCTGGCCCCATAGTGGTGGAATGAACTTTGTTTATTTGAGAACGTTGCTATTCCAACTCTTAACGTTTTAGCTCTTGTTCCTTTTGAATTTGAATGTATATATTGTATTTGTACCAATGAATCTGCCCAATGAATGTAATGTAATGACATAAACCATCTGACAAGTAATGTCAGAAAGCATTTTGGCTGTTTGGTGATAGCGCAAGCTGATATGAGCTATTGCAACAAGATTAGGGCTGATGCGATTTGTTGCCATACATACATTGATTTGTTTGAGGCGACCAGTCATTATTAACTGCCATATATTTAATTTCTAAATCATCTATGGTCACATTGCTTCTCTGTCCTCTGGCCTGCCCTCTCTGCTCTCTGGGAGAGGCGGGGCTGCAGGTACAGTGTGCACACACACATTCACACACGGAGTGAACAGCACAGCAGAAGCTGCGCCAGACACAGAGCCAAGTGTAGTAAAGATAACTGAAGATTACTGGAGTTGAAGACAACTATCACTGAACTTTTCGTTACTGTAAGTGCAATAAAAAGTAAAAGGCCAATAAGAACTTCAGCCAACCACCTGTTCAACAAGCAACAAACATAAGAGATATTTTCATCCGTTTCCTCCGCCAACTCCCGGTGTCTTTTTATATGTCAACATCGCGATGGTTAAGCTAATAGCGAACTGTTAGAAAACGCTACAACAAAAGCTGTCTGTATGCAAGACTAACTGATTATCGTACTTTACCACAAATCTTAAAATGTGGCAGATTGTTGTAAACTGGTTGAGATAAATTGGAACAATCAATTCAAATTTGTTGTGAATTTATTCTTTTTTTTTTTTTTTTAAAAGACAAAAAAAACAGTAATAGTCTGAGCTGGATAAATAAGTGTATGGATAGGGTAAACATAAAATCAGCTTCATTATAAGTCTTGCTTTACCTGCGTTATTTTATGATTATTATGGCACACAGTGACATCAGTCACAAACATGTGAAGCAGCCCTAATCAAGATGCCACCAATGTGTGGGCTTATGTGGAAAACAATGGCTGCAGGTTTTCATGCATATAATGTGCAACCTTAAAAGATTTTACAAAGGACAGTTGGATAGTCAAACAGATTTTAAACCTACAGATTAACCACAACTATCTGAAGATGACATCAAACAGTAAAATGATTCCAACTTCCAAGTTACCCATTGACTTAACAAACTTGCTTCACTGAGTGCATGCAGTTTTCCTGTGCAACACAATTGAGATGAGCAAGGTGAGCATTGTGGGTGTGCTCACCTTAAAGTTTACCTTCAAATAAAGTTGTTGAGATAATCTGGCTAAACTTTTCTTTGTTTGTCTACAACCTGGTTGTCCAACTGCTGTTTTCATCGAAGGGATGTTATGTGTTTGCAAAAAGACATGGAGCAATCCCTCACACACCACTGACTAGCTCTCGGTAGAGCTTTTGTCCGTTGGGACAATTCGGCTGTTGGCCCTGCATTGTCTTTGCCCCGTACTGTCAGAAAACATAGGCGGCTGCTTGATTTGTTCTTTAATGTGATGATGGAGAGGTGACTGAAGAATCTGGTAGCGAATCTACTGCCAGCTACAACAGTCACTTCTGAGATTATGTTTTTTTCTTCAAGAAAAAATTAAATATAGCAATTTAGTGTTTGGTTGTGATATTCCACAAGTTAGAGGAAAATATTGCTCACAACTGGAAATGGCATATGGGTGAAACTGTTACCAAATGTAATTTTATAATGATCAACATAATTAAATGACCACAGTACATACAATGTACAGTTTACATTTACTTAGATGATAGTGAAGCACAGCTTATTTAATATTAATCATGGTGTTTTACAAAAAATCTAAATATACTACATCCTAGTTCCAGGTACTCTCGGGGGGAGGGAATGCAACAGTGGCGTGTTATCACAAACAACAATGATGTTGTATTTTTATGTTTCAGTTGTGTATGTGTGTTTTTCTTTTGTTTTGTTTTTTTGTAGTTTAAAAAAAAAAAAAAAAATTTAATAATAATTATTTATATTATTGTATTTTATGTTTCATGTATGAGCAATGCTGCCATTAAAGTTTTGTTTGTCACATAGCAAGGTACAATGTACAGTAAGCAAAGCAGTGAAATGGGGGTCAGACTCGGCTGCAGGGCAGCCTGTGCATAACTGCAAGAAGAAAAAAAAACATTTTTTTCTATACTGTAAAAAATATATTGTCATTGGATACATTGTTATTGTAGAATATTGGTTGTAGCCTCTTTTTAGTCACAGTTGATTAGGTGCCTGTAGTGGAGAAGGCATACATGACATATTGAATGTGAACCAGCCACTCGCTCAGATCACGGACGCATGAGCTTAAGTGGCGAGGACACCTTGACTTTCCAGTTTCTAATATTTTCTTTTTTGTCTCCTAGACCTTAGAAATCCTTGACTCAAGTCGTCACTTGAAAGATTGCTCTCCATGCAATGCGCGCTGGATGTCCACACAGCCAAGGAGGAGCCTCCCCTGCATTCCAACACAAGAGTAATGCTTATGCTATTACATCACATCAGGACAACAATGTTAAACATGCACCAGTGGGCCACCCTGACAATGGAATGCAAATCAACATGGTAGCTTCTCAATATCCTGAGGGGGTCAGAGTGGTTTCAGCTCAGAGGCAGCAAGACAACGCACAACCACGTCAACATTTCCAGGGACTCCAACACCAACAGAAGTCACAAGGAAGCATAGCAAGCACTAGATTCCAGCACCCAAATTCCACGGACATTGCATGTACTGTTCTGAACAGTGGTCCTGACTTTAATTCATTACCACATGCCGCTGCACAATGCAGCAGTTATTTTGAGACATCTGATAATGAATACTCAGTGAGACAGTCTGGTGATAATAGTGGACAACATTGGGAATGTTCAAAGCAAAATTTTAGTAGACACTTCCTGAATGGTTCGAATTTGAACAATAATACTATTCTGCAGCAAAGACAACATTTAAACAGTGCCTTTTCAGCTGGTACCAGTTCTGCAGCACTTCAGGGAGATGCCCTTGGAGTCACAGCACAGACATTTCCTTTGCAAGTTTATCGTTCTTCTCTACCTAATAACAAACTGCAGAAATCTTGCCCACTGCTATATTCCTTACTGAAAGATTTTGGAGATTCAAAATTTTTGTATGCCTCCCCGTCTTCTTCGTCAGGGCAAACTAATGCCAACGTTGAACTCAATACTAGTGCTCATTTTTCAAGTGAAGTGCCCTGCAAGAGTCAGCAGGTGAAAAGTTCACTAAACGCTCTAAACTTTGGACAGATTACAACTCAAAACTTATTGCCAGTTGGAAAAACAGGACCACCTACAGATGATCAAATACAGGACTTCATTACAGAAAAGCTAAAACATTTTATAACAGTTTCACCTCGGGAAGAAGGAAAAGATGGACACAAGAGTTTTCACACTAATAACAGCGCCTCCATTCTCCAGTCTGACCACAACACATCAAAATCCAACAATGTTGACCATCCCCACCACCCCATAACCTCTACCTCCAACAAAGAAGAGAGACTCAGTGTCAGCTGTGGATCAGCAATTCAAGAGAACAGTTCAAAGGGCAGCAAAGCAAATGCTGAGTTACCTGCCAAATCCAAAGACAAAGGTGATTGTTCTACAGTTGCTTCAGAGAACTTTTCAACAGGTACTATTGTCTCTCCTATAAGAAACTTAAAACATGCTCCTAAAAATGAATCTGTTGATAACAGTGCATCTGTAGATTTTAATTATCCAGTAAAAATACTCTTGGATGTAATTATGCCTACAAATGATGATGGGAAACGTGTTTACTGTGAACATAAAACATTTGTTGGTAGCAGTGATGAAAGTTTCCAGAGTAAATTGTGTGATAAGTACTTACATAATGGCATGACCACTGTTCATTATTCGTTAACTGCACTGAAGGAGCTGGTTGCTAGTCTGGAGGAAGTAGAGACCTTTACAAAGATGGACAACTTTTCCAAGGTCATACTGAAACAGTATTGGAATGGGGATATAGATAACGTTCATCTCTTTACATCCACAGAATATCCACAGATTATGGCGAAAGTTGCTGCCACCTGCACAAAGAGTGAAGATAAAAGTCCATTGGTTCTGACGATGTCGGAAATGACTTTGGATGGGCTGACTGAGAAGGACCCTAGCTTATTGCTCAACAGCAGCTTGTCAAAAGAAGAGGAAAAGTCTCTTTGGTTGAATATTAACAAGGATTTGCACACGACAGAGAAGGACAAAGGAGATACAGATCTAAAACCAATGGAGGCAGTAGGGTTGGACAATGTGCGAGGTGTGACCGTCTCTGAGGATCTTCAAACCAAGTCAAGTTCAGTGGTAACTGGATTTGAAACACTTGTACTCACATCACTCAATGAAAATCAAGATGCATATACAGACAAAAAGAAACACTCCGAAGCTCAACATTGTCATATTACCTGTCAGAAAGTAATTGGACATTCGAAGCTAAATTCATCAGTTGATCAAATTCAGATTCATAATGTAATATCAGTTCCTAGAGGCCAAAGTGAACAGCTGTGGAAACAAACAAGCCATGGAGGTGTGATGGAGGATCCAGGATCTGTACGTTCACAACTCCCAGAGCCTCACCTATTACCTGAAAGCAAGAGTGAGGAAGCAGACTCTGTGGAAATTTTGAAAGATCCACAATATGAAGACATTTCAGATGATGAAGACATGTCACAGCTGTTGACCAACCTCCCAAACACAGAGCATGAGCAATTAAACTTCCCACCATGTTTAGAAGAGCGCCAGTATGAAGATATAAGTGAAGATGATAATCAACAGATTGTGAGTTTGGCTGTGGAAACACCTTCACTTACACAAGTACCTGAAACTGACAATAAGCAGTCACCATTTGAAAATGAAGACTATGGATGTTTTCGGGGTCAAGCTCAGATAGAGACAGAAAACATTTCAGATGAGAGACTGATTGCAAAGAAGCAGATTTCACCAAAGACGGGAACACTGGATGTACCACAACAATGCTCTTGTGCATATTTTGGTGACACTGATTATCTATTATGTCCGAAATGTGACGGTGAGAGATGTCTGAGATGGGAAACATACCACTCTTTTTCATATAGTCCTTCCTCTGTTTTGAAAGATGGAGATGAGACTGACGATGAGATGGATGATGACTATATAGTTATACCTATAAGCATGTCAGACATTAAATTTGAACCAGAGGAAGAAGCCCAGGATATCACTGAAAAGGTCGTCCTAGATGATGATGAAACTGGAGACAAAGACAGGCACAGTGACACAAATGCAACACACCGTGAGTTATATTGTCCAGTTCCAAAACCAGTACGAGCTTCTTCATCTTACAAACTGGAGGTTTTTGACACAATTAAGAGCTTTCTAAGGGCAAAAGCTGTACAGTATGGGACAGTTTTGTTAGCATTAGGCAGGAGCACACCTGAACATGAACTGGACTCTGAGCAAGAACAACATACACCTCAGAACAGGAGAGAGTCCAGCTCTGAGTCCGAAGACAGCTGGGAAACGGAAGACAGTTGTGATTACTCATCTGCATCAGAACAAAACTACATGACAGTGTCTGAGCATTTGTTAAAAAACAGGTCAGCACATCTGCCTCCAGAGACCAATGATACCAAGTCTGAAAAAGAGAGTGAAAATGATGAGGCTACAAATGTGCAAAAAGGTCAAACCAGCAGCTTTAGCAAGTTGGGCTGTATGCAAAAACCTGCAGAGCTAATACTGGCCCAAGCTGACTCACAGCATGTCAAACCTAAGACCAACATACAGATTTCAAAAAAGGAAAACATAATAATTCTTGATTCTGAAACAGAGGATGAAAGTGACCAACACTGTGAAATGGAGGCAAAAGGGAAGAGATTAGTGTTTAAAAAAAACAGACTGCCATCTGCAGCCTCACCAGCACCACAGCGCCAGCTTAAACTTAATGACGAAGTGGTACATGATGCAGACTCTGACTTGTCACACAGTACAGAAACAAGTGGGCAGCTGATTGAAACCAAAACTGACTCTGAGTATGTTCTACATGAAAAAAAATCTTCACAAGATGTCATAATCCTTGATTCTGACACAGACAATGATAGTGACAAAAACTACAATAAGGCAAGCAGAGGGAGATTATTCCCTTCAGGTTTAGTGGACAGTGACAGTGTGCAATTAATTCAACAAATGAGACCTTCACCGGAGACTGTGGACAGCGATTGTGGAACTGCTGAAAAAAAGCTCCAAGAAAGGAGATTGTCTTCTGCAGACTCATCAGTACTGCAGTACCAGTCTAAACTTAATGGTGCACAGTTGAAAGAATTGATGCACAATACATCCTCTGACCTGTCCCTCAGTATAAAAAAGGGTGGAAATCGGATGGAGGCTAAGGGTGACTCTGAGCGTGGTCAACAGAAGTCCAACAGACAAACGACCTCAAAAAGAAGAAAAGTTCTCCATGATTCTGACAAAGTGGTCAAAAAAGACAATCAGATCAGCAAAAAGGAGGAATTGAGAGAGAAAACACTCTCATCAGTTTCAAAAGACAGTGGTGATACCTTATTTGCTATACAAAAAAGACCTTTAAGTGAATCTGTGAACAGTGTTTGTGGAGTTGCCAACAACAAGCTTCAAAAGACTGTATTTTCATCTGATGACTCACCAGAGAAGCAGCTCCAGTCTGTGCACAAGGAGGCAGACTCCACCTTAAGCCCAAATCCTGTGATTCGTCGCCTTTTAGTTAAGAAGTCGTATCAAACCTGCAATTACTTGAAACATTCAAAAGAAGTCCACAGGCAGGGTAAAGCTGAAACTCCGAAGACCAAAGAATGTCAAAGGTCTCCAAAGACCCCCACAGCAGCCAGAAAAAAGATGGACCCCTGTGAAAAGAATACAAAGCGTTCACAAAGAGATGAACAAGAAAAAATTGTGCCCAAACCAAAACCTGCAATTGATAGACACTGTGGAACAAAGAATAAGGTTCAATCCAACATGACAAAACCCGGACTGGTTTTAAGACAACTGTCGTTACCTTGCCTGGAAGGCCCATCCACCTCCACCGATAGCTTAACTTCCACAAGTGCACAAATTCCTGAAGCCAGGCGAAGCTCAGAGTTGTCACAGTCTGGAGAAACCAGTACCTTTTCTATTCCTTCTAAAACTATGCAGAGCACATCAGTTCCAAGACATTTGTCTTCATCCAAACTAAAGTGTTGTCACTCTTATAGCAACCCCTCAACATCAGATCATCCTAGCATAACTACCAAAGGCCCATTATCTTCTGCACCTGTGCAATCATCAGCATTGGAACAAGTGAGAAAAGACTGGAAGAAGAGCTATGTCGCCATCAGGAGGGACAGAAAAACTAGCATGGGGACAGAGGAGGCTTTGAGAAACACAAATTATGAATCAAGGAGGAAACTGAGGCCAGGACCTAGTCACTGCGAGAAGCTGCCCACACAGAGGCACAACTCCCTCGAGTCTGCAGCTCCCCTGCTGAAGAGGTCCAAGTTCGAAGCCAGAGAGTTGACAAAGGCGAGAAATCGAGACATCATAAGGGAACAAAGTGTGTTCTTTTGAAATCTTTAAAATGTTACTTTCTTCTGAGCATTTGTTTTTTGATAGGCAAATAAAAACAAATGTGTCTAATCTAAGCAAATTTTCCCAACACTCATTGTTATCATAGGATACTTCATGAGTGAAGGTAGCAAGTGGTCAGAGATGCCAAGAGAGGCAAGGCCAGTGGAAGGTGATACTTTACATGGTTTGCTCCAAGCATAATAATAATTCTTTCATAGCCACCTAATGCACTCTACGATTAAATACTTTCAGTTTTTTTGAGATACAGATGCAATCGTTTCCGTGTTGTTCTCTGCTCTTTTTCATAACAGGTTCTGTCAGGGAGAGGAAGTGGTATAGATTCCCTCGAAGATCCTTTCAATGAGAACAAAGTGCCAGTTCCTACGACTCATGTTCCAAAGGACAGTTTATTGTTGTAACTGTTTCACTGTTTCTGTCTTTAATCTTCCAAAGCATTTCTGTATAGTACATTGACAGCCTGTCGTGTGTGTGTGTGTGTGTGTGTGTGTGTGTGTGTGTGTGTGTGTGTGTGTGTGTGTGTGTGTGTGTGTAGTTGGTGTTGTCATTGTCAACTGTTCTTTTGAACAGCTGCCTCCAAATTGAAAAAAATTCATATAATTAAATGTTTTTCCTCTGAATACAGATCTTGAAATATGTCAGATATTTTAAACCATTTCTGTCCTTTTTATATAAAAAAAAAAAAGAACTACAGATAGATGCACAGTATATAATCATATCCTTCACCACTTTTAAATGTTTGTTTTTGTACTCAGCTGTGAGTAAATATCATTTAAAAAAAAATTCAATGACTTCCTATCTGTTTGGTTCATGTGTTGTTCTTTTTCACCACTAGATGGAGACATTGCAATATAGGTTGCACTTAAAGTTGCTCTCCATTTTAAATTATACTCACTTGTGCTTGTATTAAACGACATAGTTCATTGTGATCGTTCAGATTCTGTCGTCTTATCAGAAACAGAAGTGACTAGTTCTGTTGCTGCTTTCACCATGGATCCATATGAAATTGGCAGCTGGAAAATAGTGTCTCCATGTACCTGAAATGGTCTGAAACATTTAAACAGCTGTCATTGCAGAATTCTCACCTATCAATATTTGGTCAATTCATCAGTCTTTTTCAGCAGTTGGCCATCTAGTATCAAAACATCTGATGGATATTGTTATAATTGCTGTAATATATGATAATGAAACAGTAAATATAGTAATTATTTACAGAATGATATGGAATTCATCCACAGTTTGGTAAAGTTTTGGTTGACTATGACAGGAAACCTGTTTTGGGGGGCCACTAAACCTGATTTCATCCTTTTCAAAATATCCTCAAAGTGTACATCATGTTCCAGTGAAACATGTTAAGAACCATAATACACAGAGACAGCAAATATCAGAAGGTGTATGTGTTGTGTTGTTTTTCATTTATCTATATATTTTTTGGGCACTATTTGCCTTTAATGAGATAGCGTCATTGAGAGAAGGGCCTGGGCTGGATTCAAACCAACACCATTGCTGTGGTATGTGCTCTTCAAGGTGAGCTACTGGGCCCCCACCCCCCCAGTATGTATTTTATGTGGATTAAATGGTAAAAACTCCTTAAAATGGACCAAATACCATGAAAAATCATCCCTGAATAAGTACCTCTAAATTACCTCAATGTTTCCTTTAAATTGCAAATCTATGGGTGGCTTTGTATTTTGTAAATCTTTTAGGGCTATGCATAAATTAATAGATTAAAATATGTAAGATGTGTGTTTTATGGTTGAAAACACCCTAAAACTGATCAAATATCATAAAAGCCAACACTGACTTTTCACCTTGAATGAAAAAAGAAATATAAATTAATGGATGACTTTCTCCCTGATTGGTGATTGTTTATTTATAAATTGGTCTTCAAATATGGTCAGATTTTCGTCAAAGTTACAATTATAAACACAATCTGTATTAACTAATAACACATAAATCATTGCCATGTTTTTTTCAATATAGAAAACATCATACAAACATTCACAGTGATGGAAACTGTGTGAAGCTCTCCACTCTAGACATGAACAGAAGCTAATACTGGAGTCAGTCAGTGAAGACAGATCAGAGATGTGCGTTAGATACACTTTGACTTATAAACACTCAACCATTTAGAAAACATCAGCTGATGTGAAAGAGGCCTCAGAGCAAAGATCTCAGAAGACCACAGGTCAATAATTGTTTATTTATTTTTAAGAGTTATAGAAAGCTTGGGTCCAAGTCTGTGTCCACCTCATAGTGTTGTGGAGTTAGGGTTCTGGGTAACACAGGGTAAACAGAAGTCGACACAACATCGGCCCTAATAATTTGCACCTTTGTAGACGTTGCATTCACTGTGGCTGCAACCGCTTTAATTACGTTACCAAACACGTGTCTCGTTCAGTCGGCCACTTAGGGAGGAACATTAACATTTGTTATACTGTATTATTACAAACACAAAAGGCATCTGGTCCTCGGTGTCAGCACACTGATTAGACTGAATAGAGGACGCTGGATTTGAATATCCCGCCCATCCAGGCGGCTTCTCTGAGCTGCGCCGAGGCGGGGATACAGCGCTGTCTTTCCTACAGCTCAGTCAGTCGTGTGTCGGGAAGCTCCGGTCCGCGAAAAGCCAAGTCTCACCGGAACAGCTTTGAAAAACAACTTTGATTTACCACGAAGCATTTTCTTTTTCCCGCCGAGAATCGACGCCGTTTCTCTGAGTCGAGAATTCAATCCAGTTTCCCAGTTTTTCACTGGAGATGTATTGCTTGAACAAGTAGGAGCGGACAGAGCTGCACACGAAGCCGGGATGAGTGGCAGCTCCGCGGTGTCCGGCGCGGCGCCCTGTCGCTTCGCCCACTATTTTGTTATTTGTGGGATAGACACAGAAACTGGACTGGAACCGGACGAGTTAGCAGGTAGGACCTTTTTCCTCTCTGGTGTCTTATTGCTACCCCACAGTCCTCCAGCGGAACTCATCTCAGGAATGTTGTTGACCAAAAATATCCCTCCAACATCATGTAGCTCAAACATCCACATTATATTGAGTGGTACATACATTCTGATGTAAACAAATCACAGCAAGATAAACAGCGCACGGTGAAAGACTGTAAATCCTTGAATCTAAACTCATTACAAATAAACTCCCAGATTCTAATGAATGCATCAAGGTCTCCTTCAGAGCCATTTGTACTGTAATAAGCAGTCCACATCTACATTAGGCTACAAAACCAGAGCAAAGGGCTACAGCAGCATGAAGGTGTCAGACTTGTTGACAGGGTCTTCCTAGCCTCTCTCGCTGAGCTGCTATCATTTAAGGGTGATTGGCTTCCTGTGTGAATGAGTGAAAATCACCAGAATCTGGTTTAAGCTTCCTGTGCACTGCTGCCCTGCTCTGAAGCAGTCAAAGTGAAATTACTGTTCATATACTGTAGTTTTTATTCCCAAACAAACCCCAATTTGTTACATGAACAACATACAGTCAAGTCAAGTCCATTTTTATTTGTATAGCGCCAATTAACAACATAAGTTATCTCAAGGCACTTCCCAAATAGAGCAGGTCTAGACCTTCTCTTTATAAAATTATTTACAGAGACCCAACAATTCCCGCCAAGAGCAAGCACTAGGCAAGGAAAAACTTCCTTTTAAGAGGCAGAAATCTCGAGCAGAACTCGACTGGTTGGGTTGGAGAGAGAGAGAGCTGGAGAGAGCACAGAGGAAAAGAACAAGAACATACAGTGATAGCCATATTAATAATAGTGACAGTAGCGGCAGTAACAGCGATACTAATGTAGTGGCAACTATAGTGCTCCTACTGATAAAAAAACGTAATGACAGCTAATAACATTAATAATAATCAAAGTTAATTATAGTAAATTTTAGCAGGTTTAGCAGCAGGTGTTAAACAGGATCATGGGGGCAGTAGGTGGTTTACAGTTGCAGGTCCAGACTGTACAGCTCTGGAGGCGGGGGGACCTGCGGAGAGTAACAGGAAGGAGAGGGGAGAGAGAGAGAGGCACACAGCCTGAGCGCTTCATGTGCTTGAGGGAAAAAGCAAACGGTTAGAATGATGCGGTGATATTTAGAAAGTTTACATTAATCTCTTCGGGAGAACAACCTGGACTATACTATACTGAGTTTATTGATTTATTGAGACTGAAGTCCACCCGCCGGTGGTAGGATGGCAACAGGTACAGAGCCTGAGTTTGTGAAAGAATAGGAAGCTAACTGCTCTAAACGTCTAAACGTTACAATAATCGAGTCTTGATGAAACGAAAGCATGAATTAAGATTTCAGCATCAGTCTTAGACAGAAAAGACAGAATCCTAGCTGTGTTACGTAGATGAAAAAAGGCAGTCTTGGTGATATCTTTAATGTGCTGATCAAAGGGGGAAGAATCAAAGGTGACACCCAGATTTTTGAGTGTCAGACTATGAGAAATAACACAGTTATCAAGAGTCACTGTTAATTGATCAAACTGGTGTCTATGTCGGGTCGGGCCAACGACCAGCATCTTGGTTTTGTATGAATTTAGGAGCAGAAAGTTACGAGACATCCAGCTTTTCACAGCAGACAAGCAGACCTCTAAATTCATAATCTGAGAGGAATCATCAGCCTTTATAAATACATACTACTGAGTATCATCAGCATAACAATGGAAATTAATTCCATGACTGCGGATAATTTGACCAAGAGGTGAAATATAGAGAGAGAAAAGCAGAGGGCGAAGAACAGAGCCCTGGGGTACTCCATGTTTTACAGCAGAGTATGTCGATATAGTGTTATTATAGGAGACGCACTGTGTTTCTGTCAGATAAGTAGGACTTTAACCAGGCGAGGGCCAGGCCAGAAACACAGAATTTGCTTTCAAGTCGGTCTAAGAGAAAACAATGATCTATAGTATCAAAAGCTGCACTGAGATCCAGTAAGAGGAGCACAGAGGTGGAGTCCCAATCCATGAAGATCAGAAGGTCTCAGTGGAGTGACAGGCCCTGAAGGCAGACTGGAACGGTTCAGACAGATTGTTATTAGACAAATGAGACAAAAGCTCCTGAGACACAGCTCTTTCTTGTCGATAATTATTTAAGGATCCTGGATCAAGGTTTGTTTTTTTAAGTAAAGGTTTAACCACAGCAGTCTTAAAGCTACTGGGAACTGTGCCAGAAGTGAGTGATAAATTAATAATGTTCAGCACTGAAGGTCCCAAGATTGGCCAGAGGTCTTTGGAGAGCTTAGCTGGTAGAGGGTCCAGTAGACAGGTAGTGGGTTTAGAATGCAACACAAACTTAGATAGTGCTTTGAGAGACAGAGTCTCAAAATTTGTTAAAGGAGAAGTTAACAGTGTATGTATGCACTGTATCAGTGTATCAGCATTACATTGTATGCAATGTAATGCTCTGCTGGTTCTGTAGACGCTGGAGAAGAATTTTGTTTTAATTTATTTTTTTAAATTTTTTTATTTTAGAATTTATTGATTTTATGCCTAATCTCATCTGTTTTATTATTGAAAAATTCATGGGCTGTAAAGGGCGAGCAGCGAAGAGATGGCTGCTGCTGAGTGAGTTTCGCTACAGTGTCAAAAAGAAATCTGTGATTGTGTTTATTGTTACTGATTAACTGAGAGAAGTAGGCTGCTCTAGCAGTGGAGAGAGCACACTTGTATTTTAACACTGACTTGTGACACTGAAAGTAGAGTGCTTCAGATTTAGATTTTTGCCATTTGTGCTTCAATCTCCTGCAGGCCTGCTTTAGGGCTCGTGTTTCCTTAGTAAACCACAATGTAGACCTCTTTAACCGTCTGGTTTTAGTGGTGAGAGGAGCAGCTGAGTCCAAGAGGCTAGCCAGAGCTGTGTTTTTTTTACTAGTACAAATTCCGACTGAGTCATTTTCTACAGTGAATGGAGCGAGGGCCTCCGGTTGTTTCTCAGCAAGAGCAGCTACAGTCTCCTGTAGAGCCATGTTCTACTTGTTTGAGCCATTATAATTAACTTTGACAGCAAAGTAAACCCTTCAAATCAGATTTTGTCAAAGTAAAATTTCCGTTTGCTTCTCATTCACCAGTTTTTGTGTGTTGCATTTAGGCTGCCAGGAGTGTGGGTAAAGATGGCGACACTGTCTCCACAAAGAGAGTAGTTTGTTGCTACACCGCTGATCAGACCTTTAGGACTTGTGTATCTGATAGAGGGACTGTTGTTGTTGGTGATGTTGTTGTGTTGGTCTTCTGTCGACAGTCAGCTGAGACTCCTGCCAGTACAGCTGTGGTGTTGCAGCACAGTTTATTCTGTCACCAGATACATGGACTCATTGTCTCAGTTACAGTGTTCTCCACTGTAACAGCCTCTTCATATGAATGAAGAGTGGAGTTGCTTTTTGTCAGGGAGGGGTTTACATGCTGTGTTGCTGAGGTATTACATCACAGTGGTGTTGTTGGCTCCTGTCTGTGTAACTGAGGCTCTGGGCCAAAGTTCAAATCAATAAAGTCAATATATAAATACACAATAAAGTGTTGAAAGCTGTGACATGTTTGATTCAACAGAGCTGCTGAAAACATGTGAAGCTGATTTCTTTTAATGACACGTTCTCCATATGTCATTAGTGTTTCTGAGTGTTGGTTATCGTGTGTGAGACTCAGTTTAGAAGGTGTGTGTGTATGTGTGTGTATGTGTTGGCTTCAGGCTGATAGGCTTCCATCACTCCAACTTGCTAAACTGCTGGTGTGTGTGTGTTTTTCATTATCCACTAATCTGCCAGTTATTTCCTTGATGAATCTTTTTGTCTGTAATGTCCCAAAAACAATCACAGTTTCTCCCTGAGGCCAAGGTGACGTCTTCAAATCTCTTGTTTTGTCCAGTGATATTTAAGAACCCACCACATCCTCATACTGAAGAAACAAGGACCAGGGAATTGTTTTGCATTTTCTCTCACAAAATGACTGAAAACGGTAAATCACTCATCACAATAGTTGCTGGGGGTGTTGACGTGTCCTTCTCAGTATTTTTTGATTGTTTGCTGAACCCATAGTTGGTATCTTTGCTGCTATTGGTTTTGAAAGTAGGAGATTAATCCCAAGATTAATACATTTAAGACTATATACCTTCATAATATCAAGGTCCCAGAAGTCTGTGAATGTCCTGGGAAGATGTTTGAATGCCTGAAGTTCCTGATGAAGAGGTTCCTGGAGTCTGACTGTTAACAGTAGCAGAGAGGTTAACAGGATATTACAGCTGCAACAATTGATTCATTGATTAGTCAATTGACAGAAAATTAAGTGGCAACTACTATCTTGATTATCGTGAATCATTTTTATTATTATTATTTCTTATTACTGATAGTTTAAGTTTCTTTTTCACATTCTCTGGTGCAGCATCTCAAGACCCCCACATCTTTGGTACCCTGAGGTGGGTAGGTACTGCAGTGACCCATATTAAGCAGTGTTCTATGCCTTTGCTTATTTTAGCAATTCGTGTGGCAGTGTGGCCTCACTTCCCTCAGCCCATTGTTCTGCTTGGAGGACCAGACTTCCTGTAGACCTGCCTTGGGCTCCTTTAGGGTTTAGAGTCTTCTCTCTCTGTGTCTTTGTGTATCTGCTCTCTAGAAGAATGGTTCCAAACCTTTTAGAGCTGCCACCCCTCCTTACAAAATTTTAAGTTGGCATTCACAACCCTCTCGACTAACCCCTGAAACACACCGCAGTTCCCTGTTGGCACGGTGCTCGCAATGTTTCCAACATCTTGTAGAATTTACACCATCAAGAACTGCGGCTGTTTTAAGAGTAAGGAGAGACCCTACCCAGTATTAGTATGGGGTTCCTTATAAAGTGCGCACTGTCTAGAGTCTGAGCTCTTAGCTTTAGACTGGAATGCTAATTAGCTGGGTTAATTCCCTCCATAAATAGCCGCTTTGTCATTCCAGTCACTCACCCCATATGATGCCTGTGAGCCTCGGTGATATAAATACCCCCCAGCTCTCAGGCAGAGCCTAAAATATCCCCTGCATTCTAACACCACATGTATTCTGGGTCAGCAGCATTGTTGAGTGGAAAGGTGAGAGCAGGGGAGGGAGCTATTTGGCATGTCAGTGATAGATGGAGATATGAGGTCAGTGTTGCTCCAGAAGGAGATGTGTACCAATCCTCTTCTCCCGCTAGAATTGTAGGGTTCCAGTGTTTTTGGAAACTGTACAATACAAGGGATTAAATCTCAGGAAACCTTTGCTCCCCCCATTTTGACCACATGTTTTGTAATTGGTAAATTCACACAGCTTTATGGAAGTATAACATGGAACTACTGAATTAAACATGAGATTTTTTTACATGAACCAAAACTCTGGTTTAACTTGAGGACAGTTACAGTGAAGTCTCCAGTAAGAGATGAGGTACAGCACATACCTTCACACACACAGAGACACAGGATGGAGACTGTTGATGATGGTGATGATGATGATGTTCTAAGAACAACAGCTGCTCAGTCTCTCTTATATGTTGCTGCCGCAAGGAGCATTGTTAGACGGCATTTTCTCTCCAGTGTCTCCTATGCTAAAGGAGATAAGATAGGAAGCACCGAAGCTACTCATCTCTTATCCTGGCTGCTGCTCAGATACTTCAGCTCATTTCATTCAGTTTGAACCTTCACAAGCAAAAAGGCTTTTCCTACCTTAGCCTGAGAATTTTGGAAATGGTGACGCAGACATCCACATTCAATCTCTGGTTGGGTCTTATCAGTCACAAAATATCCTTCCCTGATTGGTCACGCTTCTATCACGTGACCCTTTTCTAGTAGAAAATAAACGGCATCAGCCTCGGCTATCAGTGGTGAATCAAACATGGATAATGAATTATAAGAGTCTTTGCTTTGTGCAGTCAAAGTCCAAGCGAAGAAATCTCTGGTCTGACAATTCACCTTAACTGTTCTTCATTCATCGGATTTTCAGCAACTAACCAACTGCTTCCTTTTTATATGTGAATGGTCATGTGATCACATTTTAGGTGTGTTAGATTATCTCTGGTAGGAGCTAAAACGCTTGTCTGGATGGAGATTGTTTTCGTTTTAAATATATAAGCGTGGATGTAGTTTTTTTCCTTCTGTTATTTTGCTCTTGTTTTTTGGCTGTTAATTGTGTCATATTGGTTATTATAAATAGACTAACTCTATTTATCTGGCTAATAAAAGTCAGTTTGTTGTGAGAGCTCCCTTGTCGCCGGTGGGAGTGGGGAAGTTGCCCACTGTGGTTTTAGATATGAGTGGAGCTCAGAGGTGTGTGGGAGTGTCCTCGGGCTGCAGCATGACACAAAGGGATTTGAGCAGCTAAAGCTCCCCTCTGGACCATCTGTCCACACACAGACCGACCTGGGAGTCAGTCAGCACAAAGGCATCATGCTTACACTGCCCAATGATGTCTGCTATTGATGACTGGGGCAACAACACTGACACATGCCCCTGTTGACTTAGCTTAATAATGGTTTGCCTGGGTAATGGGCAGAAGTCCCACACGACATGTACAATGCTAATAGCCTAGTAAAACACAGAGCAAACCCCTGGACCCTGTCTCCTGTTTATTACCACCTCTGTTTTGTAACATCTGGGTTTATGTTGTTGTTTCAGATGATGCATTCACTCTGTGATGATACTGACAGGCTACATCCACACTACTACGTTTTGTTTTAAAACACGTCTGTTTTGCTACGTTCCTCCCATCCACGCGACTAGAGCACCGACTTTCAGAGACTCTGCTGGACCTGTTGTAGCTTGAAAACTCTGGGGTTGTGTTTTATTTTGAAAACTCTGGAGTTGTGCTGTAGTATGGACAGACAGAAATAGAGACCTTTGATGATGTAGACACCCCTGATCGCTCTGTGATTGGCTCTCATCAGCTCAATACCAGTGTTAAATACACCTTGTTGTCTTTGCTAGCAGCTGTTGTTCGGTTACATTCTGTATTTTAACGCTACAACTGTCTTTGCTGTTCCTTGTTCAGAGTATTTTGTGTAACTAACCAACAGCAGAGAAGACAATCTGCTTTCTGTTTACACTGACTCGTACATGCTCAGTGTATGTGAATGGTCATGTATGTGTGTGTTTTCAGGTGTGTCAGTCTGGACAGAGATCAATTCAGTTTTAAAATGAAAACGTACTGGTGAGAATGTAACCACAGAGTCATCACCTCTGTCTCTCAGGGGATTCTGTTTTTGTTCCAGACGATGCATTCACCCTCACCTGTTTATCTCAGTGTGTGATGATATCGACAGAGTAACCACCTCTGTCTTTGTGACATCTGGGTTTCTGTTGTGTTTTGAGATCCTGTTTGCAGCCTTCCTCTCTCCCTCACCCTGTCTTTCATGGCTCATCAGTGCCTTCCTCCTCTCCTCCCCTACAGTGATTTCCTCCATCTCTCTGTGTTTTGTCCCCTGCTCTTTGCCTCTGTTACTCCAGCCAGGCTGCTGTTAAGCCTGTTAGAGTAATCCATTTGGACAGTTCCTCCAGGCTACACTGAACACAGCGCTGTAATGTTACACACAGCCAGGCCTGACCGCTCTCCACACACACACATCTTACTCTTGATGTGACCCATCATTGAGATAATGCATCCTATTATTCTATAGCCCCTCACTGTAACCTGAACCATCACAGCTGAAGGTCTTTAGATGTTAAACCCCAACCTTGACCAAACACTTAATGCAGTGGTCTGACTCTAACCTTAAGGAGGGACATGGTCCTCTACACATTCCACTGTCTTTCTGATGCTGATGGGCAAAAACACTTTAAGTCCCTCCTCATTTGATTGTAATTGGCGTTGAAATAATTTTGTGGTGTGCTCCATCAGCTGAGGGCAACACCAGCACTGAACAGAAGTGGCTGCTGCAGAAAGCAGTAATGAAGCTACAGGCAACAAGCAGTTTCCAGATAGTCTGTGGTTTTGGGGTGGAAACTCACCCAACTGTGTGGTAGGGTTGCACGGTATACCGGTACCAGTATAGTACCGCGATACTAGAGTTTTGAAAACGGTACTATACCAGCATTTAAAAACAAACGGTAATTTTATTTCATTTTATTGAATGCAAATGAATTGGTAAATTGGAGCCTGTCTCTTTAAGCACAGCGAGGCCAGCGAGTGTGACGTATGACTCGCATGTTTAGACTGAGGAGGAGAGAGAAACGACAAGTCGCGTCTTAGACAGACGGAGCGGGTTGGAGAAAATACCGTAGATAGAGATGGCAGCTGCAGAA
>NW_019525137.1:396034-401593 GCF_002814215.2 Seriola lalandi dorsalis
ATAATGTTGTTCACCTGTTCACTGCACTGTAATGTCAATGAAAGAAGTACAAAGCCCCTCCCAGCCCAGTAGTAAACCTACAGTAGCCTGCAAACAGAGAGCTAAAACATGTCCATGGTTAATAAATACATTAAAAAATATATTTTTAAAAATTAAATGACATTCTTTAAATATTTAAATAACCCATTAAGGCAATACATAATATAATGAAATATTTTTTTACAAAAAGTATTGAAAAGTATCGAAATACATATTGGTATCGGTATCGAAACAGAAATTTGGTATCGTGACAACCCTACTGTGTGGGAGGAGGGTGAGACTAACAATAGTGACGGACCTGACAGAGCCCTGAACATCATCTGATAGGCCATGTGCTTCTAGTCAAAGTACAGCAGGGAGGAGGGAGGAGCGATGATGGAGACCCCGGAGACCTCAGACGATGCTGCCAGCTGTTGCTGACTGGTTGCATCCCTTTGCAAATGTCTCCCTGTGTCCAAAACCAAAGTGAGTGGATGATGTTGGGAGGTGTGAGCAGACGTTTCACAACCCCTCCCTCAGGCTGACCTCTGACCCCAAGCTCCATATGTTCTGTCTCAATGGGAGAGGAAGGGGACAAAGGAACCAGAGGGAGCCTGGGGGTTGTTGTTTTGGTTTCTCGGAGGGTCCAACAGTTCATAGTTTTATTTCAGTTGGACATGACCATGGAAACTCCACTGTTCTGTGGTCTGTTTGTATAACTCTTCTGTTTTCAGAAGAACTTCTACTTCTTCTTTGTTGTGCATGATGAAAACCTCTGAATTCAGTGTTTGCTGGAGATGAACTAGTTTGTACGAGAGGTATTTTTAGCCGCTCTTCATTTAACACATCTATTGTCCCAGCGTTAAAGAGCTTTCTTTTCTGAACCTGCAATGCTCCGTGTGGCCTCGAGGGTCTATTAGACATCTCTGCAGATGTACATGCACATGTAAATGTGCTAGAAAAGCAAAGAGGTTGCTTGTTTTGAAGAGGTTGTTCATGTTCAATTCTTCATGTGCAAATACCCGTATAGCAGTGTAGTTTTAAATCAGTCCTGAAGCCTATGGTGCTGTCTCAGAATATCACATCATGTCCTTGAGGTTTATGTGTAAATGTCACTGATGTTTCCATTGAAGCCAGTTTTTATTCACTGTTTCTCTATTCTCTACTCTACTACTTATCAGGAGAGGTCAACATTTGAATTGCATCACAATATTAAGTTTCATGTGTTTCCTCAGAAAGCGGGACAAACTACAGAAGGCAAAAAAAAACATACACGATGGAATGTAACGTTAATTTAGGGAAACTTTTCAAGAAGCTGGGTGTGCTTGGGTGTAAAAGAGATAATATTCACTTGTTTGAATAGCAGCAAAATCAGGTCACCGCCTCCTTCTGCAAGCACAAAATCCAGCACGTTCATATTCTTCTTTTTTGGCAATTTTGGATGGCTCTGCCTGATGCACGGATTACGATACAGCGTCACTACACTGCCGTAGTGGCGCACAGACGCAATTGCAGTTACAAACGTCAAATCCACAGAGAAACAAAGAAAACAAGTAGACTTACTAGAATTTTGTCGGGAAGCAGAGGCAGCACGAAAACACTGCAGACCCATCAAAACCCATCTGGACTCACACCATCACATCCAGCCAGTGTCACACTTTACAAGAATGATGCAGTAAACGGAGGATTAATTCATTATAATTAATACATGAAACAGAACAACTGGCACATTAAAAACACATTTTATCACTTTCCTCTGTATATCAGCAGCTATAGAGAAAGAGGTCAGAGGTCACAGTAGACAGTACAGCAGTAAATACAGCACCAGATTTTAATCTGATTTGTTGTCAAAACATAAAGCCGATCAAAATCTGATCTTTATTTTAAGTCTTCTCTCCTCCTCAGCCAGCTGCAGAGTGGCAGGTCATCAGCTGCTGCTAATGTTAACCACAGGCTGACAGGCTGACACAATATGAATGAGAGAGAGAGGAGAAAGAGAGAGAGAGAGAGAGATTTGGTCTGGACTGTATCAAGGTCTCTGAGCAGTGACCTGGGAGAAAGTGTCAGAGTCCGTCCACACATGAAACATCTATGCTTAATGAGTTTCATATTGATTGCTGAATGTAATAATAGTAGTAGTAATAATATGATAACGAAAATGATAATGATAATGATAATAATACACCACGTGTGACTGCTGGGACACAGTCACCATCTCTCAGCAATGCAGTATTATGTCAGACAGGCCATAAACCTCCTTACATAACTGTGAGAGGACACACAGTGGTAACTAAGGCTCAATATGACAGATTAGAGGTGGCGTGGTGCAGGGTCCCAGCTGGCCCCTGAGAGCCGGTCACCTCAGTGTGAGACGGGCTGGACTCTGGATTACACTTTATAAACTCAGCCTGAGCATTACACATCTGAAATGCGACATACGAACACAGTCAACCATGTTTATGTATCTGGACTTTAAACCTATCACTTAATGCAGCTCTCTCTCGCTCTCTTTCTCTCTCTCTCTCTGTGTGTGTGTGTGTGTGTGTGTGTGTGTGTGTGTGTGTGTGTGTGTGTGTGTTAATTGGACTTTGTTCTCCCACTGATTGAGTTCCAACTCATCCACTGACCTCTTGTCCATGTGATAGGGCGGGGTATGTTTGTGTGAACCTCAATGAATGTAATCATTTTACCATGTTAAATTAAGCTGTGAAGTTTGTAGTCCAAATAACAAGACTATACAGATTTACTAGCAGCTTGCCTGCAGGACTCCACTCAGGTAACAGAAACCCATTCACCACAGAGGGCTGGCTGCTCAGCAGTGTCTTTACTGGCTGTACCACTAGCAACCTGAAAAAACAGGTGAAGTGCAGCATCAGTGAAGACTTATTTTAATACTTATATTATTAAAATGGTATTAATATCAAACAATGAGTGATTAATTTAATTGAACACAAACACAAAAGTAGTATACAGTTTTTAAAGTTCCACATGTATTTGAATGAAGGTATAATATTTGACCAGAATGTGTTTATCTTACCAGTTAGTAAACTCTGAGCCCGGGTCACACTCACTCCTCATCAGGTTATGTAACTGGCAGATTAGAGTGACATGCAGCTATTTCTGAACCAGTGGCTTGGATTGTTTATCCCAGTGACAGGACAGAGACCTGGAGGAGCACAAACTGATGGGAAGAGTAGGAGCTTTGATGTGAGGGATGGAGGAAGAAAGTGATTAGTAATCTGAATCCTATGTGTCTCATAATGCACCAAATAGCATCTTTTTGTCAAACCATCTGTGTCTGCTAGTTGTTTCTTACTGAATTTATAATGCAGATTTTGTGTTACGGTTTGTCATCTACATGCCCAAGCTGCGTTTACCCAGATGACATCACTCTGACATTATCAGGGTTATTTTCTAAAACTTGACAAAGCTCCTCTAGAGCTGTAGTTGTGAGGACTAGGGATGTCACGATACCAGAAATTTAGTAGTCGATACCAATACCAGTGAATTTCCACAATTCTCGATTCCTATTTCGATATCATTGTAAAAAAAAAAAAAAAAAACAACCCCCCCCAAAAAAAATCCTTAAATTCCATGTACTTTATCTTTCACTCTTTTATCAAAGGATCCGAATAAAAAACAAAAAACAAAGAAAAGTGGCATTTAGCCTTCAAGAATTCAAAATAAACAATACTGTGATAAAATATAAACAATCAGCTTTTTATTGCACAACTTTTCAGCTATAGTGCCCTGAGACAAAAAAAATGGAATAATAGATATAATAGAATGAAGCAACTATTGACATAGCAAAAAAAGAACAGTGGCATGTAGCCTTCAAAAATTAAAGTGAACAATACTGTGTTAAAATATACAGTCGGTGAACTTTTTATTGCAACGCATTTTAATACTCTGAGACATAAAAATATGGACATATAATAGATATGATAATAAAATGAAAGAACTTTTAACACTGCAAACAAGAACAGTGGCATGTAGCTTTCAAGTATTTAAAGTAAACAATACTTTGCTAAAATATAAGCAGTAAAACTTTTATCTACAGCATTTCAACTGTGGTTTGGAAAGTGTGAAGGCAACGTTTACAAACAGGCTTTTGTGGGTCTATAATCAACCCCTCATCATCCGCCTTGGAAGCAAAATATTTCCATACGCAACTCTTTTCTTTTTTTTTCTTTCGATGAGTCAATGTGCTGGAGTAGGAACAAGTTGTGTGCCTGAACGTGTTGCCATCTTCCATTTGTTATTGCAGCTACACCTCCAGTCTAGCAGTGGACGTTCCTCAACCCCCCTTTGGCAGAGGCAGAGCATGTACCGGAGAAACTGTGCTTAAATGTGTTCGGAGTCACTCAAACGTAGTAATTAGTGCCACGGGTGCTCAGCTCCGAGGCACTCCTCTACAGCTAGAATAGCATCTATTAATATTCCTCAGACTTATTATTATTCTTCCGCCAAATTTTGGCGTGTAACTCGTCCCGCAGCTTTGAGAAAACCCCAGTAATATATATATCAAAACGTGCGTCTTGATCCCGAAAGAGGTGCTATGACTTTTGGTGTTAAAATTCCAATTTTTCCCAAAGTTATTCCCAAAATACTGGGAATAAATAATGCATTAGGAATGCATTGGAATTTTCTTTAAAAACCTACAAAATGGGGCGTCGTGTGGTGTAGTGGTCTAAGCAGGCGCCCCATGTGTAGAGGCCACAGTCCTCGCTGCAGTTGGCCCCGGCTTGAATCCCGCATCGGACGGCCCCTCGCTGCATTTCATTCCCCCTCTCTGCCTCCCGGTTTCCTGTCTCTCTCCACTATACTGTCAAATAAAGGCATAAAAGCCCAAAAAATATACTTAAAAAAAAAAAAAAAACCCACAAAATTTCACCTTTTTTCTGAGTCACCCAGCTCTCTCATACCTGCACGTAGAAATGTGATTCAAACTATAAAACGAAGGAAAACTTCTGCTCTCTCCAAAACACAACAACTGTCAAACTATGAGCACTCAAAGGAGGAGTGGAAATCACTTTTTCTTCAAAGTTAGATTGACAGCGTTAGTTGACTAGAGTACGTGAAGCAGTAAAAAATAACCTTTATTTTTATTTTTAACTCGAGCTCACGGCCAAACCATAAAAAGGAGACAAATAATTCTTTCTCACAATGTAGACATAGTTGCTGGGATTCTTAAAATGCAACTTTGACAGGCAGGGTCTGCACAAAATTTAAACGGGGGTGCCGAGTCCGGTAGCAATACCTGTGTCACTCTCATTGATACCTAATGTAATCGTCTTTTTTTTTTCAAAAGAATCTCACTTCGTCTTCGCACTGAGCTTACTCACTAATTTTAAGGAATATCTGAATAAAATAGAGACTGTAAGAAACTTCTGGCTTCAGTGTCTGTCACGGTGTTTTCGGTTTTTGAAAAGAAGTAACGGTTTTCACATGATTTGCAATTGTTTGAAGCCATGTAGAAGCCAAATTCTGGGCAGATTCTCACATTGCCATGGCAACGGCAGCTCCTGACCTGTGTGCGTG
>NW_019525137.1:401625-458553 GCF_002814215.2 Seriola lalandi dorsalis
AGTTCATGGGATTTATTAACCCTCAGGGGTCCCTCTGTCCTTTTTTGGACATTTTCTTCACTTTTCTTTTTTGATTTGCTGATCATTTTGGCTGTGTTACAGCTGAAGGTATGGATTTCTGCAAGAAAGTGTCTTTTTTGACATACTTTTAAAATCTAATGTCAGTTACTTTTACAGGTCTATTATACACTGGTAACACATTTTGTACCCTTTGGGGTTCCTCGCGTCCAAAAAAGGACACACAAAGAAAATGCTATAAAATCATCATATATCAATCAATTTTTTTTTTTGCATACATCTCTTAAACCACTTCAGTTCTGCTCAAACCTACCAAATGTTTATTAGTTTTCAGGATTTTAACGCCAGTTTGAAGACATGTTGCCGCTTGTTTTATTAAAAAAACAACACAGAATATGAGATTTTTCCCACATAATACATGATGGAGGGATGTGACATTGTTTTATATCAGTCTTTTATATCAACACATTTCTCAAAACCAGAATATGATCAAATAAATCATGTACTCATCCCGGCAGTAGCCCCCGTGGCACTCAAAATTTCCCTGGAATTTTCTAGTTAGTGTTAATGTTCTTTGACACATGTTTTTGGTAGATTACTGTCACTTTTGAGGTAAGACACTTTTGCACAACATAAGTTGCTCATACAGTTAATGACATCCTGCTTGTGCACAGTTAGACCTGATGCACCTCCCTCAATAAGATGTCCATCTTATTTTACTTCCTAAGAAGGTGACTATCAAAGGTATCAGTAATTTCGGTAACCATGAAAAACGGGTACCCATTTTTTGCCACCTGGCATCGACTTGGTACCAAAGTATCGGTTCTGGTGACAACCCTAGTCAGGACACTCATTGACATAATGCATTCCGTAGTAACTTCCCCTAACCTTAACCATCACAACTAAATACCTTACCCTGACCCTCACCCTGACCTTAACCCTTAAACCAAGTCTTAACCTTTGAAGTTGTCAGGAGCAGACAAAATGCCCTCACAAAGATAGTTTTGTGTACATTTAATTTGCATTACAGACAATTAAATTCCAAATCATACTATAGTTATTTAAATTCATCTATTAGGGTTGTAACTATTCTGTCTTACTCACTGTTGAGGCTGCAACAAGGAAAACAGATGAATTGATTATAAAAATACTTAATGGTATTGGCAATTGATTAATTGTTTCAGCTCTTGGGGATTAACAAATTTGACTCAGTTCATGCATACATTTTGCCTCACTGCCAATAAATCAATAGTGTTTAAATCATTGTGATCATCAGTCCACACAAATTCACAAACACCTGATGGTCTGTTATGTGAAGCATACTCGTATCCTCCCTGCTTGAAGGCTGCAGTGTGGGACATAAAGCTGTAGTGTCTTATCCAACTGTCCTCAGTGAGACATACTCATCCAGACATGCCTCTGTCTGTCCCTTCCTCTTTATTTATCAATGGCAATGCAATTAACATGCACCTGGGTTCACATGGAAAGATGTAACCTCCATTAACAACGGCCCTTTAGTCTCTTCTGGGTGCTGTGGGATGCACAAGGGTTGCATTTAAGCAAGACAAATTATTCCACTAAAGGGGGTTGATGAGCTAAAGACAGCACCCAACAACTCTGCTCGTCTCCCACACCTCGCTGTCATCCATCTTGTTGCTTCTTGGCATCACAGCGAGGCTCTTTGTGTCTCTGATGTGTCTGTCTCTGCTCATAATCCCCCTCTGTGGATTCTTCATCATTCCATGTGAAGCCTGTTATGCTCTCCTTTCATCTCCTTTGTTAGTGAGGACATCCATGGGCTGGGATGATACTGCGTTTGTCACCCCTGCCAACAAAGATCACGTTTTTAATCCATGTCTTGTTCGCAAGATGTCTCAGGGAATTACAGAGGAATTTTCCATAGATTTTCCTCTTTTTTTCCTTTGACCATAAGTCCAACCTGTCAGAACTTCTTCCACCATAGAGTCTAAAATAAAAGCCAGTTTGTTTTGGTGTCTGTTAGTATTATGTCATTATTAATGAAACTCGTCCTGCAGATCTGTTACGTTAAACACCTCCTGGGAAAGGGAGGGTGCTTTTAATGTGAAAAACCTGCAGGAAGTGTTGAAGCACTTGGTCACAGAGTGAGTATCAAATGACTCTCTGCTGCACTAATGAATTTACAGATGTGGGAATATACATTTTACTGAATTATCAAGACAACAAGTAAATAAATAGTAAAGTAAAAAAATGTTGAGTTTCATTCACAGCAGACAGAACCAATAATCATCAGTTTAAACAGGAGCAGATCAGAAAACTGACATTTATTTGATTTTGATTAGTTGATTGATTTTAGTCTTTAAGTTATAAAAACCAAGACAAAAAAATTAGGACAGAAAGGAAATAATGATAATAATGATCCTTGACGTCTGTCCATTTGTGGTTTTGGATGAAGTTATAACACTTGTTAGAAAACTTTTATTGACATATTTAGCTCTTTTCATTTTTAAAAGTATTTTATTTACGGTGTGGCAAGGAAAGCACAGCAGCCTGAGTACTGAACCCTGTCCACAGTTTACCTTGAAGAGTTCAGTTGCAGTGTTGTATATTGATGAATATTTCTACCTTCTGTAAAGTAGGAACAGAGCATGAATGTGCCAATCCTCCTCTGTCATATTTATACAGTTATTCTACTAACAATTTGTGATCAAACACTTATTTATACATTTTTTATTAATGAGTAAAAAGAGGCTGCAACTTAGTCGTATCGGGACATTAGTGGTGAAAGACTGCCTTCCAGTTTCTTCTGAACCATATGATGCAGTGAATCCAGGTGAGATGTGAGCACAACTGACACTTGCCTTCATAATCAACTTGTACATGAACTCCCACTCCCTCCTGTCAAGCACATCTCCTTCATCACCTCCTCATAGCCCTGCAGCTGCTGTGAGAAAACACACATGTACACACACACACACACACACACAGCTCAGACAGCTGCTTCCTGCCTGTTTGACGTTTTTATTCTTCACAATAAGATAAATGTGTTTGACTGGCAGGACTTTGTCACTGTACACTGTCTCTACCTTCTGAAGCAGCTTATTTATTTGAATATATAAACTCATTCACTACAACACCCTGTTAACATATAGCATCAAAACATTGAGTTTAGACAGCATTAATAGAATATTAATAGAAGTGAAAACCTAAAAGGGGAGTTATTTCATTCTTTCCACAACTGTAGAAGCTGCTAAACCACATACAAACTTTTTCAGTGTACACCAACATATTTACTTAACTGTGTGATCTGTGGCTGGATGGTCTTGGTTTGTTCATTTTTGTTGACACATTGAAAACCCTCATGTAGATGTGATGTAAAGATAAATAGTTTTTATCTGAAAATATATTTACAGGGTAAATCAGTTAAATCACAGGAGGGTTTGTTTTTTATTTTTCTCTGCCTCAGTTGCAGCGCAGGTCTTCAGCCATCCACTGGCAGCTGGCTCACACTGTTGTGTCATGGGCAAAGAATTCTGGACTCATGCCACTGTGGCAACTGCAGCTTAACGGGGACAAAAGGACTTGTGGAGATGTGCATTTTCCCTCCACAGTCCCAAGAGCACAGACGTGACGATGCGTTTTCGTCCTGTATCACTGCATATGAAATACAAAATGGTAAATGGACTTATATAGCGCTTTTCTAGTCTTACTGACCACTCAAAGCACTTTAAAATACTTGCCACATTCACCCATTCACTCACATTTTCATACACCACACCCATACACACACTTATTTACAGATGGAACAGCCATCCGGGGCAATGTGGGTTTCAGTATCTTGCCCAAGGACACTGCGACACGCGATGTAGAGGAGCCGGGAAACGAACCACCGACCTTCTAATTAGTGGACGATCCAGTCTACCTCCTGAGCCACAGCCGCCCCACACCTCCTCCAAAACCCCTCCTCATTCAGTGTCTGTTCTGATTTCATCCATGTCATTTTATCATAAGTCAGTGCTCAGGGAGCTGAGAGGAAGCTGTAGATAAACTGCAGCTGACATAGAGGAGCAACTAGAGCACGGGCCTGGATGAAAATCAGTCGGCCTCCCTCAGGACCTCCTGCCCTCACCTTTTTAAGGTGAATAAAAGAACAGAGCAGTGTTTGACAGCATGACAGAGTGATGACATCACCACAGTAGAGCGCCAAGTAGAGCCAACAGAGCCGAGCTTAAACAGCTAGAACAGCTCTGCCTGGGTAATGGGACACTGGACCATTGTAAAACACTAACACAAACACAGAGTGGCATAAAGGAGGGAGGAAAACAATCAACACACGTATATACACACACACACACACACACACACACACACACACAAGCACACACTGTCCTGTGTTCTCATTCTGACTTAGCCTTGCTCCCTGCAGCCTTGAGCCTCATCATCATGTAAAGATAATTCATAAAGATTAAGAGATTAGACGGGGTCAACTCTACCTTTTCAACACCCCCTTACACCTCGGCAACAACAGCCTCCCATTTGAGTTGTCCTGTTGCCAAGGAGACAGATGGGGTGCTGCTCTCACACAGCCAGTGCCAGGCATTGGCAGTAAAGTTCAGAGCAGCAGGAGCTAGCTCCACATAGAGAGAACGAGAATGTTCAGTGTGTTTGTGTGCGTGTGTGTGTGTGATCAGGCTCAGTGCCCAGTTGTAGCAGGTGCTGCTGTGCTCCTGGTGTAGCACTTGGTGGTGGAATGTACTGATGAAGCTAAATGTATGAGTGTAATAGTGACCTGTAGAGAACGTTTGACACAGCTGAAAGTGATAACAGTGGGCTCATCGTTCTTAACCTGCACTGAAATCCTGCTTTAAATTATCTTTATGATTTTTGTTAAGTGTGTGGATATTGTCCATTTTCTCCTTTATTCAATCTGTTATTCTGCAGCTCATCTAAATCATGGATTCATTACTGAACAAGACTACCAGGGGCTCTAAACCAAGAGGCTCAAAACAACTACAGAGAGAGACACAAGATGCAAACAAGCAAAATAAACACAGAATGACTAAGAAGAGATGCACATCGACACAACATAACCACAAAGCGACACAAAACAACCACAAAGTGACACAAAACAACCACAAAGAGATACAAAACCACCACAAAGAGACACTCTCAGGGAGTCTCATGCAAGTCCCCCAGTCTGACAGAGTCCCCCCTTAGACATTTCAGAACATTTGGAGTGAAATCAATAAATTGTGATAATGAGGATGTAGGTTGATGCTGATATAAAGGCTTTGATGACCGATACAGATACACATGTGAGAACAGATTTCCTTTCTTCTTATAGATTCTCCCTCTTAAGATTCCAGACTTGTGGTTGTACGCTACAGGCTGTTCTCTTTGTGCTTTTACATGACTGACTGAGCACTGAAGGGGATGATTAAATGTACTCTGCAGATGTTTGGAGCAGCACAGTCCCTGTGAGTGTGAATAATGACAGTCACAGCCATGCTATCAGTCTGCTTTTCCGTTGTCTGCTCAGTCTGACTCTAGAGGACTCACACACACACACACACACACACACACACACACACACACACGTGGATCTGGAGGGCCTTGAAGTGTGGCAACAAAGCCTGTCAGTCAGTCAAGCTCCCTGACTGTGGAGTCCGCACACACGCACACACACACACACACACACAGAGCAGAGCGTCTGATCACCCGGTCGAGCAGGGTAACAGGCTCCACATGAATTATGCATCAGTGTCTGGGGACAGCATATGATTAGTTCTTCTGTGTTACATGCTTTTATCTCTATACAAGTGTGTGTGTGTGTGTGTGTGTGTGTGTGTGCGCTGTAATTGGCCATTTTTCCTCCAGTGTGTACCTTATGACAAGTTGCCTCACACTCACTCTCCTCCTTGTTTTTATATATATATATATATTTGTGTGTGTGTGTGTGTGTGTGTGTGTGTGTGTGTTGCATTCACGTAGCAGTATGTGTGTCTGGGAACATGCTCCTGGGGCCTATTGCTTGTAATTAGAGGTGCATTAAGTGATTTGTGGCTCTAAGGATGCAGTGTGTGTGTCACATAATACCCCACCCCTGACAGTCAGGGTGGGACACCCCTCCTGTGGGGCTGAGCTGTGGCTGTCTATTGATGGAAATTACCTCATTATTTTGACCATCATCCCCAGAAGTACAGAGGTAGGAGGTAGAAGAAAGCAAATTATTGTGGCCAAATGCTGGTTTAATTGTATCATCTTTATTTTATAGTCTAAGTGTCGGGAGATTGTAACCAAGAAAATTGGAATTCTGTGCATCTGTAATTAAAAGGCTCATTAATGACCCCGTTAGGCCTGAGAGAATGGAGACTCGCTAACTCCAGCAACTCAAGAGGTACCAGAAGGATTTCACAGCAACACAGCAGGAAGTTGCACATGATAAATCAGAGATTGTATTGTTCTCCTCTCTCTCCTAATGTAAAGGTCAAGTTCTCAGGGCCCTCTAGAAGTTTAGTGTGGGGTGTGTATATAAGTGTAGCCTTGGCTGTTCATAAGTCTGTATTACTTCAGCATCAAGACAAACCGCTTGGTTTTGTAAATGTACGTAAGGTTAACCGCCTCACAAAAAGCAATATAAATAGACAACAACAGCTACAGTGAAGTGGATGAAGGTGTGATAAGGTTTCCTCATAATGAAAAAACATCAGATTAAATTAAATTTGTGCAGCTCAGGGAGGGATTGAGGGTGGTAATGAGTGTATTATAATAAATATGAATGTGGCTAAAACAGTCAATGGCCTGCATCAATACAAAGGCCAAGAGGGTCGTGAGGTTTGGGATTAACACAGACTCACTTAACATAATTAGTTTTGTTTGTTATACAGCCAGCAATCCAGCTGTGATGAAGCGTTTGTGCTTTTCACAAGGAAAAAGGTCAAATCATTACCCCCGTCAAGAAGGTTGTGTTTTCTTTTGCCTGTTGGTTTTTTGTTTGTTTGTCAGGATTACACAAAAATTACTGAAACAATTAGCATCAAACTTGGTGGAGGGAAGGGTTATGGACCATTGACGAACCCATTAATTTTATGGTGTAGATCTGGTTTAAGGGGCAGATCCTAGAAATGTTTTTTTGTAATCCTTTTCCTAAACATGTGAGATTTTTCAACATTTCATTAATTTTCTCAGGAAATAATATTTGGATGTTGATGTAACAAAAATCAGACACATTTATGGTGTTGAGAGCTGAGTTTGTACAGTTTGGTCCAGGGTTATAGATATGATATAGGATTGTTTGGCCTTGGGGTGGGGAGGGTATTTTTTTTTATTGTTACCTATGTCGAGATAATTGTCTCTATGAAACATTATTGTCATTTCTTGGGAAATAATGTTTGGATCCTGAAAAAAAACCTGACTATTTATGGTGTTGAGAGCTGAGTTTGTACATCATAACCCAGATAATAATCTTGCCTTGATGGAGATATGCGCTCTACTGAGTGCCATTCTAGTTGCCATTGCAGTTTTTCACATCTTGGTGCATTTCTCTTGTCACCACATTGTCATTTGTGTCATTAAATCAGCCTATGCATTCTAGGGGTGGAGTGTTTTGTCCACACCCTGTAGTATGATGCTGTTTGGATGTGTGGTATGAAAAACTTCTAGCTGCCCTTAGCTTCACATAACTGCGTCTACAGTGTGCAAATGGAGGCCAAGCCAGATAAAGGAAATGACCTCAAAACACAAGGTTTTCTAAGGAGACAGATATTCATCACACTCAAAGTCACTGTCAGACTCACAGTGTCTTTCTGTGACTTTTATTCACAAGCTCTGGTTTACTCACAGTTGTATGGTATTAACCTAAACGAACCAACTATGTAAATCCCATTCAAAACACAAAAACCAACAATGTGTTAATCCGTCTCTCCCTGCATCATGACTGCATAACCCTGTCCGTGGCTCTCAGCTCCAAACCCATTGGTTCCTGCCGAAGACGTAAACGTTTAGGACACAAATATATAATTTAAAAAGCTTCAGTAAGTTCCTAAAACAGCTGCTCACTGTAGTTTTTAACAAACATTACTCAAACATGAGGAAATAGTGCATTTGTTGGTGACTACTTCCAGTGGTGGATGAATCCACACTGATGTTTTTTAGTAGTTTTTGGAAACAGTGGAGCTCTATGGCTCAGATATATCAGGCTCTGTTAGTAGGAGACACAGTGTTGGTTAGGATGCACATGGGAATTAATATACTTTATCACTGAAACTAAATGTCATCCCTTTGAATACAGTGAAATGGATTATCAGGACTGAGCTGAAGGATTGTCACAGCAAAAATCAATGCTATTTAGATTTTAGTAGAATTTAAGCAGGATCAATAATGAATCCATCATCTTAAATATGGTTCACTTTGAGTGTCAGTACATCATGCAGACCAATGACTAATCAGCTCATTACTGATCTTTATTGATCTCTTATTTCTGATGATTGCAATCAGTCACAACAGCTTCATAGTTCTTGTGAAGAAGAATCATAGGGTGTGAGTGTGTTTGTTCCACAGTAAGTGGAAAATAGTTTTGCATGTTTGTAAAGTGTGTGTCTGTGTGTAATGTTATCGGTGAATGCTCTATAGAAATGAATGAAGTATGAGAAATGAGAGTGACTCTGACCATATTTTGTGTGTTTGGGGATACGAAGGAACAGAGTTGCTGCAATGATGTCATGAGCAGATACTGTGTGTGTGGTTTTCCTGTTACACAGCAGATGAACAGTTTCCCTCTCTTCTGACTTATCCACTGTTTGAACAGACACCTCATTTCACAGAATGACTGCTCAGACTTTCAGGGGCTGCTGTTGGTCCTGGTATCAGCACACTAGACAGATAAATGCTATCCACTCTTTGGATGGAAAAGTAAAGCACCAGTATATTTGTATGTTGTGAAGTCAGTTAACTAAATCTTTTCCATTTGACTGATTTCATACCTTCCGTTGGGAGAGAGCTTGTATGGTGTGAAAGTCAACTCTTAGAGACTTGATGTTGGTAATTGATCAGCAGCACCTTTGTGACAGACCCAGTGTTTTTTAGGCATGCAGAGAATTGGATAGTAACTTCAGCTCAAATACTTTCTCCACTGGGGTTTGTTTTGGATCTGAGGTTTTCACAGATTGTGTATTTGGGTGATGAAGATTTGTACTATTTCCACAGTACTTCACCTTCATTTTGCATTTTACACATGGCTTCACTTTTGACCAGCGCTTCACTGTCATTTTTTTAGGCTAGTGCCTACAGTGGACCTACAGTGGAGCACCTGCTGCAAATGTTTTTTGTCTCTTGCGTGGGCAGATCTGCCCCAGGCTGGTGAGGTGAAAGCTACACATGAACACGGCAAAAGGTCATAGACTGTAAAAAGCATATATTAAAAGGTCAATGTCAGGATTTTATTCATATTGGATCATTAAACTCTGCCTTAATGATATTATTATTAATGTTGCATCCAAATATCTTTTTGGAGATAAGATATTCAATTTTAGAAATCACTCAAGCCAAGTTCATATTCATGTACATTTCATACTACATGAAGTCCTGCACAATGACAACGTCCCGTTCACTGATTGGTGAACAGCAGATTACACTGCAGTGAAATGTCCAATTAAACTGGTCCTTCAGTTGTCTCAGCTTCAAGTGGAGGAATGACCCACAGTACATGAGCATTAGAAAAGACAGTGAGGTGTTTGAAGAATCACAGAGGACAAAGTGTGACAGGAAGAGCAGACGGATGAGAGAGCAGGAAACTGCAGAGAGAGCAGATATAATAATGTTCTGGAGTTACATAATACTGTCTGGGAGGTGTGTCAGTATGTGTATCTGTCAGAGAGATCAGCAGTATGGACACACACACAAGTTTCTGGCACATTTTTGCACCATATTCAATTTTATTTTTTACCATATTTGAGAAAATGTTTGCTCATCTTTTGGAGGGAAACATGGTTGTTACATTCTACACATTTCAAGTGTGTAAATGTCATCAGCACTGCCAGTATTAGAGATTTATCTCATCCAGGTCTAAACTATATCACCACACTCTAGATATCTAACAGGCAGGGCTCTGGGTGTACAGAGGCCTGATGAAGGCTTCTGATCATCAGCCTGGTGACTCTGATCACAGCAGCTGGGACACCGTCACAGGGATGAGCCTGCTGGCTGTACGTTCACACAGTCCATCCACCAACAGAGACATGATCCTGACTTTGTTCTGGTGTCATCTAGACATTTAGACAGTGTGAGCCTGTTTAAACCAAACACAATGATCACATTGATGGTCCCAGGCAGTGTGAAAACGGCTAGATCATGTCCTCAGTCTCTCTGGTGGAGCTTTGTTAAATCTGAGAAAATAATCCCAGTGATGTCATAATGATGTCATCTGGGTAATCCCAATTTATTATGTCATCAGGGTTATCCCAATTTGGGAATTAATAATGGAAAGCGTGTATTATAAACTGTGGGCTTTAAGTTTGAAAGGACTGCATCACCAGACAGAGAGTGTTTTTAAACTGACTCTTGTTAGTCCAACATCTTTATGGAAGCGTGGTTCTAAATCACTGGAGGAGCCCTTTAACCCTTATCTGACAGTATAAAATGTATCAGCTTGTTCAATTTCTTCATTGAAGCTCTATGACATTTTGAGAGAGTGAACTTTTCAAATTTAAGTCTCTTGTTCTTTACAGCCACACCTTTCCTTTTCTAAAATGAGAATATTTAAGATGTCTCATGCATTGTCATTTTTTCCACATTCATATATTTAATTTCTTTGGAAACCTATCCTATTTAAACTGAATTGTGTTTGAACAAAGTTGGGCGGCACAGAATGAGTTTATAATGACTGCGGGCCAATGGGGTTTTTAAGCAAAGATACACAAACAAGCACAAATGCCCATGCTCCGAATCAAACAGCTGATATATGTGAGCTAGGGATGGGTACAGAAACCGTGTTAAATGGGCCCAGGTACTCAATCATTAAAGACCATAGTATCAATAAGGTCAGTCGTTCTCGGTTCTGCTCTTGATATTGAAGAAATTAAGAAAATACATTTCCTGTTTATTATTGATACCTAACGCTTAAGTGCAACATCTCTTGCTTGTAAGAGCAGAAAAATAGAACAATCTGTTGAAACATCTGTTGAAAGTCTGTCACATACAGGCAGGCATGTGCACTGTTCAACCACCTGGCTCGTACTTCATCTGTCGTTGTATATATGTTATGTATGCTAGCAGCCTGGAGCCACACTTGGAGTTAATTAAATTATGCAAATGTGGGTTAATGATTACAAACATGGGTTAATGATGAAAAATAACAATTAGTAATTTGCTCAACAATGCTGCTGTAGTTTGCTGCTTAAGATTATTCATTTATATAGCCTAGAGTACATGTTAATTCTGTTCCCTTTTTTTGTCTTAAAAAATAACAAACAGAAAAGATAAGTGTTAAAGAACTGGATCAAAAAACAGTATCAGTAAGAGTATTAGTACCATTCAAATCATAATGATACCCATCCCTAGAGTTTACCTGTCATATCTGTTGTTTCTGATTGATTGGAACCCCTCTGGAGTTTGACTGTGATAAACATGTGGTGTGTTTGTTGCTGTGTAAACGCTCCTGCTTAGTCTAACTGTGAAGAGCTGCTCACTAACACTGAACATCAGCTACCACCTCACCCATGACTCCATCATTAAGTCACTGAGATGTTCATATCTGAAACAGCTCCTTTTACTCACCAAACATCACCTCAGGTCACAGACACTTCTGCACAGAGTGTGACACTTTGTGTCTAACACGCTGCAAATTTTAACCTCCATTATTGTTCATGGTATAGTCAACAATACAGACAACAGTGAAAAGTAAAAAGTGCTGTTTCAGAATGTGTGTTATGTCTTAAATGTCTCGCTTTGTTGTGATATTGATATATGTGTCATGTTCATGCTCAACTCATTCCCATGCATTTATTAATGTGCTTTTCCATGTGCATTTGTTTTGACATTGCCCTTGTTTTTTTGTTTGTTTTGTGGTCCATGTCTTCTGCATGCTGCTCGTCCATAGCTTTGTACCAGTGGCTAGAAGCAGACCGGCAGGGCAGGGATCCAGATACTGCAGCCACAGGTAAAGAGTGCTACACCTCACACTGTCTGTCTGCTTTTACTCAGTCAGGTGCTCTCTTCTACAGATACACCTTAGAAACTAATGAAACATGATGTCAGCCTTGGCCCAGTAAAACCATTTCACTGTAGGATCTTCACAAAATCTCTTCAGACTGTTTCTAACATGTTTCACACTTTAATGTATAAACCTGTTTTCTCTCATATGGCACTGAGACAGCCTCAACTTCTCAGGCCTTGGTTACAAGTCACGGTGTTTGGTAACATACAGCTGAAGATAGCATGCAAACAGGTTAAATGAAAACTGTTCAGGGTTGGGTTTTGATAGCATTTTATCAAATCTAAGTCCTCCCTCATTGAATCCTCATTCATTTTGCATTATGAAGGTCACACTGTGACAGTGGTATGAAGGTAGATGTGTTGTTTGATTATAAAGCAGGTCTAGGTTCTATGTTAATACTGTGAAAGTATCAAAGCGCTCAGTCCACAGAGAAATGCACACATGCTTTATTTAGAAACTGAGCCTTAAAACCAGCCTTCAGGACTTCTGGAACTTTGTGATGTCACAAAAAAGCAGTCACCACTCTTAGCCATGCTCCAAGACCCGCCCACCTGGACCCACCATCCAACCTTGCAGGATTTGGTTTTTCTGAGTGTTTACCTGAAATCTTCTATATTCGTATTGGATCATTCAGAAAACAGTCAGTCAATCAGAGGAGGTGCCTCCTCTCTTCACAGAAGAGAGACTCAGAGCCTCCTCTCTTCTGATTGGCTCACTGACCTGTTGTTATTAGCGCTCCAGAGAGAAGCCTGAGAGAGGAGATGTGAAACTACACTGAGATGGTTTTTGGTTTTTAAAACCACGAATATATCTTCTTATGGATCAACACTTCAAATAAAACACAGAAGAAGAGAGAAAATATGTAGCTTTAAAAATAACTAAATGTCAACACAGAAACACCAGAGATTTTAGAGGCACTCTGATTAATGTTCAGAACCTGTTGTTAAAGTCTGACAATGATATGAACATTTGATGCTGTATCTGACACATTGAGAGAAAAGGTAGGAACTATACTTGCACAATAACCTACAATAACCTAACCATAACCTTATTTTTAATAAAGTCCTTGCTCCAGATAAGAATGGTCCTGCATTCAGAACTATATGACAATATGAACTACATTTTACCTTAGCACAAGAGGAGTGTTCACCTGAAGGATTTCTACATTTCTGTGCTAATAAAACCCTTTGACAACAACTAGCTGCTTCCTGTTTGCTTTGAAGGAGCTATTTGTAAGTTTTGCTATTGCTACATAGACAACCTTAGCATTAACAGCTGTTTACCAGTTTCCAGATTAATATATATATTTAAAATGTAAGAAATATCTTCTAATTATCAACCACCATGAACATTCTCTTTCTTTCTTCATTTGTATATGTAGAGGCACATAAGATTGTTTTAAAGTATTTGCTTTTAGCAATACAAATGGTTGCCAGCAAATAAATGGAGGGACACCACTTCCTGCCCACTGGCTGTCACCTGACAAGCTGCTGACCAATGGGGATGCAGCCGTGTAACACCTACCCAGATGAGAGCTTCATGTTACGACTGAAACTGAAAAATTCAAATGGCTGCGAAACTGAAAGTGAGAAGTGGAGGCAAATGAAAAATCCCTCAGTGAAAGAAACCTAGAGAACCTGGTGATTAACTCTTGTGTAGTTTTAGTTTTTAGTTAAGATTTTTGGTTTCAAATGACTTTTATTCACGTTCAATTTCATATTTTTGTTTGATTATTGGGAAGTTTCCCTCAATTGCTTGACACAAATCTAACCCCATGGGTCAAAGGTCTAGTGATATTCTATATTTTTCTCACAGTCAATAAATCTGATGAACAGATCCAAACCAACAATGATCTAACTCGCATGCACTATGTGTGTATCAAAGCCTGATCTGAGGACACTAATAGGCGGGCCGCAGTCCGGGTCCAGACCCAGATGCTGTCCTTTCTGGAATCAGACCTATAACCTTTAAATGATTTAGAATTAGTGAAGTGGTTTTGTTTGTACTGGCAGCTTTTCTAGTCACTGGTTTAGCAGCCCAGGATCTCATGTATCATCTCATGTGATGCTACTCAGCCAATCATTACACCTGGAATCAGGGATTGAGACACACACAGGGGAGAGATGAGAACAGAGACTGTAATCAGTGACATAAGTGTGGAAAGTGTGGGAGTAGGATATCAGAGGGAAAGAAAGCATGTGTTAAAGCTGTCCATGTTAAGATGTGTTGAGATTGTTTATTATAAATCTGGTTGGTTATTGTTGTTGGTTAAGATGTAAACGGAGGTAACAAAACCCATGCCCATCTATTTTCAGGTCATTATTTCAGTCTCTGGTCATGAATGCAAGTTCGCTTTTATCTTATATAGGAAGAGGCCTGGAACAGAGACCATGTTCTCCAGTGTCTTTTTGTCAGTTTAAAAAACTTTATCTGGACATATCTAATATATTTATATTTCTTACATATTGGATCAAGTTAAATTAACAACAGTAACAATGCCTTGACTGTCCCACAACTCAAAGCCCCTTCCTGTGGTACCAGAAGAGAAGTGTATGTCACCCAAAACTGTGAGAGGGAGGACATGTATCCTGCCTGGCTTTAATAGTTGTGTTGATAATAATATCATAATAATAATCATATTCTCCCCAATAAAAGTTTGAAACTTTAGTTTAGAGGTAAACAAGAGACCACTGATTAACCTGAGAAGATTCAAATAAACGGGTTTGTCATTTTTAATCCAGTCAGCGATGTAGCATAGCTGGTACAGCCCAACATCAGGAACTTAGAGACCACCTTTTTCCATAAATCTAACTGGTGGTGGTTGCAACACAAATGTGACAATTTAATGCTTCTCTTTGTCATACAACATAGAAAACTGAAAACCTCTGAAGATCTCACCTCGGGCTGCGACAAATGATAGTGAGCATCTGTGCTGTTTTCTGACATTTTATAGACAAAGTAATTAATGGATTTAATAAAGACAATGATCAGCCGATTAAGTGATTTCAGCCCTGCTGAAAAACCAGCGCAGGAAGCGTTGACTCTCAATGCTGAACAGTGAATAAACAAAACTGTAAAGTGGACAGATTACAACAGAGCCTGGCAGTCCTGCACTGTGCTGCGGGACTGCACTCCAGAGGGGTAAACATTCTGTCTAACTGTCTCTGACGATGCTGGTGGTCCTACTCGAGCAGTGTTTCTACTGTTGAGTGTTTCACCACTCAGACTTCTAGTCTGAACTCTCGTACCAGACAGAGATGAAGCTGGTCCCTCTTTTGTGCCTCAGTAGAATATTGTGTGGGTAGGAGGGACGAGGTTTGCAGGAAGTGCAGGCAGTGCTCGGCTCTCTTGATCAGGGAGGTGGTGTTTACACTTTGTTGGATCTCTTCCTCTCTGTGCACTGTGTTGAGACAAACTTGATTATGTGTTTTGTGTTGTATTTGGCACAACAGTCATGGAACAGCAGTGGAACTGGGGTGCAGCCCTGGGAGGTGTTTGTTCTCAGAATGATGGTTTTGGAAGTGTTTTCTGACTGGGGTCTGTCTATGAGGAAGGTAGATGTCTTGGGGGATGATTGCATTGAATTCAAAGCATCAGACTTTCCTGTGCTGATGATATGGTGTAGCCAGTGGAGTGGGCTGGGCAGTATGCAACTGGAACAGGTCAGAGAGTCTGAGTGTTATGTGGTCCTTCAGCTCTCTCTCTCTCAGAGTACTTCATCATTATGGACTGTGTACAATATTAACCCCGTTTTAAATAAAGGCATCTGTATTTGAGATAAGTTATTATACTCATCGTGTTTGCCACATAAAAAAAACTTTTCACAAGACCTTGCTCTGGAATAATCTGTGATTAAATGTTCAGCATGATCAGTCTGCCCCTCCTCCTTCATCATTCACTCCTCTTCAGTAACATGCTGATCTCACTCTATTCTTGACTGTTTATTGTAACAGTGGAAATAATAACAGTTATACCCATAGGCAATGGTTTTATCATATCTGCTGTTAATTGTTACCTATAGGTAGTAATGTTATCAATAATACTTATAAATAATAATAATGATAACAATAATGTGTTGTGGTGACAGATCTGGATCCTGCTGCTCCAAAAACAAAGATACCTGCAGAATGAGAGAGAGAGAGAGAGAGACCTCAGTGCATCATGAGAATCCCCCAGCAGTCTAGGTCTATAGCAGCATAACTAAGGGATAACAAGCCAGCCCTAACTATAAGCCCTAAGAGGACAGTTTTAAGCCTGTTATTAAAAGTAAAGAGGGTGTCTGCATCCTGGACCCAAACTGGGATCTTCTTCCACAAGAAAGGAGCCCATTCTAGTCTTAGAAACTCTAGGAACCACAAGTAGACTTGCGTTTTGAGAGCGGAGTGTTCTTTGCAGATAATAGGGGACTATGAGCTCATTAAGATATGAAGGTGTCTGACCATTAATGGCTTTGTGGGTGAGGAGGAGGACTTTACCGGGAGCCAATGTAGAGAAGCCAAAACAGGAGAGATGCGATCTCTTTTCCTAGTTCCTGTCAGAACCCGCGCTGAGGAATTTTGAATCAGCTGGAGGCTTTTTACTGAATTATTGGGAAATCCTGATAATAAAGAATTACAGTAGTCCAGTCTAGAGGTAACATGTGCATGGTTAGTTTTTCAGCATCCTTTAGAGACAGGATGTTTCTAATCTTCACAATGTTGTGCAGGTGGAAGAAAGCTGTCCTAGAGACTTGTTTTATGTGTGAGGTAAAAGACATGTTCCTGCAAAAATGACCCCAGGGTTTCCTACTGTAGCACTGGAGGCCAGAATAATGCAATCCAGAGTAAGTATAATATCAGATAATGAGTCTGATAAGATGATGTATTTAGGGCCAAGTACAATAACGTCAGTTTTGTCTGAGTTAAGAAACAAAAATTGCTGGTCATCCAGGTCTTTATGTCTTTAAGACACGCCTAAAGTTTGAAATTTGACCAACTGATGTGCCCTTGGGCAAGACTGTGAACCCCTTCCAGCTGATTAGTTGATCTGTGTGATTAGTCTGTAGTTGTGGTTGTTTTGGCTCAGGCTCTGTTATGCTTTCAGCACTTGATGACCATTTGCGATGCAAACAGTTTTGACCTTGTAGTGCCACAATTAGGCCAATCATTTGTTAACGAGGCTAGGGCTAAACGAGCACATCTGTGCTACTAGCACATCTCTGAGGCTGATTTTAGGCATGGCAGTGCTTTGAGCTAAATGCTAATGTAAGCATGCTAACATGCTGATGTCTGTTTAAAATACTGTAGCTTTAATTTCTTCACCTTTATCCCTGCATCTGTTTTTCAGTTCTTTCAGCTATTGAGTGATGTTCTTACTACCATTGTCCATAATACTGCACACATCTCCATTTCTGTTGGCATTGGTGCTTTTGTGCTTCTCCTTCTGCTCCGCTAACTGGAGAAAGACTAGTTTGCTGCAACCTATGATATGATAAAGTAACTCTTTAGCGTCATACTCTCATGCTGTTGTGTTGTGTAGAGTATTGATATTTTATATTTTCTTACATTTCCCTGATTGTTTCACACCAGTCCCACCTGATTATTTTGCCTTCTCTCTCCAGGTGAAAACTTTGAACAAAGTCCACTGAAGAGGACATTCAAGTCCAAAGTTCTGGCGCGCTACCCTGAGAACGTGGAGTGGAACCCCTTCGACCAGGATGCTGTCAACATGGTACGTGGGAACTATAGTGAAGATGGATGGTATCATTATAGGGGGCAAAGGTAATCCAGTATGATATCAGACGGCGTGACATCTTAGTTAAATTGATCCCCGTCTCTACCTCAGAGGAATATTTAATAACCTCCAGGGTTTTTCCTTGCTGAAAATTAGGCAGGATCAGCTTTAATACACTTGTTAATACACTTCTAAAGACTTGGTACTCTCGCCTTGACTCCTCTCTCGTGCTCTGATCCTCTCCTCCACCGGCACCTTCTACTTTTGGCTGAGGACTACTGTGCCTACTGTCAGTCCTGACAAATTAACCGTATCTTTTCAGTAGCATGAATTACCTTTTTTTCTACCATATTAGAAGAACTAATGATGTCTGTACTCTGCACTGTTTCACCTGTCCTCACGAACTCTCTCTTTAAAATAATCTGTGATTTGAGACATTTCTGCAAAATAAATCATATACAATTGGATGTAACATTAATTTAAGGAAACTTTTAAAGAAGCTGGATGTGCTTGGGTGTAAAAGAGATAATATTCATCTGTAGGGTTGCCACCTTTTATGTAAAAAAAGGAGGCAGCTGGTTTGGTTTTACTTGAAATTACATTATTCACAGCACTTTGAGGACATGAACCAAAATACGGGACAAATTGCATCCTGTATTGATTCAAATCCACTGAGTTCTCAGAAAACAATTACTAGAATTTTGTTGGGAGGCGTAGGCGGCACGAAATTTGACTGAGGCGGCTGCCTCCCAATTCTCTATGCAGGAAAAAACCATGATCTCCATCTACTAACACAGGACTAATGTAGTGACTGACAGTCACACAATAATGGTCAAAGTGGATCAAATGTTTTTGTAACAGTGCCACGCTGACTCATAGTCTCCCTCACGCCCAAACAGGTTGAGAGACCCCTGAACAGGGCTGGTTGGATTAACACAGGTCTAAATTATCAGCGCCTCCCAACAGGCTCATTTTCAAATGGTGTTATCCTAGTAGATGTCAGTGTGATAGTTTTAGTGAGAGAGAGTGAAAAGGGATAAACAACACAATGTCCCTAGCATGACCTTTTTAATGACGTCCTGCTGTGTAAGACACATAGGACTCACATCTCACACAGGACTTTCTCAAGGGAGCAGTGATGAAGCACCTCCTATCTCTGTGGAGTTACACAGAGAGCTTTTCATGACCACCTCTGCTATTCAGATTTGAACAGATGAACAAATACAAAGTTGACTCACATGGGATCAGAAAACACAAACATCAAACACACACTTGGATCAGTGGAAGTCATCGAGTAAACACTGCCTCCCTCCACACTACCATCTGGATTATTAATTACACTTCATGCTTTATTATTTGAACAGATAAACTGATACATATGCAAAGTAGAAGTAGAAAAACAATTTAACAGTGAGAATGATGCGGTCTAAACTGTTTCAGTGAAGCCTCCTTCTAGTGTCATTGTGAATCGAATTCATTGTGTGAAATCAACAGATACAGAGAAAGTATTTCATGTGGGGACTCGACCATCCTTGTGGACTATGGGTTAAAGTGTTGACCATGAACTCCAGGTCAGGGCCTTTGTTGTATGTTCTTCTGATTTGATTTCCCCTCAAGTATATCATTGATCAGTCCTTTTTGTTTTTGGAAAGTGTGATTGTTTATTGAGGCTCTGCTGAAGTTGCTACATCGTCAGTATAGTGACCAGAAAGGTGTGTGTGTGTGTGTGTGTGTGTGTGTGTGTGTATGTGTGTGTGTGTTGTGGCTCTGGGTGTTGCCCACTCACAATTGAAGGTCACTGCTTATTTTTCCACTTGCCTGGTGTCAGCACTGCTAAATAATTCAGCCGTGGTTCTCATCTTGCATCAGGATGGAAACAGCTTTTGTGCAGCAACGGAAACTTGACACATGGATGACTGTGGACTGCTGATGATGACAATTACGAGACATCCTCTGGAAACAGACACATTTCTCTCGCTTTCTTTCTGCTGATTATTTCAGCTCCTCTTTCCCTCTCTTCCTCCTCCATCACACCTCCATCACCTGCTCATCCCATCATCCTCTCACCCCAGGACATCCATTGATATATTGCATTCATGCACTCATGCCCCACAAAAACAAACTGAGGACATTTCAGGTTCCTCAGCAGGGTTACACATTGAGTCATGAGGCTCAGCTGGACAAGTGTCTTGAATCCACACCAGGATTGCTGGTCCTGGGGTGTTTGTAGGAGCTGAAATCAGATGAAAACAGTCAACATCTAACGCTATGTCCACACTACAACGTTTTAGTTTTAAAACTAATCTCTTCCGCTACATTTACTTCAACGTCCACACGACTCTGGAGTTTTCAGCCCCTAAAAACAGACACTTTCAAAAAATAAAACCCAGTTTTATTTAGAAAACTCTGGGGTTGTGTTGTAGTCTGGAAGGACACAAACTTTGGAAACAATGACATACATACCCACAGTCGCTCCTGATTGGGTCTTATCAGCGTCGACTGCCAGTGGTGACTATAACATCAATGAATCAATGATCAATGATAATGAATTACAAGTGTTACTGAACTTGTTGTCTTTGCTAGCAGCTGTTGTTCAGTTACATTCTGTATTTTATGCTTCAACACAGTTCACCATCTTAAGATTGAAAAACAAACAGCATGTTTCTTCACAGTTCTACCCACAGAGAAATAGGGGTATCGTTTTGGTACCTCAAGGTACATTTTTCAGAAAAGTACCCTGTAAGGTACTGAAATGGTCCTTAGGGTGATAACTGTGGACCTTTTGTTTCAATTTAAAGGTACAAAATCATTGCAGTAGAAATGTACAGCAAAGTTTTAACAAGATGAAGATTCAGGCAGATAATGCTGCAAATCAGTGATTACAACATCTTGATTTATGGAGAGTTGGTTTTGTTGTAATAAAACAGGCGACAATTTCCAGACAATTCTTGGTCTTGGAGTAATTTTATCAGCTTCAGTAACAGCACAGCTGGGTGTGTGTTTTAGTGATTTCAGCTAGTCTTTACATTATTCTAACCGTTTTAATAATATTGTAGGGTCATGAGGCAGGCTTATAAAGCCAGTGTTAAAACACTGAATTAATTGAACCTAATACAGTATTATGACTTTGCATTTTGGAACTTCTCCTAAGGACAAATCAGCTCTATCAGAATACATTGAAATGCACTGAAAATGGATTAGTTTACATATAAACTGTTGTTTTTGTTAAAAGATGTATACTAATTTTCAGTTTTTTTAAATACATTTTTGTCAATAACTATAAATGATTTTGTCTCTGAAAAAGGGGTATGTTGTGCATCATAGGGGTACAAAATGAAATGTCACTCCAACTGTACCTCTTGAGGTACCAGTTCTTGGGGCGCCTCTGTGGCTCACCTGGTAGGTCATGTACCACTTGGGTTTAGTCCTTACCGCAGCGGCCATGGGTTCGAGTCCGCCGTCTTTTGTTGCATATCATTCCCTCTCTCTCTTCCTGACTTTCCTGTCTCTCCCTCCCAAAATAAAAAGGTACCAGTTTAGTACCTTTCAACTGGGTATATTTTTGTACCAGGGCATAAGGGTACATTTTTGTCAGTAAGGGTATGGAAATGTTCTTTTAAAGGTACAGACAAGAAGGTACAAAAATGTACCAATGGTTAAAGGTACAGTGCTGTACCCTGCTAGGCTACAGCTGGAGCGACAAAGCCTTTGTACCTTTTTAAGTCAATTCCTGTACATTCATTTCTTAGTGTGTAGGTAAAAGTGGTTAGCAGCCCCCCATAAATGATAGGAAGACAACAATAGGTTGGGGTTGTACTGCTGCAGTTCTTCACTTTGGAAGTCCATATAAAGGAAACTTGGGTTCACAACAAAAACAACAGTGTCTTCTCAACATGAAAACAAGCTAAAAAAAAAAACTCTTTGTATGAAACTATAGGTGGCCATTTTACTTAGTGACGTAGACACTTTACAGAAGAGACCCCAGGAATGGAAATAAGGTGTTTGCTGGACTTCAGGGTTTTCTGCAGAGAGAAGGACTCACTTGACTCTGGGTTTTATAACTTAATGAACTTTTACATGCACAAAAAAAGCTAGAACACAATAAAGGAAAAGAAAAAATATGGGCTCTTTCATGGAGACTGATTGACTGAATATCTGAGGTCTAGATGGTGAATTTATTGAGTTTACTTTGTGTATTTTATGCCTTTAGGAACCATTGATATCTACCATCCCAGTAAACACACACACACCAATCACCACTAATAGGATCACTTCAGTCGATCATGTATGAGCTATAGAGATTCTGAAGAGATGTGAAATCATCTTTTCTTTTTGTGGATGGTTGGATGACATGTCCACACTGAGAGCTCCAGTCAACCTCCAGTCCAGCAACAGATAAAGCTGAGAAGCTTGAGAAGTTTTGCTGCAATGTAAACACAGTCAGCTCCTCCTCTGCTACTGTTGTCCTCATTTCTTTCTTACATCAACAGTGTTGACATGAAAACAGCGGAATCAGCTCCTTTTAAACTGGGACTGCTGCAGTCCTGGAGGTCAGATGTGTATTTGTTCACACAGGAACATCACTTCTGATCTGTCACATTAATGTTGCTCGGGGATCCTGAACGCGCCCCAGCTCATGCTGCAATCCTGAACGTGCCCCAGCTTGTGCTGCTGCCAAATTAAACAAAATGTTTCTCACTGTTGACTTTGATCTCATCACCTTCCTCACACTTCCAAACACTTCCAAACACTAGTGCACCTCATGACCCCCACCCCCCCTCCTCCACCCCTCCCCCCTAAAAAAAAAAATAAAATAAAAAATGTGGTGGTGGTGGTGATGACTAATGTCAGATGGAGGCTGGGTGTGGAGAAGAGACTGTCTGTCAGCACTGATCAGTGAAACACATGACTCATGCATAATCCAATCAGGTCACCAGGCGTGTGTGTGTGTGTGTGTGTGTGTGTGTGTGTGTGTGTGTGTGTGTGTGTGTGTGTGTGTGTGTGTGTGTTCAGTCAATTCCTGTTCAGTGGCCACTTCAACATAATGAGGCTGATAAGGGAGATTTATTATACACTGGGTGTTTACATCAACAGTTTGTGTGTTTGACTCAGTTTGACTGTGAAAGCACAAACAACACAAACATTACATTACAAACATTGCTTCATACACTCAGAAATATTAGCAATAGTGCCACCATGTGGTGAGAAATTAGCTAACAGATATTGTAAAATTTTTGTCTAATATCTCAGCAAATGTGAGTGGATGATGCTGAAGAGAAACAATAAACTAGTTCAGACTTTTATCTCTGTAATTACAGTCATTTGTTAAACATGTGCATAGAATTTGAAAATTTGTAACTTATGCACCCTCCAGTGGTGGTATCAAGTGCATGCTGCAACAGATCTGACCCAGTGCCACCGCAGCAGTTTTCACCAGAGTCCCACAGACAAAAACATTTGCCATCAGAAAATGTTAAAGATGATATAATTATCGAAAATAGTTGTTTTAATTAGAATTGACAGTAGATTGACAGTTGAAGTAATGACTAACCTGTGTCCCCTACCCTCTCCCTGCAGCTGTGTATGCCTAAAGGCCTGTCGTTCCGGACGCAGGCGGACCAGCGTCACCCTCGCTTTCACTCCTTCATCATCACCAAGGAGGATGGCTCTCGTACTTATGGCTTTGTCCACACTTTTTACGAGGAGGTGACCAGCCCACAGATTTGTTCTGCCATGCAGACCCTCTACCAGATGCACAATGCAGAGCACGCCTCCTCCAACCCCCCTTCCTCCTCCTCCTCCTCCTCCTCCTCCTCCAGCATGGACTCTCTGGCCAGCAGTTTAGACGAGGCTGACTCCCCCACCTCCTCATCTGCCTCGTCTTCATCTCGTGCGGCGGGGGGGTATGACTCATCGCGTGACACCCTCTATGTGTCCAAAGCTTTGTGTCTGATAACCCCCATGCCGTTCATGCATGCCTGCCGCCACTTCCTGTCGCAGCTGCACAGGGCTGTTACAGTAGCCACTGCCCCCCCGTTGCCACTAGAGAGCTACATTCACAACATCCTGTATGAGGTGCCCCTACCCGCCCCAGGCCGCACACTCAAGTTCCACGGTGTCTACGAGCCCATCCTGTGCCAGAGGCCTGGGCTGGGGGAGCTGCCGCTGGCTGACTTCCCCCTGGCTGAGTCCTTCAATCTGCTGGGAGTGGAAAACCTGGTCCAGGTGTTCACCTGCACCCTGTTGGAGATGCAGATCCTCCTGTACTCACAGGGTAAGTCCAGCTCCACATAATGTGTTGATATTATAGATTTAGCTATTATGTAGAACTTGTTTTCACACTGTATAATAACAATCTATACACATATAAAAGATTACTTAATAAAAGATCACTGTCCCAACAGTTCAGCAAACAGATTTAGTTGTTTACCTTTTGATTTCATGCAGAAATCATCTTGCATCATGAAGTACTGTGGTTTGTCCGTTTAGTTTTTCCATGATAAAGTAGAGGATTTCACACTCTGGGGTGCACCTGGTGAGTGACTGTGCTCTAAAAACAACAGGAAGTTAGTAATTGTAGTTTGGCTCAGATATCAACATGGTCAGCAGATGCAGCAGCAGCAGTGGCTGTGACACACAGTTGATAGAGGCTATCATTGTACCATAGTTTACCTCAGTCAAATCTGAGCAAACAGACATGATACACAGTGATTCAGTGTGACGCACATTCCTGTGGATATTCATTGTCTGTTAAAATTATACATCCAAACATCTGTTTATAAATCATAACACAGACATTTCTTTAAGTATCACAGTAATCCAGTGATAGTTGTCTGAACATCATGATAGACTACAGGCAGGAGCTGATCTCAGCTGATTCAGCTGCTGGTAATGGGACAGTTTAAACTTAGAGTATGATCATACTGCAAAAAAAAAACTGACATCAATATTCATATATTTCATGTTGCACTACAAATATTCTTTAGTTCAGGTAAGTGCTGCTGTGTGGCTGTAGAGGTGGGAATTGAGGAAGTTCAGCTGTGTTTGTGCAGCCCAAGTTCAAAGTATTTTACATCAATATGAAGAAGAGAAGTCTCACAGGCTCTGAAATTAACTTCATGTTGGAATAAGTGTCAGATTAGCAGGCAGACTGTGCTCTGAACATCTGTACAGGCCCTCTCCTTCATGTCAGTCAGACCACCATGCCTCTGATGAAGACACAATATATGAGAAATTGATACCTGTCAGTCACTGAAACTTATTCCTTCATTCAGTTTTCTAGCAGTTAATATGTGAATAGTTGATGCAGTACAGACAGTAGTTGAGATGCACAGGGATCAGATTTTCCACGTTCTAGGTTTCCATCCATTATTCACAGCTGCAGTGAGACTGTTGTAGCAGTGTGTGTTGCTGGTTGTATTACACCAACATAATGTGAAGCAACTTTGGACCACTATAGACTGATATCACCTTTCATTCTCTGTCCTCCTCTGTTTCAGTGTCACTCCTCCAGTCTGCAGCTCACACTGTAACACTTTCTCTGCAGCTTGTTTATCTTCTGAGCACAATGAGTCATAAATAGAAAAGGTTAGCACCCACACCAGATCCACAACCCCAGAATAAAAGCCTGTCTACAGTATTCTGTCCCTGTGGTGCAGTCTAATGACAAAGGGTGAACAAACTCTCACTGTGCTGCTCTTCAAAAAGAATAAAAAAATTAGAGTACAGCCCAAACAACACTGGCTGTTACCAAACTAATGGCTTTTCATCGCTTTAGTTTAGGAACTATAGACATATTTGCCATAGTATATGGGATGTGGGAGATTATGTCGTCATGCTGGCATCTGTGACACACACAAACTCAGTAAATTCTGCCTTTCATCAAGTATGAAGCATCACAGTTTATGGGCTAAATAAATCCTCCGGCACACAGGCAGGGACAACTTGTTTTACAAGTTTTCCCTGTTTCCAACAGCAGCAGAAGTGATCAAGTGTAATACTACATTATGGGCAACGTGTAATTCTTATTCACTTTCTTTGCAAGAATGAGACAAAAAGATCAGTGTCTCTCTGGAGTCTGGAGTCAGTCTGGTTGGCCTTTATGCTAAGCTAGGCCAGGCGGTTAACAGCTGTTTCCAAAGATCAGAAACAACGATCAACATTGCATTTCTGGAAGTCTGGTTGAAATTTGCACTAAATTTGGGTGGAAACTTGACTAGTATAGTTCCTAAGTAACAGTTTAAACCATTGTCTTGCTCATCAAACAAAAAACTTTTGCTGTGTGATGTAGTGCCACGTGCCACGACATTAGAGAGGCGTTCATTATTTCAAGGCACATGAAATGCTGAACTCACATGAAACTCACACATGAAACTCCAACTCATACTAATGCACTGCCACAAGACTGATATCAACCTTCTTATCTCACTGTCAGCAAGAAAGCAAATGAGCGTATTTCCCAAAGTGATGAACTAATCCTCCTTTAAACACTGTTAAGTATGAGCAAAAACTGTGAACCAACAGGAAACTACAGCACCCACAGAAACTGAGGCTGCATCAGCAGAACATGAAAAGAAAAGGAAAGTACGTATGAAGAGCTGCTGAATGTAGGGAAATTGGAGTCTCTCTCGCTCTCTCTGTCTGTCCATCGTCATTTGATAAAAAATGGGTCTCAGTTTTATCCATCGTCAGCATCAAAGCGATCTAGAGGAAAAAAATAAGAACCTGGAGTCATTTGAATGATGAACATCCCTGCTGTTTTTGGAGTATTTATTAGTCATTAGTCTGGAGGCAAGTGACAGAAGAACCACACAGACCGTTCCCTGAATGTTAATGAGACACTGCTCTGCCATATGTTCCCACGCTCCTCATGATGAGTCAACAAGCAGTTACACCACAAACAGAGGCATCAGCTGAACCCCCCTACCTGTCGTCCTTACATACTCACTGGCTGTGAACAGGTAGGGGAAGAAAGTGACAGTCATGGGGCTTCAGTGTAGTTCATTTACAGTCCTGGCAGGTGCCCCGGAGCCTGGCTGCCCCGTTAAGGCTGTGGCAATCTCCAAAATTCCCAATATTATTGGGATATTTTTTTAAATTATATTATTGTAGTTAATGTTACTGGTATAAGTGATGCTGCCACTAAACAGCCGTTTTAAGTTTTATTTGTCACATATCATGGTACAATTTATAGTTAAAAAAAAAAACTGAAACCAGACAAGTGGAAGCTGTTATAACAGCAGTTGCAGGGTTTTACCAGCTCAGCAAACCTTTCCTGACCGTCACGCTGAACACACACCAACAAAGACTCACAAAGCATCTTGCCTCTGTGTTTCAGTGTATTCAGTGTTTAATGTGTCCAATTTGGCCATGTTGGTGCTGTGTTGATGTCATTTATGGTGTGTTCTCCCAGTACTACAGCTTTATTTCCTGCTTGTTTCTTCCATGTTTTATGGGAACAGAGGATTTTACAAGCCTTTTTCATTTAGATTTTTTTTTTTTTGTCTTCCTTCCATACAGTAACTTTCAAACTCATTATCTGATTTATGATGCTACAACATTATCATGGTGCAGCTGCTAAACTCTACTGTCAACTGTTCACCACAGACTGTCTTCCCTTCTGAGACGGAGCTGCCGGTGTTTATCAGTCCGTGATGAACTGTTACAGTTTCACAATGACTCTATATGTCCAATCCTGCTTTTCAGCAGCATGCACTATCCCTGAGCCCTGTCTCTGCCGGGGCTTTCTGCAGTGCCAGGCTTTGCCATATCAGATTTGTTTTCTTGTTTTTTTAAACATGCTTGCTATCGCATACCACCTATTGTAGGCTCACCTATCACAGACGCTTGTACTTTAAATATTTTTAGGGAAGTTTCTTTGGCAATGCAGCAAATGTTGTCAAAGATCAAGATGAATCAAACCGTATCAATTTGCATCTGTAATAAAAATGAATTAATTTAGTAAAGAGGAGAAGATGAAATCACTCACTGTTCCTCTCTCATTATCTTCTTGTTAATACCAATGAGGCCTCACTGTGAAGAGGAAAGAGAGGCACTTTTTGAGACATGGTGTGTATGAAACCACCTGAGACACTGAGGCTACACTGATCCTGGTGTGTGAGTGAGAAGGGGAGTAGGTTGGGAGGATGTGCTGCGACATGAAAAAAGAAACAGAAGTGTTTGAGTCAGACTTTCTCAGTGCAGTTCCCACAGTGGTGTGTGTGTGAGTGTGTGGGAGAGACGTTAGCCTGTTCAGACTTGACAGATAAACACTACAGTCACACTAGCAGATCTGTGAGGCTGCTTGCCGTACAGAAAACTAGGTTCAGTCAAGGTACAGTCATGATGGTAGTGGTGCTCCTGCTGTGACAATTACAAGCTCTGTGAGGCTATACTGTACAGAGGTTGTTTGAGCTTAATGCTAATGTCAGCATGCTAATATGCTCACAAGGACAATGTTAACATGCTAATGTTCAGCATATACTGCTTATTGTGGTGTAGCTGGTTAACATGTTAAGATTAGGTTATTAGCACTGAACAGGAAATTCTGATGGGGATGTTCTGCAGGTATCAAATCAAAAATTTGACCTGAGGATAGATGAGATTCTAAGGTTTGTAATGTTTTCAAAATTCCTTCCAAAAATAAGAAAACCTCATTCCAAATCCCATTTGAAACAACAGCCACTCTGGTTAACCACAGGTTATGGTTAAGAACAGACCATGGTTTGGTTAATTATTGAAAAAGTCATCATGAATATTGACAGTATTTTAACACAGACCATGACCTCTCTCTAACCCTGCTGTTCTTACTGAGAACGGCTAAAACGAATTAAAAAAGAAGGAAGATAGATCCTTTAATGTAAAAGTACCACAGGTGACAAATTATTACTTTGTTTCAGTCTTAAAGTCTGTGTTGGTTTCCTTTTAACCATATTCAGACTGTCAGTTACTTACTTTGTGTCAGGCCTCTGTTACTGTGAGACTAAAAGTGTGTGATTGTGTGATTCGTCACAGTACATATTACAGGAACTTATTGACTCACAGCACTAATGTAAATAGCAGCGATGCTGCTGGAGCCCAAATGTTTCTGTGTTGGTTTATTATTAGAGTTTAAACCATGAAGAGATAAAATCCTATTGCTACTGTTTATTATGTATGTATGTATGTATGTATGTATGTATGTATGTATTTATTTATTTTTCTGCAGAATTGGCTCAGTTTGGTGGAAAGTCCATTTGACTTGAAATTTGACACTAGTCAAAGTACTTGACAAGTAGTGAACTCCTCCTTTTAAAGTCAATTTAAATTTGTCAGTTTTGCTCTAACAACATCTAAATCAACAAGAGCAAGGGAGCAACAGGCAATTGACAAGTGAACCAAAACACTGATATCAAAAATGTAACCTTTAATTATAATGCTCATTACAGTGCAGCAAATCCCAAGAAACTAAAGTGTAATGTATCATTACTCACATGTATTGTTATGATACTATTGTCAGGTAGCTGTTGTGACTGTGATGTTAAAAGTTAAATGTTCTGACCTTTGATAAAAAGCTCTTTATTGATATCTTTGATTGATAAAGTGTTCCTTGATTCTGAGGTTTTTCAGATTTCTTTAAAAAAAAAAGTTTCTTCTTCTTGTAGTCTGTCTCCTCAGATCTATGTCCTCATCAAAATTTATTTCTCGCTCACAGACTACCAGCGGTTGATGACAGTGGCAGAGGGCATCACCACCCTGCTGTTTCCCTTTCAGTGGCAGCATGTCTACGTTCCCATCCTGCCAGCCTCCCTCCTCCACTTCCTGGATGCTCCTGTTCCCTACCTCATGGGCCTGCAATCCAAGGAGGGCACTGACCGCTCCAAGCTAGAGCTTCCTCAGGAGGTACACAGCCACTCTACATGTTGTTGATAGTTAAAAATGTCCAGAGATGTTTAAAGCTCTTTTTACCCCAATGGAAAAAATGTTTTATTTTAATAGCAGCAATATGTGACTCTTGGATTAAAACTGCTGTCAGCTCAGGCATCACAATGCCATTAGTTCAGTTATACTTCAGACTTACCTTCAACTTAGGACTGACTAAACACTGTTCAGGAGCAGACTTAAAAGGAATAATTCAGCATTTTGGAAAATATGCTTATCTGCTGTATTTACATGAAAAGATTAATATCATTAGCATTAATGCTGAAAGCACATAGGTGAGCTTTAGAGGTTTTTTCCCCCTGCTAACAGTTTTGATGCAAAGATAAACTAAACACATTCTGACTGCATTTGTGTTAACAGACACACATTAAACATTCAAACATTCAGTGAGCCCTTTTACCTGCAGCGAAGCATCTGCATTTATTGTGTTTCTATACTCATTCATTCAAGTTTTACCTTTAATTTTCCCACCATATTTATATATGTATGTATGTATGTTATGTATGTATATATGTATGTATATATATTGAAGTTCACGTCCACAGCTAAGAACTGCAAGTGTGAAAGTTCCTTGAGTTGATTTGGGGTTTTTACAGGTTTGGCACTCAGGACTGAGTGCCTGTGATTGGAGTTACAATTACTCTGTTGAGGATTGTTAAATAAGTGTAAACTACAATATAGGGGTCAGACAAGTATAGTGAAACAAGTGCTGTAGGTGTGTGCATGCACAAGCTGCACTGAATAAGGGGCCGTTCAGATGTAGCACATGTCCACAGTGCACAGAGATGGAAAAATCTCAACTTTTTCAAAACACAGCAGGTGCACTTGCTTGTCATGTTAAAAGAATTAACAAATCAGCTCCACAGGGCTGACTTAACCCTGTCCATCCATGGACTTTCAAGTGCCCTAGATAAAAGGATGAAAGCAGATGACGTTATTTTACATGCTACATCTGAACTAACGGCACCACACACATACACACACACACACATACACACACACACACACACACACACATACACATACACACACACAGTTACCTATTGTTCATCTACAAATTCACCTCCTCAGACAGTGAGGGGGTGAATGTGCTCTGGTGCTTAGCCAGTATTCACCCCTATTCAGGGTTACAGTTAATAAACACGGCCTCTGTCAGACTCAGCTCTGATTCAGTGTGTGTGTGTGTCTGTGTGTGTGTGTGTGTGTGTGTGTGTGTGTGTGTGTTTGTGTGTATTCATGTGTTAAGGTGAGATAAGGCCCTGACAAAGCAGAACAACCAGGCTTGCTGGCTTCCGGCTTTGCTTACATCCCGACTCCCAGCGCTTGTTAATCCAGCACATTACATATGGATTGTAACTATCGCCTCCAGTAGGATGCTGCTGCGAAGCACACACAAGCCTGCCTGCCCCCCCATGCCCACCCCCCACCCCCACAAGGTCCCCTGTCTGGAGAATCTCCCTGTGTTTCTGAATGATCCTTTGAAGTGGCGGTGACCTAGAAATTGGCTGATGATGAAAGAATGGCTTAAAGTGAATCAGAGTGAAATATGAATGTAATTGGTGAATTAATGTCAGACATGTTTTGTCTCTTTGAACCCTGTACTTTGTCACTTGATGTCAAATAACATCAGTCATGTTGCATTGCGGACAACATTAGGTGTCACTATTACCATGTTAGTTTTCTCTCTTTTTGTACATACAGTTGTCCGGTATCACTGAGTCAGTCTAATACAACATTCCTGCAGTACATCCTCCTTTCTATGGTTCTAATGTTCAGTTTGTGTTGAAACTGTGTTAAAGAGCTGTTGATTCAGCTGTGTGGTCATTGTTGTAGTTTGTGATGCTGTTGAACTGCATTATGTTGACAGGTGTTTCTGTTATTTTGTTCACTTCATTTATATCAGTGAGGGTGGGTTAAATGTCAGAAACATCTCAGTGTACCTCCAATACCGTTAAAAAAAATACCACACACTGCGGCCTCCACAGTGATCACACAGCTGGATCAACACCTCTCTAACAACATAATAACAACATTATAACCTTCCTTCAGGAGGGTTTACTGACTGTTGTATTACACTGCATTATTTGTGACTAGATGAACCAAATTAACTGACTGCTGAGTGTATAAGTATTCCTGGTTGACTTTAGGGCCAAAATAGGGCAACTTATCTGGAGACAGAAAGGTTTTTTATTGTCTCCCATACATCCCACAGAGGCTAAATGAGCTGCACTGAAATCAGATAGACTGACTGCAAATGCAGTTTTTGTATTCTTCTCCTTCATTTGTTCTGTGAGGTTTATGACCTGTAGGCCCACATTCCTGAGATCTGATCAATAGCATAATACATACAGTTTTCTTTATCAGACAACCTGTTCCACTCCATATGTGGACGTATTGCAACTTCACTTGACCTCTCTCATCAATAAGCTGTTTCTTTTGTAATCTACGGACTGTTTTGGAGGACCCATAAATAGAGAATTGCAGTAGTCCCACCTTGTCGTGACATGAATGAGCTTCTCTGAGTCATACTGGGACAGAAAGCCTGTGGTACTGGAAATAATCCTGAAAAGGCAACCTTAATGATGCTATTGATATGGTCCTTTGAACTGAGTTCACCATCCATGTTTATTCCTAGGTTTTCAATCTGTTAGCTAGTTTATAGTGATCTGGACTCCAGGTACTCACAGACGAACTTTCTCTGGGCTTTACCACCCACAACCAAGATTTCAAGATTTGAAAAAAACTTCTGCTTTCCAGTGGTTGATTTCTTCCAGGCACTTGACTGGGGAGTTCAGCAGTTGGAAGTCATCAGTGGATAATGAGATGAGAAGCTATGTGTCATCAGTATCATTGCAGTTGCTAATGTTACGTTCACTGATGATATAGCTAAGGGGAAGGATTTATAAGTTGAAAAGAAGAGGGCCCAGGATGGAACCCTGTGGGACCTCATACACTAGATCATATTTGTTGGACTATAAATCTCTGAGTAATGATAAAATTTGGATATTTTTTTAATTTTTTATCCCTGTTCAATAATTTTTATATTGGCGAATCAAATGACTGTGTGGAATATGAAGTTCAGAAATTCCACCCTCTGCAGATCTCTTTTATCCTCTTTTAGCTCGTTGTCTTTCTGCTCACACATTCCACTCTTTTTAACTGTTTTTCCAAAGAAGTAAATGAAACCTCTGATAAACCCAATGTACACTACCTGTTGGTTACTTAACAGCTGACCAGTAAAGCTAGCAGCTAGCAACTACTAAGTCAAATGTTTAGCAGCTAAAGAGCTAGATAATGTTTCTCAGGAGTTTGTGTTGACTGAAACAGAACTTTAGGAGGAGAGTGACTTACTTCATCAGGGGGACACAAACACCACTTTGCATTAATCATAATGTTGTTCTGTGGTCTGCTGAATGTGTGAATAGCAAACTGTTGCTGAGCTTTAACTGAGAATTTACTTGTGGTGGTGGGTGGCGTGTTGCCGATGTGCATGCAGAGACTCAATGCAGCTTAACCCAGGTTATTTTGCAACTGCAATTTACAGACAATTTATGGAAACACCTCGCATGCAGGCTATGGGTAGATGCTACAATTTATGGAAATTCCTTAAATGCCTCACGTGAACACATTTTGGTAGATGCTACAATATATGGATGTTAAATGCCTTGCATGCAGGCTATCAGTAGATGCTACAATTTACTGACATTCCCTAAACGCCTTGCATGCAGACAGTAGTTGGGCAGCTGCGTACAGAGAACCCTCTGGTCTCCACTAATTTATGCGGGCCAGATAGGTGTGTGAATTAGATGATTTGAAAAGAGTGAAGTAAGGTGTGATTACTGGGCAGTTTGTCCAAGTAGAGCGCATATGCTCTCTAATGATGTTGAAGACCCTACATCTGTGTCTGGTTGGTTTCTCTGAGTTACTCTGTGTAGAGCTGAAACATTTTGTTGTCCTGTTGTGTGTCCTGTCCTGTGGGAGTTTCCCACTTCCAATACTGGATGAACGAACTTGGTACCAGACTCATCTGATCTTTTATCTGCCCCAATGTTTGTGTGTTTGTGTGTCCCATCATTTGATTTTAGCTCTGGTCTTCAGAGTGGCAGTGTGTTTGGCAGCCGACCCACAGATGTTGGAGCTTCTCTCCAGAGCATGAACACACCACACATGGGTCTGACCTCTCTTGACTTTGCAGTATGTCGGTGCTCTCTGGCAGGTGCATGGTTTGTGAAGCTTAAAGCTGTGAGCTGAGATCAGAGGTTTAATTCTATGTGAGGGTGTGATGCTAACTCCATTATGTCAGATTTAGGTTGATCTCAGACACCGTGCTATTATCACATGACCTACATTCTTCATACTCTACATCTCCCAGGCCCCATCATACCTCCTAAAGCCAGTCTGTCCTCATTATGTCTCCTGTTAATACTGGTACCAGCTCCCTGGACACCCTCCTCCTGGTTTTGTTTCCAGCTGATTTTATCTTCTGTCTGTGGAGTGGAGATTGGATTTTGTTTTTGCACTAGCAGAAATGTGCGCAAGTTATATTGTTGTAATATAGGTAATAGTAATATATAATCTTTCCCTGTCCCAGGCCAACCTGTGTTTTGTGGACATTGACAACCACTACATCGAGCTTCCAGAGGACTTTCCCCAGTTCCCCAACAAGACCGAGTTCATCCAGGAGCTCAGTGAGGTACTGCTGACTTTTGGCATCGCAGCCAACACAGGGGCCCCACCGCGGACTCGCAGCAGTCCCGGCAGCAACCCCTCCACACCGAGCAGGGAGCGTAAAGCCATGGCCCTTCAGCAGCTGGAGGATGACGGGCATAACGGCAACCTGGCAGGGGAGGAGCTCGCTGTGCTGGAGCTGTTGCAGGGAAACGCCACCCTGGAGAGGCTGCAGGCGCTGACCAAACGCACTGGCGTGACAGTGGCCCGTGTTGATGCCCTGAGGGCTGGAGTCAAAGCTCAGGTGACTGACAAGCAAGGGGGCCGAACAGCAGCTGAAGAGGAGGAGCTAAGGAATGCCAAGTTGAATGTCCAGCTTAGGGAGGTGTTCGCCAGCCGCTTCACCACCATGTTTGCTGACTATGAAGCCTTTGTGATCCAGAGCGCCCCGGACCTGGAGTCCTGGCTCACCAACAGGGAGCAGATGCACAACTTCGACAAGGTGATGAAATCAAACACAGACACAGGAAGTGTTTCATGACTGGTCTTCTTACCTCAGATGTCATATCTGAATCATTTTATTATTCTGTAACTGGATTATTTGTGTTGTACTGAAAACCAGTTTCACATTGACATGTGTTGTGTTTTCAGTATGATTAATAATGAGCTGACTTCAGAGCAGTGGAGGGCTTGTAAGTGAGTGTTTTCACACTAGATGCACAACATTCCCTGAGTGAATAGTGGATCATCTACTACTATTGAAAATTGGTCTGTTGTGTTGCACATCAGCTTAAGAGAAAATTTCTAAAATGACCATTTGCAGTAGTATGTTTGATATATGTAGTAATGTTTTCTTTTTAAAATAAGGTTGTTTTTGTAAAGATCTCCATCTCCTCTTACCCATGGTTCATATTGTGTGTGCTCTTTTAAAGCACTCTGCAGACTTCGTTTATCTGCTTCACTGTGAAGGGTCTGCGGTGTTCAGTGGATGTTACTGATGTTCTCTGGGAGAGTTTCACAGTGAAGCAGCTGCAGAAAGTATTTGTATTAAAGAACAAAGAACAGGTTTACAGTGACTGTATCAGTGGTAGGTTTTCTCATTCATTTGGGACCAGCTCTTATTCACCTACATGTTTGGCTGATGTTTGAGACGAGGATGTATATACATGTATCTCCAGGCCTCCTTCCTGTCAGACCAGCCGGAGCCCTACCTGCCCTTCCTCTCACACTTCATTGAGACGCAGATGTTCGCCACCTTCATTGATAACAAAATCATGTCCCAGTGGGAGGAGAAGGAGCCGCTGCTCCGTGTCTTTGATGCTCGCATCGACAAGGCCCGTCTCTACAATGTGCGTGCTCCCAGCCTTCGATCCTCTAGCTACCAGAGGTGCTCCGTCCTCAGGGAGTCTGGTAAGCTCAGCAGGACTGTACATACTGCATGGTTCATCTCAGTGGAGAGGCTTTTCCACAGGGGAAGTGAAGTAGTAAGGCTGTGGGTGTAACATGTTGCACATGTGTCCGACCTTCAGAGCATATTGATTACATTACATACATTAGCCGGAGTCAGAATACATGTTAACACTCAGCTCTCCCCAGTGACCACAAACTCCCTTCTCATTTCTCTGTATCCCAACACTGTCTCTCTTTCACACACACATATACACACACACACACACATACACACACACATACACACACACACACACACACACACACATACACACATACACACACACACACACACACACACACACACACACACACACACACACACATACACACTAAATCAGAGCTGAGTCTGACAGACACCAGGAGTCGTGTTTGCTGTGACTGCCATGTGAGCAGGAGATAGATAGTAAGAAGATAAGGCAGATGAAGGACACAGAGGGAAGGGTCAGTGTGTGTGGGTAGAGAGGGAGTAATGAATGGGTCAGAGGCAGGGAGAAGGTGTCTGTGCTTGTCAGATAGTCAAACGGCATATCTATTGACCACATGTGGTGGTGATTGTGTATATCCAAGTGCAACACTATGAACCCATCCCAGGACAGAAGGATGTGTCCTGTCTCTCCCTGTGGCATCAGGTCTGTGGCTGTTTGTAATGTGCTCAGGCGCCACTTTGTATGAGCTACTTCTTTTCAAGAATACCACCTTAAATATGATGAGTAAATTTCCAGTAAAACACCAGACCCTATCGATCCTTGATGTTCTCTGACCAGCTGACTGCTGTATGTTTACATGGACTCCGGTAACCTCATCCAGCTTTTACAGCTGTTCCATTCATATGAGCAAGGAACAACTACCAACTTATTTTTTGCACTTCCATAAAGTATATAATGAAAGATTCTTCAGCAGAGGCTGTTACATTCTGAACTTTTGTTTAAATAAAACACTGGATCTTTTTCTAGATTAAGACACAAGCTGATGTACGGTGGACATACAATGTTTAATGTCTTTCTGCTGCAGGGGTTGGATTTACGTCTTTTCACTTTCACTGCAAAAAAATCCCTTTATATACTTTCTTTGATATAATGAAAATTATTGCATGTGCCGGGAAATACTCCGATTTTCAATATTATTGAGTATCAGCCCAAGATGAATGAATGTAGATTAGAACATCTACAACTTGACTTGTGTTTATTCTAACTATAACCTCATTGGAGTTACTACTCACCCTGCAGCTCAGGCCATCGAGCAGCGGCTGATGAAGATTGACCACACAGCCATCCACCCTCACCTGCTGGACATGAAGATCGGTCAAGGCAAATATGAGCAGGGATTCTTCCCCAAACTGCAAGCCGACGTGCTCAACACGGGGCCGACCAATAACAAGTGAGTCATCCTTCATTTCCAGGTCTCATCAGACGTGTTTCCAACAGCCACTGTTTAATAAACCTGCAGTCAAAGCAGTGAGCAGCTCGTTGTGGGGGTTTAACAGTGTCACTCTGCAGGTGGTCTCATAGGACAGCGACAGCTCAGAGAAGGAAGGATCGCCACAGACAACAAACAGAGCATCTGAACCTGGACAATGACCTGAAAGAGGTAGAAGACCTTCTCAGATCTGTCCTCAACACCCCCTCCCCCCTGTTCTGTTTGTCTTTTTCTGTCACTGACTCCTTTTGATTTCAGTTCTTTTTTTTTCTTCATGTGCATGCTGCCTTCTCTGTTTTCTTTTCCATTCTCCCCTTTTGTTTCTCTCCTTTTCCGTCTGCTCGTGCGTCCCATGCTGGTCCTCCTCCTCAGCAGGTGGAGGGCTCCAACTCCATGGCATTTTGGGAGTGGGACAATGCATCCCCTCCACCTATCAAACCGCCTAAAAAGTCTGCCTCTGCATCTTGCCTGGTATGTGGAGGAGTTGCCTGTGTGGACTCCCTCTCACAGACCCCCTCCACCCCCAACTCCACTCTGATCTCCACTCCTTACACTCTTAGCCAGGGTTCCCAGTTGTCCTTAAACCGGTTTACTGAACTGTGTGTCTGAGTGTTCCCTCTGCAGCAACCAGTCATTAAGTTGTAATCAGAACTACAGCAGTGTGTCATTGTGTGCATATGTGTCACCTGCAGTGTCAGTGTGTGTGTGTGTGTGTGTGTGTGTGTGTGTGTGTGTGTGTGTGTGCGTGCGCGTGCGTGTGTGCATGTGTGCGTGCATCACCTGCACTGATTTAAGACTGAGCTGCTGATAAAAAAAATGTTTGCGACAAGTATGTTGTGTTTCCTGTGGCTGCTTCACAATAAAAGCCACCTCCTGTTTCACCAGTTAAACATTTGACTGCAAGAAATGTTAATACAAATCAGCTCCGCACTGTGTAAAGAGAGTGCACAGGGAAAGCCACAGTTCAGAACCTAATAAATGTCCTTTTTCAAAATAAAACTCCTTTTTAAAGTGGCCTTTTATTGTGACCAGCCCTGTGACAGCTGATATCATGAACATCTTTAATAAATCTTTCTACATTAGTTTTAGTGAATTATTACACTCTGTGCTGTTACTTGAATATCCAGCTGGTTAAATTTGAGTTCAGCATCCTGCTCTCTGTGAACACCTTCACTGTGTTAAAACACAGCCAATCACTATATGTTTGAACATCTTATTTAATCACAGCTCATAGATACTACTTGTTAACCAGCAGGCTGATGGAACACTAGTTAAGATGGTCAGGTGACAGGGAACATATATGACAGCAAACCATGCTGCTTTTGTGATGCAGTTTATACTCAAACAGCAGAGGTATGTAAAATATGTGGGCACATTTGTCGGCACAAATGAATATGTCAGAATTTTGACTTGTGCTGAAAGCATGATGCACATTGACTCCACCTACAGATGATGGCACAAGTTCAGTCGAAATAAGCTGAGTCCAAAACTTTGCTGTGACCTGGTCATTGAAGTTTTCTGAGCTGGAAAGCAACATTAACCAAAGCAGAGAAGATATATCTTTACTTTTACTTCAGGACAATCTGAACTCATCATCAGAACTTATGTCTTCACTGGGAACCCTGCTTACCTCCCAACACGCCTCTAAAACACACACACACTCTTCTCCTGTATCACAACCTTCCTTGTTTCCTCACATCGACCCCCTCCCCTCCAGTGTTGGATCTTCACAGCTTCTCACATGAGGAAATTTGTAGATCCATCAACAACACATTAAAACTATTTTCAGCAAGTAACACTGTTCGTTTTAAATGGTGTGGCACTCACCCTTAATGTCTTTCAGCCTTAATCCTGCAAAAATGATGAAACAGTTATGATATGTAATTTGAAGTTGAAAAAGGTTCAGGTTTATCTGTATTGTTCAGACTGTGCTCTCTGACTGGTTCTGTGTGATGTTCAGAAGTACATGCAGGAGGCCCGCAGCCTGGGGAAGAACCTGCGACAGCCCAAATTGTCTGATCTGTGTCCTGCCGTCATTGCTCAAACCAACTGGAAGTTTGTGGAGGGGCTGCTCAAGGAGTGTCGCATGAAGGTGAAGTACACGACCACATGAAAGTGAAGTACTCAACCACATGAAGGTGAAGTACTCAACCACAGCAATAAGATAGGATTCATTAGTACAGTGGGTTTTTATATACTCATCCTCGCTCATGAAGGATGCATCAACATCAGACTGTCTTTGTCCTGAGTTCTGGGCTCATCAGACCAGGAGTTCCCATCTGTGATAGAAAACATGTTGATTTTTAATTGAAGCACCTTCTGTTTTGGCCCTTACCCTAATCTCTGTTTAGGCCAGTCTCTGTCATTCTAACACTATCAGATACAGGGACAGACAGCTACGTCCTGATGAAATGTCGTCTTTATAACCAATGGAAGTCAGAGAACTGAAGGCACTATGAATATAATTTATTACTATAATTTATAGCAATAGTAATAATACTTCTACGGGCATGGGAAGCATACTAGTAATAGACTTAAGTATTGTTTTAGTAGATATTTTACATTTACATATGAAACTTTGTCACTTCTGCATTTTCTTTTCTTATTTAGTTTTCTATCAGTGTAGCAGAATATTATTTATTAATTTATGCATCAGTCCTTTTTCTGAATTTGTGAGTTTCGGATTCAACAGCTGTTTTTCAACTTTTACACCTCACACTTCTCTGTTCACACAGAGGCTTTAGAAGGACAAAAAAAACATCCAGACGTTCTATTCAGGCCATGTGGTTCATATTCCATTGATTGTTCTAACAGTATGCGCGCGTGTGTGTGTGTGTGTGTATGTGTGTGTTCAGACCAAGCGTATGCTGGTGGAGAAGATGGGCCGGGAGGCAGTGGAGCTGGGCCATGGGGAGGCTAACATCACTGGACTGGAGGAGAACACTCTGATCGCCAGCCTGTGTGACTTACTGGAGAGGATCTGGAGCCACGGGCTGCAGGTCAAACAGGTTAACACACACACACACACACACACACACACACACACACACACACACACACACACACATAAACACACAGGAAGGCATACATGACTCTGTTTCTATCTTTTAATGAGATTTATGATAAAGAACATGTTGTGATATAAACACACTGTGGTTAATCAGGTATTTATGAACATATTGAGGCTGATGATCACACTTCACCTTCCTCCTCAGTAACCATGTTATGTTGTTGTGTTTTTATTGTGACATCTCCAGGGGAAGTCAGCCCTGTGGTCCCACCTGCTGCACTACCAGGCTCGAGAGGAGAAGCTGGAGCAGCAGCAGGCCGAGTCACCATGTAACACATACACACACGCACATGCTGTGTCTCTCCAACAGACATATATCTGAGTGTAACACATGCATTCTCTCATGTATTTTTCCTGAACAGTGTCACATATTCCTGAGAGAAGGAAGTCTGATTGCTCCATATCGCTGTCGTGTCTCCGTGTGTCTCTCATACAGGACATGAGGTACATGCTGCTGTCCTCTCAAGACAAATCCACAAGTTCTCCTCAGATTATTTACAGACATTGAGTTGTAGGTTGATTTCAGATAGAGCTCATTTCTGTGAGCAAACATTAAGAGGCTACAGGTGAAACACATTGTTGTTCGTGCCTCATAAAGTACTTAAGTGTTTGTCCATTCTTCAGTGCTTGACAGCAACTGCCCACAAAGGTCAGAAGGTCAGCACAGCTTTAAGTCAAAGTTCAGCAAGTTTAAACTTTTGATGCACCATGCACACACAATAATGGAGGAGAGATTTTCATGATACTGTAAATATGCCGAAGTTCTCCCCCATTAATTTTCTATGGGACATGAGCAATTCATTTTGCAAGGCATTAATTAATTTTTATTAAGATGAAATTTAGATTTACCAAAAACAAAGACAGAGTGTGGCAGTGGTGAAACAGGAAGTTTACTGTGTATTGTTGTGTACCAGCTGCAGAAACAGTATACACTGTGGTACAGAGTCAGTGAGGATCAGACTGATCTGTTGCTATGAGCCTTCATCACTCCGTCCTCTGTCTCTTCAGGCACATCCGGAGCATGTCTGAGATTAAGACGGACGTGGGCAGAGCAAGAGCCTGGATCCGTCTGTCCCTGGAGAAGAAGCTGCTCTCTCAGCACCTCAAACAGCTGCTGTCCCGACAAGCCTTAACCAAGTGAGCACACACACACACACACATACACACACGTGCGCGCACACACACACACACACACACACACACACACAGATGAATCAGTGTAAACCAATCACAGCAACGCAGAAATAAAGACAAACTCAATGTTATATCAAAGGTGTGACATCCATATGTTTTGAAGTGAAAGCTTTAGGTCTACATCTCATCTACAGGTAATATTACAGGTCTGTCTCTTCCATCATGGGTTAAGGTTGATCAAAGGTGGGGAAGTGGACCAGATTATTTTTTCCTTATCCTTGAAGTGGAACATACTGTGGCGTCTTCTTTGCCTCACTGTGGTTCACAGGTCAGAATGTGCACTGGTTGTGTTTCCCTGACAGCCACAGGGGGCAGCAGTGAGCAAATTTGAAAATGCACTCAAAAACAAGCTTGGACAGATCAGACACAGGTGAGATTTCACAAAGTGCTTCACAATCAACATTCAATAAAAACAATTTTTCAAAGAATTACAATCAATTACATCAAATAAAAAAAAAAAAAGATTGAAAAAAAATACAATAGGAGAAACACATGTAGGACACTGGTTGAAAGCATAAAATACCATGTTACCTAAAAGCCTGTCTAAACAGATGGGTATTCAGTTATTTTTTTAAAAGAGGCCACAGAGTCCAAGGATCTCAGATTTGGTGGGAGACTATTCCAGAGAAGGCACAGTCACCCCGGGTCTTAAAGCGTGTGTGTTGTAAATTTTAAAATGGATTCTAAAATTAATGGGAAGCCAGTGCAGGGAGGTTAAAAATCTGTGTGATTTTGTTAAAGGCCTGGCAGCAACATTCTGGACAGTTTGCAGGCACTGTAGGGAAGATTTGGCCGGACAGGTAAAAAGGGAATTACAATAATCTATACATGATGAGATAAAAGCGTGTATTAACATCTCCATTTAATTTTGTGATACCACAGGTCTGAGTTGGCTATATTTCTTAAATAGAAAAACCATGACCTTGTCAGTGTTGTAATGTGTGCATCAAAACTCATGGACTGGTCAAAAATAATGCCAAGATTGCACAGACTGGGTTGAGAGGAGGATGACAGGTCACAGAGGTTCTGCTCGATTGCTGATTGGATATGGTCAGGAGCAATAATGAGAACTTCAGTATTAACTGGATTTAACTGTAGGAAGTTGTTCCACATCCAGTTTTTAATGGCATTTAAACATGTTGGTCAATGTAGAGAGTTTGTGGGAACTTGTAGGGTTTAAATGAAAAACAAAGTTGGTTGTTGTCAGCATACAAATGGTAGATGTTGTTAAAATCACAGAAAATTTGTCCTAGTGGCAGCATGTATGTAGAAAATAAAATGGGTCCTAAGACCGATCCCTCAGGAACACCACATGTAAGGGGAATAGTGGCCAATGGAGCCAGTGGAGTTAAAAGCCTTTAAAAACAGAAAGGTTGGTAAAACATCTAGCGGGCTTGAGGAGGTCTTCATTTGTCCTATCAAGGCTGAAACATCATCTATGGACACAGGGCAAAAGGAATCCAGGATGGGTGGTTTTAACAAGCCACTAGTGAGGTGAGTGGATAAGGGTGTAAAATTTACCCTTACATTTACAACCTTCTCTATAAAATATTTAGGAAATGTATTGCAGTCACTGTTCCAAGAGATTGGCAAGTTCGGGGTGCTGGGAGAGACAATGCGGTTTATGGTGTCAAACATGACTTTAGGATTTCTCTTATTGGAGGATGTAAGAATTGAAAAGTAAGCCGCTCTCTCAGCCTTCACCAAGTCATTGAAAGTGCACATGAGTCCTCTAAGATGTAGCCTGTGAACTACAAGTTTTGTGGCTTTCCACAAGCGCTCAGTCTTTCTGCTTTTTTGTCTAAAACTCCAGATGGTGTCATTTATCCATGGTTGTGGATTTTTGTCTGCGCAAAGTTGACAGCTACAGCCTAATTTAAATATAGGTGTGCTTCATATGAGGACAAGGCTGAGGCTCCAGTGTTGGACAAATGTCAAATAAAATACATTTGTGGTCACTGACACATAGGTCTTTAAGAACAACATATTCAATAGCGATGCTATGAGAAAAAACAAGGTGCAGTGTGTGTAGAGCCTGATGCATGTTGCTTAAAATTGTGGGACTCAGTGAGGTTAAGAAAGGCAGAGGCAGCGTTACATGTGGGGTCATCAATGTGAATATTAAAATCTCCAAGCATTAGGACCTTGTTCAACATTATTATAGATGATAAAAAGTCTTCATAATCTGATAAAAAGGAGCCAATTGGTCCTGGACATCAGTAAATTAATTAATAAATTAATAATTCAAGTCAAGAATTATTGACTTATTAAACTAAGTCCTATTTATTGTATTAATTAATTAATACAATAAAGGTGTACTGATAAAAGAGCAGTCTCCAGGATAAAGCTCAATCAAATGCGAGTAGTACACATTCTGCTGCCAAGTTTCAATTAAGAGCATGACAAAAAGGTCAAGCAGTATGAATGATTTATTGCCAATTGAGCATGAATTTATCAGTAATAATGGTCTGTATGGGAAAGATGTCTGGTGAAACTGGTAACGACAGGTAAGGTCTGTAGGGGAGGTTGGTGCGAGAAACAGTACTATGAGCTGCCACTACAGGGGGAGAAGAAAACGATGAAGTGCACAGTTCCAGAAAGGGGGTGTGGGATGTCAACAGTCAGTCACGTGAAGCTGACTGGACAACATGCTGCATGTTAGCATTTGGCTGCCCAGCCTGTTAGGGTAGACAAACAAGGAATGGTTCCAAAACAGGTTAAAATTGTCAATAAAACCAATGATATGAGCTTTACAGGCGGACTGGAACCAGGTGTTGAGGCTGAGAACTCTGCTAAAGTGCCCTATTACTCGGGCCAGTGTTGGGAGGGGACCACTGATAAAAGCAGACTTCCTTGTTATTAAAAAAAAGTGAAAGTGTGTGGCTGTGTGGAAAAAACAGGTATTTTCTGATTATGGAGTCTCCAACTATTAATGTAGTTGGAGAGAAGAGAGCACGAGAGGGTTCTCATGGAAGGAGAGTGCAAGGTTCATACAATGTATCTGGGCAAGTCAGAGCAGCTGTGACAGTGAAGAGGCAGCAGTATAAGTCCTGGGGGAGGCGTTCCCCGCTGAGTCACAGTGAGGAAGGCCGATGGAGCGCCGGAGCACAGCCTACTGTAGGATCCTGTGGGGAAGAAGAGATTGCAGACATCCAGCTTGATAGCAGTGACTCTCTGATAGCCTCCTTTAGGTCGGTGATCTTAAACATCTGTTTCACCTTCCGACCTCCAATTAAAAAAAAACACCTTGAACTTTTCAATGCGAAGCATCTGGAGCTGCCTTCAGAGGACTTTTCTACATAACCTCAGTGAGAAAAGAGTGGAGCACACCGATCCATTCACAGCCTGTCCTCTTTGACTGGTAAGACGTTTGGTCTTACCAGTCAAAGAGGACAGAGGCATCACACACATTACAGTCAACCTGGGACAGGTGTAGATTTGTGATGAGGCAGAAGGTGCAACAGGAATTCAAAGCTATTGGATATTAGATGAAAGGGCAGGGATTATCAGTGTCACTTTTGACAGTATTTTAGAGACAATCAGCAGATAAAACATTAAATGACACCTGTCTGTGAAGATGACCTGTGCCTTGTGTGCTCCACCCACAGGAATCTGTATAAACGTTACGCCTTCCTGCGCTGTGAGGAGGAGAAGGAGCAGTTCCTATTCCACCTGCTGTCGCTCAACGCCGTCGACTACTTCTGCTTCACTAGCGTCTTCACCACCATCAGTGAGTTCAGCTACATCAGATCAGATTCACACCACACCTTGATGACATGTCACAGGCTGAACATACAGCATTAATGAATCTAATACTGGTAGAAACACTTCAGAGACATAAGGACAGGATAGAGCTGGGTTCTAGTTGTATGCCATTCCCTCTCTGCCCTGACCTTATCATACTATCACCATAATATAAAGCAGAAGTTCCAAAAAAAAAATGTAAATCCAAACCTGTTACTAGAAAATATATTGGTGAAGTAGATCCAACTCTTCTATGGGACTCAGTGAAGGCAGTGAGTCATTGGAGGTGAACTGACAGTGTGTGTATGTGTATATGTATATATGTATATGTATATGTACGTATATGCGTGTATACATAGACATACATACATATATATGTATATATACTGTGTGTGTGTGTGTGTTACATTAACCCAGTTATAATCTGTATCTATCTGTTCTAACACTGATATGTTTGTCCCGCAGTGATCCCGTACCGAGTTGTCATCATCCCCATCAAGAAGCTGAGTAATGCCATGACTACCTCCAACCCCTGGGTGTGTGTGTCAGGAGAGCTGGGAGACTCAGGTATCATGCAGATCCCCAAGAACGTCCTGGAGATGACCTTTGATGTGAGTAATGTGACCTTTGACCTCTAACATAGCTGAGCACATAGTCACTGGGGTGTGGTCTTACTTGTTTTTATAGTGTAGTCGATTACGTCTGTTGTGATGTAGTCACCAAATATTTGGAGCCTGGTGACACTGAGGCAGTAAACCTGAGCAGTCACATGACTTCCATCAATGTCCCCCAGTCCAGACTGTAGTTCTGTCAGCTCCTGTAACCAAGTGTCACCACCTGCTGGTGTAGCTAGTAACTGTACATTGTAAGTTATATGTATTTGCAAATTGCTCAGTATTTTTATTGATTAGATTTTACATAACACAAAAAAAATACATGTTTGTTGTAAAATATGTATATCATGCTACACATTGTGGATTGTCTTCTGTGGGTTACACAATAGTAAAGTCCAATAAAAACTTCTATAAATGGGGAGATGGATGAAATGTTCTGCACCTGACTACAACATTTCATCCTTGAAAGAAAATATTTTAAATCAAGCTTTTACACATCGACAGGGAATACACTTAAAAACATAATATGATGATTGAGGTTGCAGCTACAGATATAACATGAAGTGGATCAGTGATGTCACTGTAGTGCACACAGTGAGGACATTGACATTAGATAGATAGATAGATAGATAGATAGATAGATAGATAGATAGATAGATAGATAGATAGATAGATAGATACTTTATTCATCCCCTAGGGGAAATTCATGTGTCCATTAGCTCATTGTTCATAATAATAATAATAAAAATAACAGTTGATAATTAGTTCTAATAGTAATGGATAAACTGATGATTAAATGAGCAGCAGGGAGACTGGGAATCTAACTTAGGACATGCCTGTGTGAGTGTGAGTTTGCACTGGGGAAGTTTCCTTGTCTGTTTGCTGTGATGATGTTCTGTGTTTATTTATTGTCCATCCATTGTGTCTTAACACGTGTCTCCATCTCCCTCAGTCTGCTTTCAGGCCTCACACACACATCTCCATCTTGTTCAAGGTTAGAGGACCCCCCCCCCCCACACACACACACACACACACACACGCACACACATCATCCCCTCCCCCTCTTTGACATCCTTCTTTTCCATTCATACCATTACCTTTTGCCCCGTAGACACTGTCCACCTCGTTTAGCTGGAATCAGGTCATAATTGTTAGGCAGAGTTTTCAGACACCACATTCAACAGACCCACCCACCCACCTTAAATACTACTTTGTGTTATACTTCATGGTCTGGACTGTAATTATTAGCTTAACACTACTAACAGATGTGGAACAAAGACAAGTGTTTAATGTACCTTAAAGTTATGGGTGTAACTGAAATAGCAGTGCAGTGCAAGCTGGGACTACATTCAACCATCTCATTTCAGTGTCCATGAATTAAACAGGACAATAAAATGTAAATAATAAAATTATATGAAACTAACTAAAAAATCTATGAACTTTAACTTAAAGACAGTCAGTTATAATCTATATAATAATCTATAGCCTGACAGTTGGACAGTAAAACAGTGCTTGTAATAGTGTTGTAAAACAGTAGTTTGTAGTGCGAGTATATAAAGTAAGGTTTAAGCAGAATGAATTTGATTTCAAAATTCTTTACATCAACTAGATTTTCTCTGTGCTGTGTGTGTGTGTGTGTGTGTGTGTGTGTGTGTGTGTGTGTGTGTGTGTGTGTGTGTGTGTAGTGTCAGAACCTGGGGAAGCTGACCACAGTGCAGCTGGGTCATGATAACGCTGGTCTCCTGGCTAAATGGCTGGTGGACTGTGTCATGGTGCGTAATGAGATCACAGGACACACGTACAGGTTAGTGGAGGCTCCCTCTCTCATTCAGTGTATCTATCATCTGTCTCACCTGTAATAATTTCTCACAGATGTCCATTCAATAGATTGATCGACTATGTTCCAACATTTGATCACACAAACACACCACCTGACATGTCAGCTTCATGTCTGCCAAAATAAGTTTAGAAAAATACAAAAAAACAGACCATGTGTTTGCAGAGTCATGCTCTACTGTATGTCTGAAACACAGAAGTTGTTCATGGTGTTTGTTACTTTGGCAGTGAGTCTCATGATCTGATTGGTCTGTTTTCTAGACTAAAATCTCTCTATTTAAACTGAGCTCATGAGATTCAGGCTGGATTTTGTCTAGAGTCTATGGTGTATACTCTATACAATCTACAGTCTATACAGTCTATATAGTCTATACAGTCTGTACAGTGTAAAGTGTATGTAGTCTATACAGTCTATATAGTCTAATCCATTAGTTGATCAACAGAAAACCAATTGACAAAAACAAGTAATTTGAAGGTGTCACTGTGGACCCTGGGAAATAAAAACTGACACTTTTCACTGTTTTTGACCTTTAATGGACCAAATGATTAATAAAGGAACTAATCTTCAGATTAATCAATAAGGAAAAGTAATTGTTAGTTGCAGCCGTACTGTAGTAGATAGAAACAGTGCATTTGTTGGGGAATATTTTCAGTGGTGGATTAATCCACGTTTGGTGCTTTAATGAGTATGTGTGGCGGTAGGACAATGTGTGTGGGACTGAGTCAAATAGTGTGCGTGTTCATGGTGATGAAGGAATATATAGGTGTTACAGTGTGGCTCACTGCTGATTTTTAATAATAACAATAAACCTCTATGGCTCAGAGGAATCAGATACATCAGGCTCTGCTCCACACACAGAACCTGTCAGCAGAAGACATTCAGAGTTGATTTGTCTCTATACATGAGATTTGTTGACCAGAAGAAGAATACGACTTAATCTCTGTCCCCTCCAGGTTCCCATGTGGTCGATGGCTCGGTAAGGGCGTGGATGACGGCAGCCTAGAGAGGGTTCTGATCGGTGAGCTGGTGGTGCCCAGTGGAGAGGAAGATTCTGGGAGAGGCTGCCGTACGCCCCCACCACAGCGCTCACCGTCCCAGACCAGACGCATCAGCATCACATCGTTGTCTGGACGAGGATCCAGTGAGTACCTGTCAGGGCTGGGGGCTGCTCAGATCAGGGGGATACAGTCAGGGGATAGTGAAGTCCTCACAGGCCCCACCAGATACGAAAACCTTATCTAAATTGTTTTAGCATTATATTTCACATCATAAAATAGTCTGTTGATAAGATGATGATGATGATTTTACACTTTTGAAATGTTTAATTAGAATCATTTAATTAAATGGTACATTTAAAAGGAAACTATATAAAATGAATTAATTAAATTAGTATTTAAATTGTGCATTAATAAACTCAAATCAATTCAAATCTGATGTTTTATTAATATACATTTTCTTTTAAATTGAACTATTTGATTTTCAGGACTGGATACAAGGATGAGGTCATGGTGTAGAATTACTATCTTATCTGTTATTTATTTATTTAGTTTGACTAAAGAAATTGAATTTAAATATACTGAGTCTAAAACTACTTGAATCAACATGTAAAGTACCTGATATGTGTCAGTTAGATTTAACTGGTGCCCTATATCTAACATGTTAACAGTAGAAGTTACAGTATGATGTAACACCTCAGCAGTAAAAAGCTGTTTGTGATTTCAGAACCAACGTCGGCCCAAATCCAGGAGGCCATTGGGGCAGCAGTGAACAACATCGTCAAACACTTCCACAAACCAGAGAAAGAGGTCAGTGACTGATTCTCAGTATTGTCTGAAGAAGAAACTAATTTTATTTATTAGCTGAATCACTGCTGTCCTGTCTCTGAACCCTTCACATTACTTAACTGGATGGACCTTATCGTCTCTGAATCCTGTGACTGTTCATCATGGTTTAATTCATCATGGTCTGACTCTGATATCACAGCAGAGGAAACAGGTGATGTGTTAGTGGCTGAGGCCACTTTAGTCCTCTCTCACAGAGAGAATAAAGACTGGAGAGATTCATGGAGTCCTGAAGGAGACCATGGACCAGACTACACTGGTTTCATGGAATCACACTGTAAAACCTAAATTCCTACAGGATTTGGCATCTACAGTTTTTCTCTGCTCAGGTTTTCTTTGTTAACCAGCTCAAACTGGAACATAATTTTCAGTAGTAGCTTGAATCTTCTCTGCAGAATTAGTTTTGTCAAAAAACATATTTCTGCAACAACATAGTGTTTGGTGTCACACGTCATTATTTTACTGAGAGAAAGAAAGAACTGAGGTGTTTTCCAGACAGGCAGGTTGGATTATTGGATTACTGTAGGATAATGAGAAGTTTAAGAAAGTGTTTTGACTCATACTTGGGACTCTGTGCTGCTTCCATCTGTTATTCAGTCATCTATAGAAATTGTCTTTATTGTAGTGTTCCTCTGTCAATTGGTGTTACTCAGCTCATTGCTGTGACTTCCTCTGTGTGTTTATGTGATGATGTGTCCCTGGTTGTCTCGGTGCAGAGAGGCAGCCTGACAGTGCTGCTGTGTGGAGAAAACAGCTTGGTAGCAGCTCTAGAGCAGTTCTTCCATCATGGTTTCAAGTCTGCCCGGCTCTTCCAGAAGACAGTGTTCGTGTGGGACTTTGTGGGTGAGTGTGGAGCTGCACCGCCACCTGCTACTGTAAAAATGAACTGTTTCATTTGGTCCATTATAACAGCTTGTTGGATGGTAAACCACAGTCTATGACTGTGCAAAGGAAGACAAACTGTCAGAGAGACTGATGTCCACTCTGACACCTCTGAGTCTGAAACGTTCTCTCCTCTCTGCAGAGAAGGCTGTCGCCTACATGGAGTCAGCTGATCAGATGGGGGATCTTCAGGAGACTGCACAGCCCCTGGGGATGACCTGTCAATCACTCTGTCACTATATCAACGCCATCAACTCCACCCCAAGGAGCATCGGCAAGGACGGGAAGTTCCAGCTGCTGGTCTGCCTCGGAGCCAGGTCAACTGACTTGTCTTGTACATGTCTGTGCATTACTTACTCCCAGGCACCAGTAAATCCAAAGGAAAATATATTTGATAAGATGATAGTCATATAAACTATTAGATTTTTTTTATAATTTAACTGTATTTGTCATCTCTTTACACATAACTGCTTACTATTCTGTATATAACCAGGTCCAATTTATTGTACATACTATTCAGTAATTTGTGTTCAAACTGACAAATGTACATTTATCTGATCAGTCATCTGTTATCCGTTAGTTACTTGTTGTGAGCAGTGAAGCAAAGATGAGTCTAAACTAATGGAATTACATTATTCACGGTTAACTCTACCTGACATAGTTGTTGACTGACAGGAATTCTACTCATGGTTCACATCCACTGCTTGTTGTGCAGAGACCGCCTGCTGCCCCAGTGGCTCCCCCTGCTGGTGGAGTGCCCGGTGATCCTGCGGATGTACGAGGACACAGCTCTTCTCAGAGACCGCACAACTGTTAGCGCCCTCATCGGTGTCCTGGAGACGCTGCACGATTTCCCCATCACACTGGAATCCTCGCTGGTCAAAGGCATTGACCTTTAACCCCAGGAGAGGGACAGCTGTTAAGCCTCCATCACCACCAGTTTCACCTACTCTGCTGTCTTTCAGCCAATCGGCTCTGTGATCAGACAGACAAGGGAGAAAGGAAGTGAGGGACAGCTGAGTGGCATTAAAACTTATTTGTTACCAAAGCAAAACGTTTCCACAGCTTCATGTGAAAATTCCGGACTACAGAAGCTTGGATGTTGTATTATGAATTAAATTACAGCCATATCAGCTTTATCATGTTTTACTTCATTACAGCAAATCCCAGATACTTTACATCACTGTGTTCACTTTTCTAAACACACCATCAGTTTTCAGACTTCCTCAGTCTCAGGTATTCTTTGGTTTCAGTTCAGTTCAGTCTCTCACACGACTGTCTGATTTCTCTTTTCTGCCTGTGGCTATCAGTTCATAGCTGATTGTACCTGATGATAAATCTTTAAAATCACCTTTTCCAAAAAACAGCTCATTAATGTCCTTAGACATAAGGTCTCTGTAGCTGTTATCAATCAAACAGGAAGGAGTAGTGCATTTGTTGGGGACTATTTTGAGCAGTAGATGAATTCACATTTTCTGGATTATTTTTGGCAGCAGTACAGTGTGTGTGTGTATGTGTGCGTGTGTGTGTATGGGATCAAAATAACTTACAATGTGTGTGTTCACGGTGATGAAGGAACATGTCAGTGTAACTGTGTCTCACTGATCACTGATGGAAACAGTGGAGCTCTATGACAGTGTCACACACACAGAACTTCATTCAGATATTCAGTAAGAAAAGAGATATTTAATTTACACAAACGAAGACTTTCTAACAGCTCTAAATGGCATTAACGTGATGTTAATGTAATTAAATAGCAAATAACAGCAAACTAATTAAAGTTGATTGACTGGGATGAACTGAAACAGTGGCTGGAAGGAAGGAAGTCAGACTTACATGATGTGTCTTTAAAAGTGTGGTCACAGTAGCAGACCTTTCCCTGTGTGCTGTGTAGCCTCACTCTCCTCCAGTAGGTACAAGTACATAAACTATCCCTATCCTCACATGATAGTTAGCATTAGCATTAGTGAGCATGCCTTTGGGATGTGGAAAGAAAAGACAACCTCAGGAAGAGACTTGAGCGATCACTGATGTAACAGAAGGAGGATTATAAAAGTGACTGTGACAGTGATAGAGTCCTGAAACTCACTGACTACCATACAGTGCAGGGCTGCGGACACACCAACTATCCATGTCTCTTTAATTCACTGGTGTTTGCCACTCAACTCCCAGCCTGTTTATGAACACAAACACTGACCTGAGTCAGGACGTTAACCTGTGGCTGCACGGACATTCCTACCAAAGCACAGGCATCGACCTGGCTGGCTGGTTTAAACCTGCTGTCTAAGTGTGTGTGTGATATCTCAAGTGTGTGTGATATATCAAGTGTGTGTGTGTATGCCCACCAATTATTTTTATATCTTCCAGCTGTAAATTTTCAAAGTTATCTAGTTGTGTGTGTGTGTGTGTGTGTGTGTTTGTGTGTGTGTGTGTGTGTGTGTGTGTGTGTGTGTGTGTGTGTGTGAAGTTTTGTTTCTTTTAATCAGGAAAGCCTGGAGGAGAGATTCAGAGTGTCTGGTCTCTTTATGGACATACTGAGTGAATCCCTCCATAGATAAAATGCATCACTCATGTCAAATGGTGGAGGTTTAACACTTTCAGCTTATAAAAAAAACCATCAACTCATGAATCCAGAGTCTGCACCTCCCAAAGATTTTCTCTTAACAATAGTTAATATGAAACACTGTATGTGGCACTTAAAAAGACAGATTCTCATCATGGCATTGTTTTACTGGAAGAGTTAAACATTTAGGGAAGTACATTCACTCACTCACTGATGTCTGTGAGTCCAGAGCTGAGTCCAGTAACTTCCGCTGAACCACAAACTGTTATATTTACAGTTTTGTTTATGTAAATACAAAAAGAGCAGTGTTCAAGTTGTCAGTTATTTCTCTCTTTGGACAGAGACTGCTCCTTCAGTTCACCTGACTTTGTCCTTAACTCACAGACATGAGGTTGATATTGATCTTCTCACTTCACTCTGTTTTAAAGCAAAACAACATTAGTTAAAGCACAATTAAGTGTTTCTGGTGCTTTTACGAGGATAAGCAGAGGAAGTTCAAACTAACATTGGCCAGGACTGTGTACATGTCATCTGTTATGTTTTTAAAAGAGGAGGTTCAATCCTAAAAATTAGAAATACAGGAGATTTTGTAGGGGACTATTTTCAGCAAGGTTTTAACACACAGGTGATTCACTGATTCAAAGTAAGCATGTACTGTTGATTTACTTGTTTATAGGCTCAGTTCATTGTTGGTTTGGGTCTTTATCTGGGATTTATTGACAGTAAAAAGTATTTTTAATAATAATATTAATAATACTGCTAATTCCCATAGTACATGAATGCAGCATGAACTCTGGAGGGAATGGGGTCTTACTCTTTTTTTCTTATATTAAAGACCTCAGTCCCCACCTCCTCCAAACACACAAACTGTAGATTTTGTCTACATCAGCAGCATCTAACAGAGACAGGTAGGAACTGTAATAACAGTTTTTTTCTTAATCTGCTGCTGCATGAGATATTTTACCACTGTTGCCACGTAGCGTTGTCTAACTGAACCCTTTCTGAGAAACATTGTAAATATTGTCCTCAGTGCATGTTGACCTTCTGTCTGATGTGTATTTATTGTGGTTCTACTGATTTCTAGTTGAACAATGAGTTTTAGGTGTTCTTTTTTATAACCCCAGGTCTTTGTAGGATTTTAGCTGTTTCCTGCATTGAGTCTGTGAATGACATGGTGTGACATGGTTTTCTTTGCATGTCTTGATTTCATGTATTTATTAATTTAATATTAGAAATGGTAGGCTGAGAGCAGCACTGGTAGGTTTGAGTTTGATAAAGCCTGTGGAATAACTGGAAACATTTCATGTCTCAAACAGTAACCACTATTTCGCAATGTTTAACCCTCTGTGCTTCGGCTGCTGTGTTCTCCATGCCTCACCTGCAGCATAACAGCTCCATCTTACATTGGATTAGTTTGTGTACAAACTGAGGACTTGTGATGTGGACTATTGAGATTCCTCCCTTGGCTGACGCACAGTTTATTCACCGGGTGGATCTGTTACGTGAACGTAGTGTGGCGAATGGTATTCACCCTGAATGGATCTGCGACAGGAAATATTGGACTGACGACTCTTTTCTGATATTTATTATGACTATTTCAATAAAAGCACCTTTTGTTTTAAAGTTTCTATTTATGTGTGTCCATAAACTACACTCTATGCATGTACAGTTTGTCCACCTTTTAGAAACATTAAAGTGAAAAAAATCTTACTCTTATGTGAAATTCTCCCTTTTTTTGCCTAGTTTTCATTTCCAGAAATTTCAGAGCTTACAAACATATTTTAACTTTAAATCTAAACCAACAGATCCGTCTTTTTCCAGATGTTGAGAATCGTGTATTTCAGTAACACATTAAATCATTAGTGGTAATATTATATTATAAAAAGATAAAATTGCCATTTTTGCTGATCAGTCTACAATCAGTAATCCATCCAAGTATTCAGACCCTTGACTGTGGCTCCAAATTATGGTGAGGTGCATCATCTTTATATTAATGATCCTCGAAATTAGTTTAGAAGTTGACTGGAATCCACCTGTGGTTAACTATTTCAATAAAACTCAAGAATCATTTGTAGTTCTAAATTACCAACTAGCTTCACTGGAATCCCGTATGTTATTACAGTGTCATCTAACTCTCTAAAAAACTAAATAAAACAAACATAAAGTGTAAACAAAAATAAATTAGCTACAATATTTTCATAGATATGAAAAAAAACGCTGTACAACATGGTTGAAAGCCCATAAGAGCTATTCTAGGTTGTATAGTTTATGAGCTTACAGTGAGTGAAAATAATAAAACTGAAAATACACAAATGAGAAAATGGTGGCTCGAGAGAAGCGTAGCGCACCTGCTTTCCTACTGTTTCTACTATTGGCACAGTGGCTGCATTATGCATCATGCAAAGTCAAATTCCAATGACTCCCTTTCAGTAAGTGAAAAGAAATTGCGCCAAAACGCAACCGGAAAGCATGCTCGGTATGGCAGCTTTGATTTGAAACTGCCAAGGGGAAAGTGGCTTTTGTTATTAGCGCGTCTTGACACTCGGGCGGGAGACGTTACAACTGATAATCTGCAACTACATTGTTGTTAAATGTTGAATGAGTCACTTCTACAGAGAGGCGTTTTACCGCGTGACACAGATGTTAGTCGCTTGTTTTCACATTGAAACAAGGTAAATGTGTTTCTTTGGTTTAGGGATCAGGGATCACTTAGGGCCAGCTTAACTCAAGTATCTGCTGTGGTGCTGCTTATGTAGAAGTTCAGGATGCAACATGTGGTTCAGTTAGAAGACACATAGCTGATGGAGATAATTAAGAAACTCCATCATATTTAAGCACACAGTGATGATACATATTTAGTTTCAGAGTGAATAACACTTCAGAGGAATAAAAATTATGAATAAACATCCAGACCTCTGCTTCTTATACTATCAGAACTTGGCTGATCAGGTTTTAAGATTCCCTCCTCCTTCACAGTAATCCAGTGACAGTTGTCTGTATGCAAACAGGAGCCGATCACAACTGATTCAGCTACTTTTAATAGGGACAATATACCACAATACTAACAAACAAACAGAATATACAGCTCTCTGGTTGTAGCCACCAGTGCAACTCCCTGAATCCATGGCAACAGTCTACTGCCTAAATCACCCAAAGTATTGTGGGAACTGTAGTTCTACAATTTAGAGCATGATTATCCCCCAAATAGAGGTAAAACAAAGAATAATAAGTTGATCTATACCAAACAAAGTTACATTTTACAGTAAAAACAGAAAAGGTAAATACAATCCTGAAGGCAATATCTCTGTAACTCCTTGATGGAACATTCATTAGGACTCAGGGATGATGATGATGATGATGATGATAATGATTAGATTTTGGTGGTTAAAGGTCAAAGTTCAAGGTCACGGTGACCTCAATTTCATCAGGAACGCCCAGAGGTTAATTTCATCACATCTGTCACAGTGTGATGTTGTAGTATTTCAGGCTATTAAAGTTAAAAGTGTTTAATGATTTATGTGCACATTTCATTGTTTGTACTTGTATAAATACACTGGATCAGGGAAAGTTAGGTTGTCAGACTGTGGACTGACCAACACTTGTTATTGGTTAGGAAAAGGCACATCTGATCGAGAATTCTGTAATTGTTCATTGCTTGCTGTAAAGACATACTAAACAATTTTAACTAAATTCTTTGGTGTGGACATTCACTGGTGTTTTGAGTATTTTGAACACTGCACTCACCCTGTGGGGGTGAGAGTTTTTTTCTGCAAACAGCAAAAGCTCCTTCAGTGACCTCACAAAACAT
>NW_019525137.1:458573-461225 GCF_002814215.2 Seriola lalandi dorsalis
TGGGAACTGTAGTTCTACAATTTAGAGCATGATTATCCCCCAAATAGAGGTAAAACAAAGAATAATAAGTTGATCTATACCAAACAAAGTTACATTTTACAGTAAAAACAGAAAAGGTAAATACAATCCTGAAGGCAATATCTCTGTAACTCCTTGATGGAACATTCATTAGGACTCAGGGATGATGATGATGATGATGATGATGATGATGATAATGATTAGATTTTGGTGGTTAAAGGTCAAAGTTCAAGGTCACGGCGACTTCAATTTCATCAGGAACGCCCAGAGGTTAATTTCATCACATCTGTCACAGTGTGATGTTGTAGTATTTCAGGCTATTAAAGTTAAAAGTGTTTAATGATTTATGCTAGTGGATATTTAGGTGCTAAGGGTGAGTTGTTGTTTAAACATCTGCCTCAGGGAAATTATTTACAATCACTGATAAAGATCACCTTATGGGCATGTGTAGGGGGCAGCCGGAGGTAACAGAGGTAGACAAGTGATAATTTATGTGTATACATTAACTGTCTTCCTTTGAGCGTGCTGAGCTTTAGGTTACACTTAAGGTCGGAGTCAGACGGGAAGGAGGAAGCCACCAGAGCCAATCAGAAGACCACAAAACGCCTGTGCACATTTCATTGTTTGTACTTGTATAAATACACTGGATCAGGGAAGGTTAGTCTGTCAGACTGTGGACAGACTGAACACTTGTTATTGGTTAGGAAAAGGCACATCTGATCGAGAATTCTGTAATTGTTCATTGCTTGCTGTAAAGACATACTAAACAATTTTAACTAAATTCTTTGGTGTGGACATTCACTGGTGTTTTGAGTATTTTGAACACTGCACTCACCCTGTGGGGGTGAGAGTTTTTTTCTGCAAACAGCAAAAGCTCCTTCAGTGACCTCACAAAACATGTTTCTGGGCACAACATTCATTCATTCACTAATCATAACACAATTTAACTCAAATGTCTATGACAAAATTAGGTGATAACATTTTTTATCCAAAAGGTCAAAGGTCAGCTTCACTGTGACATCATAATGTTTTGCAAAAACACTTCTGCTCATTATTCGACACTGTAACTCAGGAAGAAGAGATTGTGACTATACTTACTTGGCTGGTTGGTCGAGAAAATAATCACAAGGAGATGATTCTAGTTTTAACATTATTTGATTATTCAGTCAGACTAGATGAAGATTTTAATACTGCTGTTCATGGGCCATAAAGGGTACTATTTCTGATTTGGAGTCATTGAAGTGAGAGACATATTTGGATATCCTTCTGAATTCTGAATTTCAACAAGGCAGGCTCTAATAAAGGGCAGCTCAGTTGTACCAGACTTTTTTAGGACATGCATCCATATGATATGCTCTAGGAGTAGTACGTAGGTGGTAAATGAAAGGAGACCCGGAGTAGAGCTCTGTTATATGTTGGACAGGTAAGAGATGAACTAACCCAGAGCCACATCACTGATGCCAACACAGCTAAAGAAGACACTGAGGCAGGGAGATTCATCTCCTCAACCACATGGACATTTATTATTTTTATTTTCAACTCTAGTGTATAGCAAATATACCACAACACTTCTTCTGTTATAATGGACCTAAAAGCTGAAACATACAACATGTTGATGGTCTGTATTTGTGAGACTCTTAGCTGGTCTGACTCTTCCTGTCCTGCAGGAGTATGTTGTGGGGACATCTGTAATGCCAGTTTCCTCCTGGTCAAGAGATGGAAAAAACTTCCAGTAGGATCAAAGAAGAACTGGAATCATGTAAGGAAACATTCAGCAGCTTTATTCTCACAGACCTCATATGGTGCTATATGTTAGTGTCATTCTGAAACTCCTTGTTCATATTATTGAGCGAGATCTTATTGTAAATCTCAAAAATATCCTTGTCTCCTGTGTGATTTCAGGTAGTTGATGCAAAAGCTGGTTCAAGCATGAAGGCCACACTGAGGATTAGGAAGATGAAAAAGAAGCTGAGGCCAAGTGAGATAAGTTGCGTACAGAGCAATCTGAAGAGAAACAGTAAGCAACCACTTCAGTACTTTTAATACATGTATATGACAGTCAGTGATATGACAGGGCTGCTTGATTATGGCCAAAATCAAAATCATAATCACGATTATTTTGATCAATATTGAGATCCCGATTATTAAGCACGATTTCTTGGTTGTCTCCATTGTCACTAAGTGCAGGGTCTGTGTGTGTGTGGTGCATGGTGCTACACGGTGTGTGAGAGCGCTGCCACGCTGCTCACACACAGGGTCAGGGAGAGAGATGCAGATGAACTTCTATGTAGGGAAAAGCAAAAATGCATCATAGAGGAATGTCTTCATCGGTACAGAGATGGTGAATGTGAAAGAACTTTTATATTGCAACAACAAATACAAAATCTATTTTCCTAATTCCTTCAGTACCAAGAGTGGAACCGATAACATTGTTTTTGTAGGGAGGCTGAAATTTGTTGTGAAACAGAATGCCGCACAATAATCATTTTCTCTCAATTATCTTGTTTTTATAATTGTTGGTGGCCAAAATTGTAATCAAAAATAAAATTTGTTTAATTGCGCAGCACTACAGTATAGTTAGTGATGTGACAGTGTATGACAGTGATGTAACAGTATATGACAGTCAGTGATGTG
>NW_019525137.1:461275-462236 GCF_002814215.2 Seriola lalandi dorsalis
CCTTCAGTACCAAGAGTGGAACCGATAACATTGTTTTTGTAGGGAGGCTGAAATTTGTTGTGAAACAGAATGCTGCACAATAATCATTTTCTCTCAATTATCTTGTTTTTATAATTGTTGGAGGCCAAAATTGTAATCAAAAATAAAATTTGTTTAATTGCACAGCACTACAGTATAGTTAGTGATGTGACAGTGTATGACAGTGATGTAACAGTATATGACAGTCAGTGATGTGACAGTATAGTTAGTCATGTGACAGTGTATGACAGTGATTAACAGTATATGACAGTTAGTGATGTGACAGTATATGACAGTTAGTAGACAGTTAGTGGTGTGACAGTATATGACAGTTAGTAATGACAGTAGATAGATAGATAGATAGATAGATAGATAGATAGATAGATATTTAGATAGATAGATAGATAGTTTATTTATCCCCTAGAGGAAATTCATGTGCCCATTAGCTCATTGTTGATAATAATAATAACTAGAAAATTCCAGGGAAATTTTGAGTGCCACGGGGGCTACTGCCGGGATGAGTACATGATTTATTTCCAGTGTTCAAAAGTCACCCTGATCATACTCTGGTTTTGAGAAATGTCTTGATATAAAAGACTCTGATATAAAACAATTTCACATCCCTCCATCATGTATTATGTGGGAAATATCTCATGTGTTGTTTTTTTTAATAAAACAAGAGGCAACATGTCTTCAAACTGGCATTTAAAGGGTTAAAATCCCAAAAACTAATAAACATTTGATAGGTTTGAGCAGAACTGAAGTGGTTTAAGAGATGTATGCAAAAAAAGCAGAAAAAAATATTGATATATGATGATTTTATAGCATTTTCTTTGTGTGTCCTTTTTTGGACGCGAGGAACCCCAGAGGGTACAAAATGTGTTACCAGTGTATAATAGACCTGTAACAGTAACTGACATTAGATTTTAAAAATATGTAAAAA
>NW_019525137.1:462256-463773 GCF_002814215.2 Seriola lalandi dorsalis
AAAAAAAAAAAGCAACGAAGGAAGCAGTAAATGGACTTACATATTTAAGACCTAACTAAATGTAATTTAAGAACTAACATGCGGCTAATGTAAAGCTAGCAGAGCTTGGAGAGTTGGTTATCTGGTTGCTAGGCACGCACACAGGTCAGGAGCTGCCGTTGCCATGGCAATGTGAGAATCTGCCCAGAATTTGGCTTCTACATGGCTTCAAACAATTGCAAATCATGTGAAAACCGTTACTTCTTTTCAAAAACCGAAAACACCGTGACAGACACTGAAGCCAGAAGTTTCTTACAGTCTCTATTTTATTCAGATATTCCTTAAAATTAGTGAGTAAGCTCAGTGCGAAGACAGAGTGAGATTCTTTTGAAAAAAAAAGACGATTACCTTAGGTGTCAATGAGAGTGAGACAGGTATTGCTGCTGTACTCGGCACCCCCGTTTAAATTTTGTGCAGACCCTGCCTGTCAGAATTACATTTTATGACTCCCAAAAACTATGTCTACATTTTGAGAAAGAATTATTTGTCTCCTTTTTACGGTTTGGCCATGAGCTCGAGTTAAAAATAAAAATAAAGGTTATTTTTTACTGCTTCACGCACTCTAGCCAACTGACGCTGTCACTCTAACTTTGAAGAAAAAGTGATTTCCACTCCTCCTTTGAGTGCTCATAGTTTGAAAAGTTTACATGTTATGTAAAAACAGTTGTTGTGTTTTGGAGAGAGCAGAAGTTTTTAACACCAAAAGTCATAGCACCTCTTTCGGGATCAAGACGCATGTTTTGATGTATATATTACCGGGGTTTTCTCAAAGCTGAGGAATATTAATAGATGCCTCGGGGCTTCGCCCTGATACACTCCTCTCAGCTATTCTAGCTGTAGAGGAGTGCCTCGGAGTTGAGCACCCGTGGCACTAATTAGATTAGTCCACTTCCTTGGCTGAGGTGTTGTATAGCCTGGCATTGGAAACAAAGGATCTCCTGAACCTCTCTGTTCTGCAGTGCAGTGAGATGAGACGTTTGCTGACCTGTAGCTGCTTCTCTGTCCTGCCAGAATGTTGTAGAGAGGATGGTTGGTATTGTCTAAGATGGCCTCCATCTTACGGTGCATGCATCTCTCCACAACAGTCCTGATGAGTCCAGACTCCTGCCAAGCACATACCCAGCCTTTTTGACCAGCTTGTCCAGTCTCTTTGTGTTCATGTCTCACATACTGCTGCCCCAGCAGACTGCAGCATAAAAAAGTACACTGGCCACTACTGACTGATAAAAAATTTTCAGCATTTCACTGCAGATCTCAGAGGACCTGAGCTTCCTGAGGAAAAAGAGCCGGCTCTGCCCCTTCTGGTAGATGGCATCCGTGTTCAGGGACCAGTCCAGTTTACTGTCCAGGTGCACACTTAGGGATTTACAAGTGTGCACCACCTCAATGTCCTTCCCTCGAATGATGACTGGCTGAAGGGTGGGCCTACACCTCTGAAAGTCGATGACCATCTCCTTGGTCTTGGAGGTGTTCAGAAG
>NW_019525137.1:463823-464664 GCF_002814215.2 Seriola lalandi dorsalis
AAGACGCACGTTTTGATGTATATATTACCGGGGTTTTCTCAAAGCTGCGGGACGAGTTACGCGCCGAAATTTGGCGGAAGTATAACAAACCCGAAACAGAAGATTAATAGATGCCTCGGGGCTCTGCCCCGAGGCACTCCTCTCAGCTATTCTAGCTGTAGAGGAGTGCCTCGGAGCTGAGCACCCGTGGCACTAATAATAAAAGTTGATAATAAAGAAACAATATTAACTAGAAAATTCCTGGGAAATTTTGAGTGCCACAGGGGCTACTGCCGGGATGAGTACATGATTTAATTCCAGTGCTCAAAAGTCACCCTGATCATATTCTAGTTTTGAGAAATGTCTTGATATAAAAGACTGATATAAAACAATGTCACATCCCTCCATCATGTATTATGTGAGAAATATCTCTGAGTTGTTTTTTTTAATAAAACAAGAGGCAACATGTCTTCAAACTGGCATTTAAATTGTTAAAATCCTGAAAACTAATAAACATTTGGTAGGTTTGAGCAGAACTGAAGTGGTTTAAGAGATTTATGAAAAGAAAAGCAGAAAAAAATATTGATATATGATGATTTCATAGCATTTTCTTTGTGTGTCCTTTTTTGGACGCAAGGAACCCCAGAGGGTACAAAATGTGTTACCAGTGTATAATAGACCTGTAACAGTAACTGACGTTAGATTTTAAAAATATGTCAAAAAAGACACTTTCTTGCAGAAATCCATACCTTCAGTTGTAACACAGCCAAAATGATCAGCAAATCATAGAAGAAAAGTGAAGAAAATGTCCAAAAAAGGAGAGAGGGACCCCTGAGGGTTAATAAATCCCATGAACCGCTAT
>NW_019525137.1:464714-471300 GCF_002814215.2 Seriola lalandi dorsalis
GAGCCCCAGTGCTGTTCATCACTGTCCCTGAGACACAGTTACCCAGCCTGACGTACTGTGGTCGTCTTGTCAGGTTATCCACAATCCAGGACGTGAAGCAGGGATCCACGCCCATTCCTTTCAGCTTGTCTTTAAGAATAGGGGGTTGGATGGTGTTAAATGCACTTTGGAAATCAAAGAACATAATCCTCATGTGACTACCTGGCTCATCCAACTAAGAATGGGCCCGGTGGAGCATGTAAAGGACGGCATCATCCACTCCAATATGCTCTTTGCAGGTGAACTGTAGGGGGTCTAGTGCATGTTCAACCTGTGGCTTCAGAAGGTGGAGAAGCAGCCGCTCCAGGGTCTTCATGATGTGTGATGTGAAGGCCACCGGTCTGTAGTCATTTATCTCAGCCAGTCGCTCTACTTTAGGTACCAGAACAAGACATGATGTTTTCCACAGGACCAGGACCTTCCTTGTTTGTAGGCCATCCGGCCCCATTGCCTTTCCAGGACGTAGCCTCTTGAGCTCCGCCCTCACCTCCTCCGCTGTAAAGAACAGGAGACTTGACCCCAGTGTGGAGGGAGTTGCAGCTGCAGTGTCAGGTTATGGAGAAGATACCAAAGGAGAAGCTGCAGCTGAGGCACTGGGAGAGAAAACAGGTAAGGCTGTGTCAAACCTGTTGTAGAACAGGTTGAACCCATTGGCCTTGTCCACGTCACCTGTTGCCTGGCTGTTCTTCTCTTTATAGCCAGTGATGGTCCTCATCCCCTTCCACACCTCTCTGGTATTGTTGTGCTGCAACTTCCTCTCCACTTTCTTTTTGTAGTCCTCCCTCGCCTGCTTTAAACTCCTCTTCAGCTCATGTTGCACACACCTGAGCTTCTCCCTGTCTAATACCTGAAGGCCTCCTTTTTCTAGTTGAGGAGGGTCTTGATGTGGTGATCCAGGGTTTGTTGTTTGGAAAGCAGTGTACAATTCTTGATGGTATTACAGTGTCCATACAGAAGTTAATGCAGTATGTGGTACATTCAACCATTCTATCAAGGTCAAGTTAGTCATGTGACAGTATATATGACAGTTAGTGATGTGACAGTTAGTGGTGTGACAGTATATGACAATTAGTGATGTGACAGTATATGATAGTTAGTGATGTGACAGTATATGACAGTTAGTGATGTGACAATATATGACAGTGATGTGACAGTATATGACAGTTAGTGATGTGGCAGTATATGACAGTGGTGTTACAGTATATGAAAGTTAGTGATGTGACAGTGATGTGAGGATAACAAGAAACAAAACAAGGCTGCAACGCCAGTGGTTCCACAGTCTAGATGAGAACCTGATGGAGCTCAGTTCAGGGTTGGTTAAGGCTGAAATAATACCATTTTCATAATCAGATACCCTACACATGCATCTATACATCAGATTTCTTATTAGAGCGGGGAAGGTAAGGACACCTACATTAGCAAACATTTGGCTGGCACTGTCGCTTCTTGGAACTTTAATCAGCAGCCTCATAATGTCATTATAAGCTACTGTGAACCTCCGCATACTGGCTTTTTTCCCTCAGGTCTTCCTCCTCCCTTCACCTCTCTATGCCATCCGCCCGCCTCAGCACCATGGGGAGCAGAGCTTTCAGCCGCTCTGGAACTCTCTCCCACCAGACATCCGTAACATTGTTTCTTTACCCCAGTTCAAATCAAGACTCAAAACTCATCTGTTTCAATCTGCATATTCGCCGTAATTTAATTTTTCTTTTTAACTGTCTGTTGTTTTTATTATTTTTATTGTGTTTTGAATCTTTTAAGTGTCCGTGAGTGCTGTGAAAGGCGCTGCCAAATAAAATGTATTATTATTATTATTATTATTATTATTTGTAGCAGCACCACAGGTTGGCAGTATATAGTGAGATACAGAAAGCTTTAAAAAGATGGCTCTTAACAGTCGCTGAACACATGCTAAACTGTGCGTACAGCTTTCGCCACTGCCTGTAGATGTCCTTGTCATCTAATTGTCATTGGTTATGTAATATTTGATCGCGGTGTTTGATGTGCATACCACGGAGCAACAGGAACTGTCTCCTTCTGAACACCTCCAAGTCCAAGGGTCGTAATCGACTTTCGGAGGTCTAGGCCCACCCTTCAGCCAGTCAACATCCAAGGGAAGGACATTGAGGTGGTGCACACTTAGAACTACCTAGGTGTGCACCTGGACAGTAAACTGGACTGGTTCTTGAACACGGATGCCATCTACCGGAAGGGGCAGAACCGGCTCTTTTTCTCCTGGTCCTGTGGAAAACATCATGTCTTGTTCCGGTACCTAAAGTAGAGCGACTGGCTGAGATAAATGACTACAGACCGGTGGCCTTCACATCACACATCATGAAGACCCTGGAGCGGCTGCTTCTCCACCTTCTGAAGCCACAGGTTGAACATGCACTAGACCCCCTACAGTTCACCTGCAAAGAGCATATTGGAGTGGATGATGCCGTCCTTTACATGCTCCACCGGGCCCATTCTTAGTTGGATGAGCCAGGTAGTCACATGAGGATTATGTTCTTTGATTTCCAAAGTGCATTTAACACCATCCAACCCCCTATTCTTAAAGACAAGCTGAAAGGAATGGGCGTGGATCCCTGCTTCACGTCCTGGATTGTGGATAACCTGACAAGACGACCACAGTACGTCAGGCTGGGTAACTGTGTCTCAGGGACAGTGATGAACAGCACTGGGGCTCCACAGGGGACTGTTCTGGTTCCGTTCCTGTTCACCTTGTATACAGCGGACTTTAAATACAACTCTGAGTCTTGCCACATCCAGAAAAATACTCAGATTACACAGCTATTGTGGCATGTATCAGGAATGGGCATGAAGAGGAGTACAGGGATCTGATGATGGCCTTCAGTGAATGAAGCGACAAGAACTGCCTCCTTCTGAACACCTCCAAGACCAAGGAGATGGTCATCGACTTTCAGAGGTGTAGGCCCACCCTTCAGCCAGTCATCATTCGAGGGAAGGACATTGAGGTGGTGCACACTTGTAAATCCCTAAGTGTGCACCTGGACAGTAAACTGGACTGGTCCCTGAACACGGATGCCATCTACCAGAAGGGGCAGAGCCGGCTCTTTTTCCTCAGGAAGCTCAGGTCCTCTGAGATCTGCAGTGAAATGCTGAACATTTTTTATCAGTCAGTAGTGGCCAGTGTACTTTTTTATGCTGCAGTCTGCTGGGGCAGCAGCATGTTAGACATGAACACAAAGAGACTGGACAAGCTGGTAAAAAGGAGATCCTTTGTTCCCACTGCCATCAGGCTATACAACACGGCCAAGCCAAGGAAGTGGACTAATCTAATTATCATTGTTTCTTTATTATCAGCTTTTATTATTAATATTATTATTTTTATTATTATTATCAACGATGAGCTAATGGACACATGAATTTCCCCTAGGGGAGAAATAAAGTATCTATCTATCTATCTATCTATCTATCTATCTATCTATCTATCTATCTATCTATCTATCTGAAATTTTGAGAATAAAGTCAGAATATTACAAGAATAATGTAGTAATATTATAGGAATAAAGTTGCCATACTACGGGAATAAAGTTGTAACATTACACAAATAAAGTCAGAATATTATAAGAATAAAGTCGTAATATTAAAGGAATAAAGTCGTAACATTAAAGATATAAAGTCGTTACATTACAAGAATAAAGTCGTGATATTAAATGAATAAAGTCTTAATATTAAATTAATAAAGTCATAATATTACAAGAATGAAGTCATAACATTAAAGGAATAAAGTTGTAACATTAAAAGAATAAAGTCAGAATATTACAAGAATAAATTCGTAATATTAAAGGAATAATGTCGCAACATTACAAGAATTAAGTTGTGACATTACAAGAATAAAGTCAGAATATTAAAGGAATAAAGTTGTAACATTACAAGAATAAAGTTGTAATATTAAAGGGCTAAAGTTTTAATATTGCAAGAATGAAAAATGTAAAATTTTGAGAGAAAAAAAACATAATTTTTTATGAATATTACATAAACCAATCAAACATGGGAAAGGACAGTCAGTGTCAGCCTGAGTTGCTGTTTGTCTAACAATAGTATAGACTCAGTTTCTTCACAATCTTTTCAATGTCCTGATGATGATGATTATGATGATGATGATGAGCCAAAAGATTATTTGTGAAACCTCTGCTAAAGTAGAACTTCACAGGATGCTCTACGTTCCTCATTTTAAAGCATCTGATATTCCCTCTCTAAAACAACATGCAACCCCTTTATTCTCATATTATGTCTTTTTTGGTAATATTATGATTTTTACACATCAGGCTTATGTTTATATAGAGGCCTGCTAGACTTAAGTAATGACTCCATGATAAAGTCATACATAGAACGTAACTCAGTGGACAACTATGTTGTGGATTCTTGCAATTCATATCTCAAAACACAACAGCATCTTTAGGTAGATCAATACTTCCCAACGGATTTCCGGTTGCGTGCTACACAGCATGGCAGCCTAGTTACAGAGCTCCGGTATCAGCCTTAAATTCCCCCCTAACTTACTTCATTCTACCGTTACATCGGCATAATAATGAACAGGGACAAAAACAAGAAAGGAGGTTATGGGTTACGAAACAATGTGGAACGAGAGAACGAGAAAGAAGCTGAGACCAGAGATATCCATACAGGACAAGATGGAGGTCCTAGAGAAAGCGAAACTTTGCATTCAATCCATGAAGCGGTGAGGGAAGTTGTGAGTGCAGGTATGGCAGTGCTCCAGACTGAATTGAAAAGAGATCTCTCTGAATTCCGCACATGCTTTCGGGAACATATTAAAAAACAAATTGATGAACTCACAACTGACACAACTGGAAGATACAAGATATGACAAGACAGATAGAAGGAGCAGTGACACGCATAGGAGCAATGGAGGAAAGTCAATATGGAACGATGGAACATTGGGGTCAAGGGTGCCCTTTCTCAACTACTGAAAAACCAACAGGCACTACAGGGAAAAATATCTTATTTGGAGGGACGCTCCAGGCGTAACAACATCAGGATTTATGATGTTCCAGAGGAGGCAGAGGGCAACTCCGTGGTGGCGTTAGTTGAAAACTTGATAAAGTTGGAATGATATGGGCCTGAGCCGTAAAGCTGACCTGGGAATAGAGCGTGCTCACCACACATTGGCACCAAAACCACCTGCGGGTGTGCGCAGCACTCTTTGGTGGTCCGGTTCCTCTGGTTCTCAGTTAAAGAGAAGATCCTGTATACAGCCTGTAAGAAGGAGCTACAAAACAAACAAGTGTATTTTGACCATGACTATGCAACGGATGTTCAGAACAAGAGGAAGGAATATATACCAATTAAGAAGGCACTGAAAGACAATTGAATACGATTCCAGACCCCGCTAACCAGAATACGCGTTTTCTTTCAAATGGGCAACACAAGCAGCAGATGATCTACGGAAACAGGGATTCACAGTGGGTGAGGTCATTCGTGGGACTAGGAGCAAGGACATATCGGAAGAAATGCTGACCCGACTTCTGACATGGGAGGCGACCGAGACCGGACACAGCGGAAATAAGACCCAGTTCCAACGACAGATCAAGTAGAGGCTGAAGGAGTACCAGAGGATGGGGTCGTGATCTGCAGCAGGAGAGGAGTGAATTACTTATGGTCAAGTTCCCATTAACCGGATTAAAAGTGATATAGAAACTTTATTTACCTTTATTTTTTGTTTTCCACTCAAAAGGTAAGGCTGATACCTACAAACTGCAGACGAGAGCCACAAGACTTTCTTTCTTGCCACCTTGTGGCCAGCCCCCCTCACTGTCAACACGATATGGTACCTTTTCTGTTGGAAGTTCAGTTGAATGTTCTGTATTATAGTTACTTAAGTTTCCTTGTTCTATTTTACACTGTTCATCTTTTGAGGTCTGGGATGTCACAATTACAACCATTCACAAGCAAAATGACTGCAGTATCAATATTATAACATACTCTCACTGAATGTAAATGGGCTAAATAACCCGATCAAAAGAAGCAAAATGATAGCAAAAATTAAATATAAAATATAAATATATAAATATAAATATAGCATTATGTCAGGAAACCCACCTTCCTGATGCTCAACACGAAAAAACTAAGAAAGATATACCTTCTTTTCATCATATAAAAATGGTAAATAAAAGTTGTTGCCATATTGATATCCGACTCAATTTGGTTTGAATTCATATCTGAAATAAGCAAGCAAAGAGGGCACATTTGATTTAATAGGGAAAATAGACGAAAAAGAACATTATTCAACGTTTACGCCCCTCCTGGAAGCAACATGTCTTTCTTTAAAAAGGTGTTTGATTGCATCTGAAACATATGAGATCCTTATTTGCGGTGGAGACTTCAATGTGCTTCTTAACCCCTTTATTGGATACAACTAACACATATTCAGATTTTGAGCAGAATAGAGTAATAGGCCTTCCACCTGACATGCCGCCAGTAGGAAAGATAGATCATGAGATGGATGTTAGACCACCCAGGTGGAAGGAGGTTGAGGAGGTAGTCAGGCGTGCAAAGGCTT
>NW_019525137.1:471392-472791 GCF_002814215.2 Seriola lalandi dorsalis
AAACGGGGGTGCCGAGTCCGGCAGCAATACCTGTCTCGCTCTCATTGACACCTAATGTAATCGTCTTTTTTTTCCAAAAGAATCTCTCTCTGTCTTCGCACTGAGCTTACTCACTCATTTTAAGGAATATCTGAATAAAATAGAGACTGTAGAAACCTCTGGCTTCAGTGTCTGGCACGGTCTTTTCGGTTTATGAAAAGAAGTAACGGTTTTCTCATAATTTGCAGTTGTTTTGAAAACGAGTAGAAGCCAAATTCTGGGCAGATTTTCACATTGCCATGGCAACGGCAGCTCCTGACCTGTGTGTGTGCCTGCGTGCGCCTAGCAACCAGATAACCAACTCTCCAAGCTCTGCTAGCTTTACATTAGCCGCATGTTAGTTCTTAAATTACATTTAGTTAGGTCTTAAATATTTAAGTCCATTTACAGCTTCCTTCGTTGCTTTTTGTTTTGTTTTGTTAAAAGAGTGAATGAAGTTGTGACGGTCTCCGCTGAGACAGAGGAGAGGAGAAGCTACTAGCCCTCTCTCGCTGTCACTTCTAGTCGCGTTGCTCTCCTCCCCAGTAATGTTAAATTTAGCACAGAAAATAACATAATAGTGGTAATTTAAATAGCGGTTCATGGGATTTATTAACCCTCAGGGGTCCCTCTGTCCTTTTTTGGACATTTTCTTCACTTTTCTTTTTTGATTTGCTGATCATTTTGGCTGTGTTACAGCTGAAGGTATGGATTTCTGCAAGAAAGTGTCTTTTTTTACATATTTTTAAAATCTAATGTCAGTTACTGTTACAGGTCTATTATACACTGGTAACACATTTTGTACCCTCTGGGGTTCCTCGCGTCCAAAAAATGACACACAAAGAAAATGCTATAAAATCATCATATATCAATATTTTTTTCAGCTTTTTTTTGCATACATATATGACTTTTGAACACTGGAAATCAGAGGTGGAAAGTAACAAAATACATTTACTCACGTTACTGTATTGAATACTTTTTTTGTGTATTTTGTATTTTTTAAGTACAATTTAAATTTGTATTTTGTATTTTTTAAGTACAATTTAAATTTGTATTTTGTATTTTACTTGAGTACGTTTCTACTCAAGTATTGTACTTAGTTACTTTATAAATCCTATCCGTTATTAAGTAAAAATAACAATTCAACCTACAGGGGAACAATACGCGCCAGAACCATTGACAGTAAACCAATGGCCAGAACCAACAGTGACTTACTTTACAAAACAACTAACTTTAAGTTGCTACTTAAACTGAACAAGAAGTTGTTGTTTTTGCACTTACATTTGTTACACTTGTTCTTTAATTAAAAACAAAATAGTTTTGGATTTCTGACCCCTTGTCCTATTTTTACTACCCTCACACCCCACACAAAGAAAGTAAC
>NW_019525137.1:472813-477264 GCF_002814215.2 Seriola lalandi dorsalis
GAGGTGTTGTGGGACCAACTAGACGAAACACTGGTGAAAGGAGGTTCCCACCTGATGACCCCAAAGACATGTTAGTTATCACTGCTCATTAGTCTGTACAGCTAAATTAATAGTTATCATAGGACATGTTAAGCTTAGGGAGCTATTCACTGAGTCTGGTCCATTTTCTGTAGCACAAGCTTTGTGTTTATCTTAAATAAATAGGAAAAGAAGAGAGAACCTTACCGAAAAATTTATAAACAAAATAGTCTTTAAGAAGTCTTTAAACTTGTGTGGCGGTCTATGCATGTATCGGTCCCAGGATATACCTTCTATTCTGCACGACATAATGTCTATTCAAGAATAGATCACTTCTTCATTTACAACAAGGATCTACACGGATTGAAAAACTGCAGAATAGGCCAGAGGGATCTTTCAGACCACTCTGGGATCTATTTAACATTACACTTAGATGGTAGACAACGAAAAACACTGTGGAGGCTAAACACAGGCTTGTTAAATGACCCCACTTTTAGAAATGCAATGGAGACAGATCTAGCCACGTGCTTACAGGACAATTAAAATGGGGAGGTAAACCCAAATATATTAAGGCAGTGATTCTCAAAGTGTGGTACGTGCACCACTAGTGGTACGCGGGGCTCCCTCTAGTGGTACGCCAAAGAATCACTGAAATAAATATAAATGCGTTGACATCAACAGTTATTCACGGTAGCAGGAAAGAATTAATGGCAAGAGGTGGAGGTTTTTAATAATGAAGAGTACTAAACTAATGTCGTGGCTTCAGTCTGCGAAGGGAACTGTGGACCAGGAGAGAGCGAGAACTGAAGAGGACGAGTGTGGGCAGGGTGCAGGTGGCGGTGGCGCCAGTGAAGGCCCCAGTGAAGCCCCCAGAGCAGCTGCTAGCAAAAACAAAAGGCACAAACCAGTGAGGAGATATGACGAAAACGATATCAAATTTGGATTTATTTGGAGCGGGAGAGAGGAAGAGCGTGTGTGATATGTGGCGACGTTTTGAGCAACGAATGCATGAAACCATCGCATCTTACAACCAAACACAGGGAACTTAATGACAAACCAGTGGAATTTTTTTTACGAAAATGTGATGAACTGAAACGGTCAAAGTCCACTATTCAGTCCTTTGGTACACCCATAGCCAAAGCACAGGAAGCTTCATATCGTGCCAACCTCCGGATCGCAAGAGCCGGTAAGCCGCACACAATTGGGGAACAGTTGTGTTTACCTTTAGCCAAAGAGATGACACGGATCATGTGCGGAGAGAAAGCTGCCAGAGATTATTATTATTATTATTTTACTTTTATGTGCAATATATTTTAATTGAATCATTATTTAAGAACAGTTTTTTTTATTTTCCTATATTTAAGCGCAGTGTTACTGTTCAAACTGTGTAAAATGTTACACTGGCAGACAATATTAAATATACTTCTTTAGGAATAAAACCTCTGCCTTGTTTTTGATGCATGCTTAGGCCTACTACGCTAATGTATAGTGTTGGTCATTATGGTGGTACTTGGAGAGCCAAGTATTTTCTGAGGTGGTACTTGGTGTAAAAAGTTTGAGAACCACTGTATTAAGGGATGCAGCTAAAGCTGTTCTAAGGAGGAGGATCATTGCCAGGGACGACTGCGATGAAAAAAAATGAAAACCCAAAAATGGTTTAGACTGCAGGAAAGATTGAGACATCTAGAAGTACACATTACCAATAGAGAGCCCTCTATCACACACCAAATTAGAAATGTCAAACAGGAAATGGATAAAATACTAAGTGAGGAAGTAGAGAAAACATAAGGTTCATGAAGCAAACATTATGAGGCAGCCCCCAGAGCTGCAAAACTGTTAGCTTGGAGGCTCAGAAAACAGCAGGCAGAGAGCACCATTTACAAGATCAGAGACCCTACTACAAACAAAAACCGTAAACGGCCTTAATGGTATACAGAAAGCATTTGAAACCAGTGGCGGCTGCTGGTCTTATAAGGAGGGGAAGCTTATTTTCGGCCTACATCATAAAATGTGTCCGTTTATTTATATGTAAATTCGCAGAGTGACAGAAGAGAGTCGCCAAACACAACGCTAGTCGTTTTTAACAAAGACAAAGTCGCTGAGGATCAGTAACGTCTCCAGATCAACTCCGAACAACGGAATGAAAAACTTGAAAACTGCTCCGGTGAATGCTTATACTTCAAGATCGCTGATTCGCTCATTTTGCTGTCAATCAAAAAGGGACTCAGCCTCAGACGGATCATCCAATCATCATGCAGAAGCCGAGCGTCCGGCCAGCCCACTGCCCCATAGACCCCCAGAGACGCTGAGCGTCCGATGGGCAGGACAAAGCCCAGCATTTATCCAATGACCGTCTAGAATCACTGCAGTGGAACAACCCACTCTATGCTTCCCCATTGAAGTCAGTAGACGCTTGGCGTCTACACTGTGTAAAGCACTGTGGCGCTGCGGGGATGAATGAAAAGGAAGTCGTGTCGGTTACCTGTGATAAGTAGCTGATTCTGAACAAAAGATGAACGTGTTCTAGCGCATATTTAGTCAATGAAATGTACACACAACAGTACATATTTGACCACTTATTTTGTTGACATTTTAGGGGAAGCTGAGCTTCCCTTGCAGTCTTAGAGCAATCGCCACTGTTTGAAACCTATTACAAATCTTTATACTCTCAGTCAAATCAGGTTAATAGAAACACAATTGTTGAATTTCTGAACTTTCTAGACCTTGCTATACTTGGTAAAGAAGTTAATGATAAACTTGTCTCACCAAAAACAATGGAGGAAACAGGGCTATTTCAAACTTGAAAACCTGCAAGTCGCCTGGTACCAATGAAAAATGCTGAAAAAGCCTTTGACTCGGTCGGTTGTTAAAGGTAGCCTCTCTAATTCCATAACTCTACAACGTGGATGTAGGCAGGGCTGCCCCACTAGCCCTAATCTTTTCAATTTATTAATTGAACCCCTAGCCCAAGCAATTAGGCAGGAGACAGAATTGAGGGGTACATTTATAGGAGGAGTGGAGTATAAAGTAAGTTTGTATGCAGACGATGTATTGGTTACAATCATGGACCCAGATTCAGGCTTACAACTCATGGAAACATTGGAAACATATGGGACATTTTCAGGGTATGCCCTCAACGTAAATAAAACTTAGGGTTTGACATTTATTTAGACTCCCACCCAAGAATGTATCACAAAATATAACTTCAACTGGCACTCATCCCACATCAAGTATCTGGGAGTAAATTTACCCAAAGATCTATCACAGTTATTCAATATTAACTATAATGACATTAATAAAAAAAAAAATATGATGACCTCAGTGGGTGGGGCCTGCTCCCTCTCGACTTTGGCAGTAGAATAAGATCAATTAAAATGAACATTCTCCCTACATTATTATATCTTTTTCTATCACTTCCAGTGGAAATTCCTCAGGAACAATTTAGAGAATTGAATAAGCATATCTCTCGATTCATATGGGATAAAAAGAGACAAGGGTAAAATTCTGAAATTCTCTACTCTTCTCCTGCCAGGGGAGAGGGGGGGGGCATGGCCCTCCTATTATTATTATGTGTCGGCACAGTTGAAACCTCTTGTACTCTGGTGTAACCCATTTTATGTAGCCAAGTGGAAGAGTATAGAGTTATCTTTAATAGATATGCCAATACAGTCACTGCTTGGCTGTGTGGGCGGGCATAAGGAAATATTACAGACGTCGAGTCAATGGGTGAATTTTTTGTTAAAAGTATGGGTGGAAGTAGTTTAACACTTCCAACTCCAAAGAGAGGTTAAATTATTTAGATGGCCAGCATATGATCCTGGCTTCATGCCAACTTTGGGGTTTTGGCTTTAGGTTTAAAGTCTCTGTGCGTGTGTATGTGCGTGCGTGTGTCTGTGTCTAATGGCAATGCATATCCCTCTGTTGACTGCTTTAAAATGCAATGTTTGAGAGATGCTTCTGGTGTTACATCTAATATGTTATATAGTTCAGTGTTTTATGGATATTCATCACGTTGCTTCTATGTAATGTATTGCTTTAAACTATGAGGACTGATGTTGTCGGCTATACCTGGTCATATTGCTGTTGGTTATGTTTAACGTGATGATTACATGATGCGCGAATACAGTATAGGATTATTAAAAATATACGTACTGTAGGTTAATAATAATTGTGCCCTCCCATGCATTTCTTATGCCCCCGTAAGACTGATGTCTGGCGACGGGTCTGGTCACCGACCATACCACAGTTCCTCCAGCATTTGTTGCTGGGATTGTTCTTGGAAACAAAAGTTGTTAGTGGTGTCCTGAAGAAGCTAATTTTGACCTTCCAGTCAAATTATTTGTATAGTTAGCTTCCAACCCCCCCTATGGCATCTGGAACATATGTTTTCCCAAGAGTCATCATCTATTATTGCATTCAGCTCCAGTTCCCAT
>NW_019525137.1:477692-520034 GCF_002814215.2 Seriola lalandi dorsalis
TACCCCTGGAGATTTGTTATTTTTAAGTCTGAGAATATTTTCCTTGATTTCTTCTTCTGTAATTGGACGTGTCATTGTATCTGCCTCCTCTACTGTTAATCTGGTTAAATTGATTGAATTAAGGAAGGATTCAATCTTTTCTTTTTTATGAGGCTGATCTTCAGCTGTATACAGCTTTTGGTAATAAGTAGCAAATGCCTCTGAGATATCTTTTGGTTGGGTTAACATCTGGTTATTATTCAGGCATTGTATTTAATGCACTACTCTGTTAGATTGAGCTTTACACAGCTGGAAGGCCAGTAGGCGGCTTGCTCTGTTACCAAATTCGTAGTACTTCCTGTTAATAAATCGCAGTGCTCCTTCTGCCTTGTAGGTCAGTAGGTCATCCAATTTCTGTCTCTTCTCTTTTAATAATACCAGGACTTGGTGTTTTTTTTGATTGTTGATACTGTGCCTCTAGCTTTTTAATTTCCCTCTCTAATCCAACCTGCTGAGCTAGTCTTTGTTTTTTTAAACTGGATGAAATAGCAATTATGTTGAGTAGAGGGGGAGACTGCGTCATTATCATTAGATTTCAAATAGTCTGTTAAGTTTTCACAGATTTCTTGTTGAATTACTTCATCGTTTAATAATGATACATTGAGTCTCCAGTATTTAAACTGTTTGTTTGGTCCTATCTGTATCTTTAGATTTACAGGAGCATGGTCTGATATAGTTATTGGTTCTATGTTACATTCACTAGTTCTGTAAATATCTGTTTCTGATCTCAAAAACATGTCCAGTCTAGAGTGGCTGTCATGTACATGTGACATGAAAGTATAGTCCTTTTCTCTAGGACGTAGCTGGCGCCAGATATCCACCAGGCCTAGTTCATCCATCATTGCATGAAGAGTTATTGATTTCTTGTACATAGGGCCTACTCCTGCTGGAAGCCTATCTACAGTTTGCCTCAAAATGCAGTTGAAGTCTCCACCTATTAAAATAATTCCCTCTGCTTTGTCTGCTAGTAGAGCTGCTATCATCTTAAAGAAATTTGGACAGTCTTCGTTCGGGGCATATAGATTAACCAGTGTAACGTTAGTACCTCTTTATCCTCAATTGTTTTTTCATGGCTAAAATAAACTGATTTATTTAGCAAGATAGCAACTCTTCTTTTCCTCCCGTTTTAGAAGAAGGAGTTATATATCTGATCCATCCATTCTCTTCTTAATTTTAAGTGCTCTTTTTCTGTCAAATGAGTGTCTTGTATCATTGCTATAGAACATTGTAGTTTTTTAAGTTGGTTGAATTTTTTTTTCTCTTAATTGGACTATTTATACCCTTTACATTATAGCTGACACAGTTTAAACTATCCATGAATTATTAATTTGTGCTTTTTAGTATACACTCCTTTCAGTATTTTACAAATACACCTTAAATCAGGAAAAACTGAAATAATGCATAATGACAGTGACCCATGTTCAATCTCAAGGCAAAATAGAACAAATAGCATTAAAGAAACAAAATATAGTGAACTTCCAAATAAATCCTCTCGTTTTAGATGAGCTTGCATAGTGCAGGGTTTCAGCAGCACTCTTGCGTTTTGGGGCACTGGCTTTAGACGTCATCCTTCTTTCACAATAACGCTCTGTGGGGACAGAGATTGTTTTCAGGCCGAGTATTCATTTCTTCATTCAATATGTCCTCCTGGCGAGCAGAGCCCTGCTCCCTGCACCTCTCCTTCCCGGGAGGCCCTGATCCCGCAATCCAAGCCAGGATGACCACAGTTCTTCTCACCGTTTGTCATGGTTTGCTATGGCAGACACTTTTTGTTAGTTTTGTTTTGGACTTTTTTGCACTTCCTGTTTTATTTTGTAATTGGTTTCCTTGTGTCAGTGTTTTGCTTCCTGTGTTGGTCCTGTGTCTGTGTGGTGATTGTCTGCCCCACCCTAATGTGTTTCACCTGTATTCAATCACCTTTGCCTCCCTCTCTATAGTCCTTGTGCTCCCCTTTGTCTGTGTTGGTTCGTCTGTTTATTTCTGGGTTCGTCTCCAAGCTGTTCAAGTCCTGTTCATCTCTGGGGTTTGTTCTTGTTGCCTGTTTATCCCTGCTGTCTCGCTGTTGTTCTCTGGATCTTGTGTCAAATAAACCTGTCTGCACTGTCCCCAATGTGTTGGCTGAATTTGGGTCCTACTTACCTTTAACCCGTGACACCGTTGTTCCAAAGCAGCAGTAGCCGCACCAAGGTTTTCATTCACACTTCCAGTGCCCTCCTCAGGCTGGAAACTTCTTGGCTCAGCTGCTCCACTCTACTAAGCAGCCCCAAGGCAACACACAGTGTTGTGTAGTTTTCGAGCAAGCTTCAAAAGCTGCAATCCATTCAGATGAGATGTTTGAAGCCAGCAAAACTACTTTTTACAATTGTGACTCAGAGTCCTCATTTTCACGACAAGAAAGTTCAAAAGTTCATCTTCAACTTTCACCTGCCCATCAGCCATTCTGTAGATCTTGGATTTTGCTCCATTACAAGTATAACTGTTGCATTCAAAATCCTGCTCAAGTAAAAGTATAGAAGCTAAATGTACTCAAAGTATCAAAAGTAAAAGGACTTACCCCTTGTGACTGATATCTGAATTTATATAATATTATCAGATTGTTAATACATCAGTGTTTATGCAGCGATTTAATGTTGTAGCTGCATGAGGTGGAAACCATTTTATAGACTGGTAGTTTTGTCCTGCAGTTTCCAAGCAAAGGTTCAGGGCCAGATGACAAAGAAAGAAGAACAAGACTAGGTCAAAACCTAATATATGTCTGGACGGCCTACGGTGAAATCCTGATTTGATTTGAGATAGAGAGGGATGTATTCCTGTATTAGGAACAGCGAAAATGCATCATAGATGAATATCTTAATCAGAGATGGAGGTGGTCAGATAAAATGTGTGGGAGAACTTAAATGTCACAATAATAAAAAGGAAATCTATTTTCTAAATTTTTGAAGTACCAGGGACCCCGAGACAGACTATTTTTCTTATTTAGTCTCTCACGCAGCTCGTAGCCTTCATCTGGGACCCACAATAATTTACCCTTTATTTATTTATTCTCTCCCTCCCTCCCTCTCTCCTGCTTGGTGTGTCTTATGTTTACTTATTCCTTTGCCTCCTTAGCGAGGCTTAGTGTATTGGAAGCGTGCCTCCTCTTCCTTGCTCCACTGCCTATAGCAAGAGGTATAGCCCTAAGCAGTTGGCATCCATACACAGTCCAGTCATGAGGTCTATACACAGTCTGTTTGAAAAAAAGTCTTTAAAACTATAGACATTGAGCTGCAGCTGCCAACACCCCCGTTATAGAACCTGTTGGATCCAGAAACTCCAACTCAGTGATGAAAAATGATCAGTCATTTAGTCAGTCTGTCAGTCCAGTTCATAGGACCCCGCTGTTAAAATTAAAGTTCTTGTGATATATTGGATGATTTGACCTTTTGGGGCCTCAAACCGTTATATAAGTCATGGACCTCTGAAACATGACAAGTGGCCCCAAGCAGACGCTGTTTTTTGGGGGTTTTTTGTATTTTTTTTTTTTTGGAAGAGGTCACAAGCAAAAAAAAAATTGTGAACCACTGGTTTAAAGTCAAGATGAGGACTCTGAAACAGAGCTTTGATCTGGCTCTGCCCCTTCACCGACCTTCTCCTCCTTGGACCTCAAATACTTGAAGAGGTAAGTTTGCTTTCACCCACATACTCAAACACAAAGGCTGAGCTCAGTCACTTACAACATGATGCTAATCAACCTGGAAAATGTTGCAGCTTAAGTTCAAATTCAGCAACTGCTTGTCCCCTGTTTGTTTGCTGTTACCAAACAATTATTGTGTACATTTATAATTATTGCTCACTGAGTAATAGATTTTTAATTAGGCCATCTATTTGTATGAGATTTATTTTAATTTACCTCTTGATATCTTTGTGGTGAACTTTTTCTCTTGACTCAGATTTCTGTAGAATAAAGGCTGATTTACTGTTTGTTTTCTCACCACCTTCCTTGCCTATTAGCATGTCTTCATCTATTCGCAGGGTGAGAACTGACATAACTCCACCCCACTGGCTTGTTTGATAAATATACTGACTGTGGCACCATGAGTCAAATCTTCATCTGAAAAGCTTTAGTAAAGCTGTCCCTCAATCGGAAAATAAATAGGCTAAATACTGTACATCAGTGTTGGCTGGAAAGGGCTTCAGACATCAAGGGCTTCTGCTTACACACTAATATGGGTGTAAATGTTGTGTAGCTTGGTACACTAATCTTTGACTCCCATCAAATAGAAAATATTCCTGTTTGTCATATCCATCATAGAAAATACTGCTCTGACTTAGTTTAATACATTTGTTCTGCCTCTGTTGCCACTTGTTCTGTTACAGTAGTGTTTATAAAAAGTGGCAACAGCCTTCATTTTAGTCCGCCATGCCATGCTGCTCTTGCTTTTTCACGACTGGACCAGTGTAGCAGGAGGGGTTAATATTAGATCTAATGTAATCCTTTACTTCTTAACAGAGTGGAATTAAAAATCTGTTAGATCAGTGTGTGTTGTGGCTCTGTGCAGAGAGAAAACAAAAGGGACTAATTTTAGTAATAAGTAATTTTACTAATTTTGTATCAAGTGACAGAAGTAAAGAAAAAGTACAAACTAATTTATTTGTTCATTCAAAAGTGTAAAAATAATTTAATATGCATTCTGACTCTGACTTATCTTTGTGGCTTTGTTGTGTATTTTCACTCATTGCACATTGTCTGCTAGCTTTTATTAACTGTGATATATACACACAGCCATCTATGACTAGCAGCTGTGTTCATATTAATGAGTCAACAATTGGCTGAAATGACCTGAACTCAATATTACAAAATGTATTAGACACTTTCAGCTGTGTGATCACCCTGGGGGCTGCAGTCTCCTGTGCTTTTGAACAGTACTGCATTACACAGACAGATGTTTCTGTTATTGAGCCTATCTTAATTGATGGTGTGGACAAAATAATAGAAATACTGTATCTATACTATAATCAAATATTATATTTCCCGCTATATGCAATGTTTTTATCAATCAATTTTTTTCAGTTTTGCAGATAAGCATTGTCCGACCTGCTCCTGAGTCCAACCATCATGTCACTGCTGTGCTTCCTACTTTGGCATGTGACAAATAACAATTTCCTGACCTGAAACTTAAAATACAATATAATTGTTATTATTATAATTAATTGAACATGGTGATATTTTGGGCTGGACTGTCAGCCAAGCCTGTTCAACAGCACCACAGACTGCAGCCTCCAGTGATCACACAGCTGAATCGAAAAATTAATCACTGCAATGCTATGTGTTTTTTTTCATATTATTGTCGCAATCTTTTGGACTAATTTAGCAAACGTTTGACAGCTGTAGGCCTTTTATGCTGCATACACTGTTTAGAGACCGACGGAGGAACGAGCGTTTGAAAAGTCTGAAAGATAGGCATATTGGATAGGCTATTCTTTATCGCTTTGAAAGTTGTCCTTGGACTTGGATACAATTACCAGACTGTGGTTTCAGACTGAGGAATGGTCAGTAGAAAATGCATTTTTCTTCCATTTCGGGGGGGGGTTTCAGGCACAGAAATTGTCCTTGCTTTAAGACCTGGTTATGTTTTATGTGAGCTGCTTTGAAAAGTCTGATCCATCCACATGTTCAATGTCCTATTCTTTTCAACCTTAAAAAAATAACAAAGCTGAGCTCTTCATTCTTTTCCAACAGTGCTCTTTGTTATAGTTTATTTAAACCCACACTGACAGAAATGTGTGTTGTGTTTCAGGCTAAAGGTGTGCTGTGGGGTCGTGTACAAAGGACTTCGGAGTCATCACCCCCACCTGTACAAGCCCTGCTGTCAGAGGAAACCAGCAGTGCACCAGCAACAGGAAGACAGTGGGGGGTGGACAAGCAGTTAACATGAAATGATGCTCTGATCATTTCCCCTACCCTGATACCCAACAAGAAGAGAAAGAGTGATGAAAGAGAAAGAGGGAGCAGATGGGTCCTAAAGCATTTTTGTCTGTTATAACGGGTGGTTACAGCCTGCCTCAGTACACAAGGTTTGTAAGAAGGCTGAAGAAAAAACAAATTATGATCTGATCTTCCAAGTGGTGGTCTTGGTCTTGATGTTACATACAACAGATCAAGTGTTTTATTTTCCCTTGTGGGACAGTCAATATACTGTGCGAAGCCAGTCAGGATAGAGTGACATGGTTAAAATCCCCCGATGTCGCAAGGTCTGTACTCTCACAACAATCTTATCAATGACATCACACACAACTGCAGGCTTTGCTTGTGGTTGAATGTAAACAACAGTGGTGATGATGTTAGATAACTCCATCAGTACATAGTACGGTCAAAGACCAACTGCCAATAGTTCAATATCCCGACAGCAAATCTTCTTCACTGATACCACCTTATTGTATTCACAAGGTGACGTCACCGTGACTTTGAACTTTGACCTTTGTTCCATCAAGAACTTACTAAGATATCACAGTCACGAGAATAGGTCTGATGAAGAAAACGAAAACAATTATTATATACACCTCTGTATGGTCCTATTCATCCTCTTAACTAACCCATGTGTGTGTAATTGGCCGCAGAGACCTCTTTTAATGTTGATTACTTTGCAGACATTTTTATTGATCTGTATTTAGAAAAGATAAATGTACACATATGTAATTATATGTACTGATTTCCATTGGAGGTGGTTTTCAGTTTTCCAACCAAATCCATGCTGATTAGCTCAAATGGTAGGTTACCTTTCATACACAGAAAGCATTAATAATTAAATAAATAAATAATTTTTATTGTCTTCAATATCTTTATTTCTGTTAACAACTATATTTGTCTATAAGTAAATGATAATAAGTTGGTGTGTACTGGTGCATGCGACACTGACTCATTTATAAGTATTATAATTTTCACCGGCTGAGTCATTTTGAATATTGTAAAGCTCATGCAGATTTCTTGTTATATTTTCAATGTGTTAGACATGTTTTTTCATATTTGCATAACAAAACAGCAACACTTCTGACAGCATTGTGTTAACAGAACATTTTAAAGAAGAAAGGAAATGTTTTTGTGATAGACCAAGTATGTATGGAAAGTGTGGGTGCTGACCCTCAGATTGGTGTGTGTGTGTGTGTGTGTGTGTGTGTGTGTGTGTGTGTGTGTGTGTGTGTGTGTGTGTGTGTCTGCATTTCTGCATGCGCTAGTGTGTGTGTGTGTGTGTGGACGTGGCTTCTCTCTCCTCTTATCACCATAACCATCTGTTGATGAGAGGAATTGTAGCTCTGTTCTGATCAGTTGTTTCAAAATATGTTTTCCTTGTAAAAACAAGAAAATACACAAAGAAGGTCTCTATGTTGTTGTGGTGGCAGTAACACACTCCCCCAATAAATTGTACCAGAGACTAATGTTAAAGTCAGGCACCCCTTCTGGAGTTAGTGTCCAATTATTGGATATTATACAAGTTGGGTAAAATACAAATTAGTGTACTGTAGATGCAAGAATGATAATACCCAGTGTTATTAAACCTACCTTTAACCTTAAGGCTCTGGGTGGTGGAAAAGTTCGTTTCTTTTTTTAAGGACAGTGTCATGGATCTAACAGTGGGATCCATGATGAAAAAAGCATGTTAACAGCTCCACTGTGTCAATTACGCTGTAGGCCAATGAGCAGCAGGTAGAGCTAGAGGTTGATGATGTTGACAAAAAAATGACAAGAAATAATTGTAAAAGTGAAGCAGAAATGCATATTTAAAAGAAAACCATAGAAGAATATTATAACAGCTGAAAATGACTGATCTGGGATGGGATGCTTTGGAGGAAATGGAGGTGGTCTCCAGTGCATGAGAGCTGCTTCCCCCCAGCATCAACGTGTTTCTCTGATACTGTTATAGGCACAGAGGGCACAGAGCAGGTAAAATAAGGATTAGGACATAGGTTATAAGGATCATTTCTTTATTTCATATATACCCCATCCATAAAACATGTTTATTTCAGTCCTATTTCTAAATATATACAATGATATAAGACATACCAATCACATATAAGCATCAGGAACAATACTATAGTGTTGCCTGTATTCATGTAAATGTCACACCTATTGAAGATATACTTTTAGACAGACATAAAATTATGTGAATTCACATGTTCTGAGTTTGGTCCAGACGACTAAAGCAGCTGTATACATATGTAAACTGGGTGATACAGGTTTAACAGGCTGCGTCTTCTCCCGCAGGCCACAAGCAGTTGATGGCAAAGATTCATGTTTTGGCACAACACCACTGACACAATAACCACTGATCTTTCTTAAAGCATATGTCCTGTGAAAATCAAAACACAAGGCTAAACAGTATGATTGAAAGTAGAGATGATCCAAGGTTTTTACCAACATCATTAACACTGGGACCAAAGAAGTGGTAGAGTTATCGTAGATGAGAACTGCAGCATCTAAGTCATAAAAGGAGACTAACCCTTCCTCATAATCCACAAAAAAACCCACCTTTTGAGGCTTCAAATGTAGAGAGAGACATGTGGGCAATCAAGAGCTTTGAAAAATAATATTCCTTCAGGTCCAAATTCAGTGGCTGGTTCAGATAAATTTTATTCACTGAGCAGTGGAGACAGACAATCACAAAAAGGTGGTACAATTCTATATGCAGGTCAACATTTATAGCAAGGTTATATACTATTTACATCAAGGCTAGCCTGGAACAATGGGTTGTGGGCTGGGCTATCAATAGGTCTAAGTGACAACAAGAATGACTAGGAAAACCTGGACTAATGGCTAATTAACAATACATTCTAATTCAATATGCCAGTGCCCCCATTTGGCTAATCCCTTCAACACCTCTGCAAGTGTGATATCTGTCTGTGTTGGGAGGTGTCTGGTAGATTGAATTCACATGTAAGTTAAAGAAAGATTGTCAAAGACAATCTTCCTGGAGGAGTAAATCAAAGACTTTCCCATGATCAATGTATGCCACAAAATAGAGCTAGAAAGACAGACACTTATTTTCTTCTACAGTACTTGTTTCCATTCTTCAGCCACATAACCGCAAAGTATTTTGTTAGACTTGCAGCGATTCGTCCCTAACTCTTGACTGACCGTCTGGTGACTCCTAAATCAATTTAACCTTAACTTCAGAGTAAATTCTGCCTGAGAAGAATGTCTGCTTACCCAAGACACATGGACTAGTGGAACATCGCTTTGGATTGTCTGACATACTCCTCTTTACATCAGCACAAGTGACATGTTTTCCATCATCACACAGGATGAGAGCGACAGGTGCCATTTCAGAAAGACTTCTGACAGTGTGCATCATTACAGATGACCTTCTACTACACTCTTTATGACACCTGCATGCATAGGTGCAATTTATTAATCCAGATTTCCACTTCAGAGCTCAGTAGCCCCTTTATTAGTTATGCATGTACAGTCACATGTAGTCCAACACAACAGCCCTACCATAGCATCAATCTGTATGGAGCTTATGATGTTCAGTTTTCTTTGACATTATTGTTTATTACTGAGCTCAGACTTACAGGTGGTGTTGTATTGGATAACAATATACTGAGAGCACTTTCTAACTTTTTGATAGGGTTGATCAGAATGTTAGACACACCTCTGAATATAATGTCGTTCAGGACAATACCATCACTAACTATACCTCAGTGCTAAAATATATAATGGAATGAACACCTTCAGTGTCAACACTGAACTGTATAGACATCATCAGAGTTGTATTGGATTGCTTCAGACTGTACAGGAGCTCCTGACAGAGTGGAGACTAAGAGTATGATCCCATTAAGGGGTGGTGTTCATGGCAGACCCTGTAGATAGAACATAAGTTATCTCTGTTTGATTAATAATAAGTTTCTGATTAGTGACAAAAAATATAACCAACAAATAATGATGATGATGATGACGATTATTATTATCATCATTATTATTACCTCATTTTAGAGAGAAATATTGTGTTTTCACTGCTCTACATTTTCCTGACTGCAGTAGATACTGGCTCCTTCGTATATTTAGCAGGTTGTTAGATTAGATTCAAATCATTTTAATCTGGGATTTAAGTTTTATTTTCCAATAAAGATCTAAGTTTGGAGGTTTTGTATATTAAACTGTCAATCACTTAATAAAGTATATCAAACCATAACAAAATTGTGCTAATGTGATGTTAATGCATCAGTATAATGTAGCTGATAGTACTGTGTGACAAGGTCATTCTACATAATTATTGGTAGTCACTGTGATCTGTGTACTTGTGACCATACTTATTTTAGTTGTCAGAGAAAAGGCCATTAAATCATTTTGGCCCGTCTGAAGTTGTCCTCCTGCAGGATGTTGTAGCAGTCCTCCACCACCTGAGGGTGCTGCAGGACCAAACGTGCCAATGTACCAATGCGATAAAGCAGAGTACAAACAGATTATTATCTGTGTGTGCTTACTTTGCATTCAAACCAACATCTGTGATGAGTCCAGATATTTCAGTAGATATTTCCCATTCCCCCGGGTGACTCTATCAAGCACACACCTGATCTCAGGGACTACATGTGGCCCAGCTGACATTGGGTGAGGGCAGGGTACACTCTCGACAGGTCGCCAGTCCATCACAACGCTGACATATAGTGACAAACAACCACTTGCACTCACATTCACACCTATGGACACTTTTAGAGTCGACAATTAACCTATTGTGCATGTTTTTGGACTGTGGGAGGAAGCCGGAGAGAACCCGCGCAGCCACAGGGAGGTTGATTATTGACTCCTGACTTAAAGCTCCACAAATCATCATTTTTAATATTAAAAATGAATTAAATTACCATAGTGACAAAGGTGCCGCTCATAGTGACAGAGAATTGCCTCACAATTCTGCAGCTCCGTGGGACTTTATAAGATAAAATTTTTTTTTATCTCCTTTCATTGTTTTTCATTGGTTTTAGGGCCTGTAAACTTCTAATCTCAGCTGAATCAGACTTTTGTAAGGAAAAAGTTCTTCTAATCCCCCATGTGTGCAACATACCCAGCACCAAACAACATACCTATCCCAGCTAATGAAGAGTTAGGAGCCCAATGGTGGAGGCCAAAACAGAGCTGAGATGATTGAGGTCAGGTGATCACAAACAACATGGATATTAATGTTGCTTGCCTGTTAGTTGTTATTGTAAATAAATAAGTGTTTACAAACAAGTTCATCACATCTCCATATAAAGATATAATATCTATTTTGATACCAGGTGGTCACAAATAAATAAACAAATATAAATGAAATCAACAAGGCAGCTTTATATTAGTGATACAATAAAATAATTTTTAAAATCACTGTTCAGAAACACAAACGTTAAATCACTTCTGGACTGTGTGTGTGTGTGTGTGTGTGTGTGTGTGTGTGTGTGTGTGTGTGTGTGTGTGTGAGAGAGAGAGAGAGAGAGAGAGAGAGAGAGAGAGAGACAGGTGCCAGAACCGGATGTGGTGGCTTGTTGTCGCCCTCGACGGGGCTCGTGTGTGGACGGCAGGGTATATAAAGGTATGGGCTGACACCGGCGTGGCCTCTAAGAGCGAAACATCACGGTAAGAAGGGGTCCGTTTGTTTCGGGGCTTTCGGATGTCCAGCGGCTCTTCCTGAGAGGATTTAACGCGCACGAGCAAAATACAAAAGGTGGGTCAGCTGTTTTTTTTTTTGTTGGCGTGTCGTTTTAATACATTGGTGACGTAGGTGGTGATTAAATTTCAAATTGTAGAATCATGAGCGAAAGTTTGGACCGAGCCTCCCTGAACGAGCATCTGCCTTGAATTGGAATATTTGAAGCAAAGTTTGGTTTTAATCGACTGCACGAGACCCGGACTTGATTCAGCAGGATTCCTCCCGAGCCAGGCTGTGAATACTCTTATTGAACTTGGCTCTGCTTGTATCAGTCCCCACCCAGCCCTTAGGATGATACGAGTCGGTGAACAGGGTGCATGCACGCAGGGATATTTAATCCACAGCTACATATGCATAAAAATATGCTCTTTTCCTTCGTGGTTTTGTGTTTGAGTTTATCTTTCTGCTTCTGCTGCTTTCGTGATTCATCCAGAGAGAGCACGCTGCTCAGTGGCCGGCATAAATGCAATGTCACGGGGTTGGCGGCTGCCCAAACTGGGCTGATTCCACCTCCATCTCTATTCAAACGCTCAGCTTGGCATCAGCAGCATCTTTTCTCTGATGGCATTGCGTGGCACAGAAACGGCGTGGCTCTCACAACTCAAATGTGTCTCTTTCCTTCTAGTGTGGAGCTCATCATGGTGCAGCTGTCTCCTTCCCCTACCATGGATATTACCCCCCCACTTGAGCGCTTGGAGGAGGGCAGGAAAAGGCAAGAGGACCCAGTTACAGCTGGTAGCCCGAAGGTGGGTTCGCCCACTGGGCTAAGTGCCCTGCAGCTCAGCCTGGAGGTGTCCACTGCCTACCATGGCTACGAAACCTACATAGAAGATGGCCTCATCTGCCTCAAACACAAAGTCCGCAACTTGGAGAAAAAGAAGGTGGGATGGTAGCAGGGTAGAGTGAATGATAGGTGTGATACCTGAACAGGTGGAGGCAGCCACCTGATGTTTTGTGACGTTTCTTGTGTCCACAGCTGAAACTGGAAGACTACAAGAAGAGGTTGAACCAGGGTGAAGCACTGAACAAGGATCAGATGGTAAGACCTGTAATGGAGACTAAGTTAGGACCTCAGAAATGTCATTCATATGTTGGGCTCTGCATTTAATGTTTCTGCCCATATTCCTTTGTTTTCCAGGCGGCTGTGGAGAAGTATGAAGAGGTATTGCATAACCTGGAATTTGCCCGGGAGCTACACAAAACCCTGGATGGCTTGACAGAGACGGTAAAACTGTTTGTGTGTCTGCTAGAGTCAGTATCTTGGCTGTAATGTCGGTTAGCTGGGAGCTGTTGTTTTTCCATCCCAATACAGGACTCTGTAGCTCCACATATCATTTAGCTTTAGCTAATGCTCCAAGTGTACCTGGAAGTGTCCCTTAAAGAAAACATTTCATGGCTCACACCTGCTTAATTCAACATATGCAATCAATTGTTTTTGGAAGACAGTGAGCAGTTTTTATCTTTTTGTATGCATTTTGACTTGTTCTAACTGTTATAGGACTAATTGACAGCTGTTTTGATCAAGTGAATTGTGAGTAATGTTTGAATCTGCTACAGGGTCTGCTGTTCTCTCTTTGACATATGTGATGGTGAACTGTATTTTAAAGGTTTGAACTGCTGCTTGGACAAAAGTTGCCACATGAAAACTTGAGCTGTATGTAATGTGCTTTTTTTTTTTTTTTTTTTTTTTTTTTTTTTTTTTTTTTTTAAAGAATATTCAGATGTATTTACAGAGCTAGTCCTGGTTCAGCCAAAGTGTCTGTCGTTACGTTCAGCTTCATGCGCTGACTTAACCTGATGCATGATGGTTAGAAATTCTGTCTGACTTCATCGGCGCTGCAGAACGTCACTATGTCACATGACATTAAAACCTCATGAGAACAAGGTGACTGCAGTGTTTCTCCTCCAGCTGCACTGGGCCAAACCACCTTTGAGATGATATCACTTTGTACTGATTGGCTGGCCCAGAGGGGATGCAGTTTATTTGATCTCCTGCTTCTGAAAACTATTTTTTTTTTACATATGGTTACCAACACCATAGTTTTAATTTCCAGCAAAAAAGTTGTGAAAGTTTATTTCAGGAGTTTGTTACTGTTAATGAGCGACAAATAGATACGATTTTTGGACAAACTCTCCATAGAAGAGTCAGCCCTGCCCTGCGAGCGTTTGGCGGACTTTCCCTCCACAGACACACCTCTCTATGCTGGCTGCCTGGCAGCTGACATGACTTAGCGTCTAACTTTGAGTGATCATTTTCCAGTACATACTCCTAAAATCAAATCTGTAAGCAAATTATCATATTTCCTAAAATTAGCTATTGCTTTTAAATTGACACTTATGTTCTTTCAATTAATAATTAGACAAAATATTGATGACTATAAAAACCTGTAGAGACCAACATCCAACAGTTGATAGTTTTAAAATTACTGCAGTGAGAAGTTAGTCTGAAACACATTGGTCTATACCCTGATAATTCAGTGCCATGCATTTCAATTCAGTTGTGAAATCCAGCTTTTTCAACTGAGGCTTTTATCAAAGGTCAAGTCCTGCCTAATGATTTTGAAAGAGTCATCCATGCTTTTAGTTTGTCCCACCTTGACTACTGTAATGCTCTTTATGTTGGTGTTAACCAGAACTCCCTCTCACGACCACAGTTGGTCCAAAATGCAGCAGCTCGTCTTTTAACAGGAACAGGCAAGCAAGAGCACATTTCCCCCATGCTGGCCTCCCTTCAATGGCTCCCTGTACGTTTTAGGACTGATTTTAAAATTTTAACTTTTGTTTATAAATCATTACATGAGCTTGCTCCATTTAACCTGTCGGATCTTTTAGTGGCACATGTACCTCTACGCACTCTCAAGTCTGCTGACCAGTTGCTTTTAGTTGTGCCCAGATCCAGGCTAAAGCTCAGGGGAGACCGGGCTTTTTCAGTTGCAGCTCCCATACTCTGGAACGAGCTGCCTCTACAGACTGTCCCCCTCACTGCCTGTTTTTAAATCATGTCTTAAAACACGTTTTTATTCTTTGGCCTTTGAATCAGTATGAGAGTTTACATTTCTGTCTGTTTTTACCAGTTTGTGTTCTTGCTATGTTGTTTTTATGTTATTGATTGTACAGCACTTTGGTCAACAGCTGTTGTTATAAATGTGCTTCATAAATAAATTTGATTTGAATTTGATGTTTTCATCCTGCTCTTGCAGCTGCTGAGAGCCCAGAAGAAGGCGGTGAAAAAGGAGCAGGTGGCGAAGGTGGAGGTGGAGAGGAGGCGTCTGAGCACGGTGCTCCAGGTTCAGCATCTCCTTCACAGCCTGCAGCAGGAGCATGTTAGGAGAGACCTGCTGGCTGGACACAACCAGGCACCCCAGATTCCAGCCAAACAGCTGCACAGCCTGAGTCAGCTCGCCACCCTGCTGGGAGTCAAGAGGGATAACCGACTGAGGTGGGTGCTGTCACGGCGTAGAGATCCTCTAGTGATGGGATCAGACCGGCCATCTGATTTGAGTACTCGGTAGTAATTACTATATTATTACATGAGTACTAAGTAGTTATTACTACATCATTACAGGAGTCAGTCATGGATCGGACCACACCCATCTTTCAATAGTTTCTTCATTTTGATCTCAGCTTGACACTTGTAAAGTTTCATGACTGCATCTGGCAGAGTTGTGATGTCATCGCGTTGATAAATCTGTTGACTGATATACTCAAAGCAGACAGATGAAAGCCACCTCACTGTGGCCCCTGCACTGAGAAAAGATTACTGTATTTCATTATTAAAAGATCAAATGAGACTTTACTGGAAGGATATTGTTTGTGTATATTTTAGATACAAGAAATAGTCCATCAAACTATGTATTCAACCAATCACATTTACAGATAAAAACAATATTTATATTCCACGCTTTGTGGGGGCCCTTACCATGTTGGTCCCCTGATATCTTAGTGCCACTGTTGATCTTGTGTGCTTCAGCAACAGGACAGGGCTCCGATTCCACTACTGTCCTTCAGCGTCCTGTATACACTGGAAGTTGGGATGTGTTGCATTGTGCAGATTGACATCTGCTGCTTGTGAACACCTTCACCTGCATTTCATCAAATACATGGCCAGTTTTATCATCTCCACAGGATCTCCAACACTGGAATTTCAGTGCATTCCCAACAGTAAATAACTAAGCAACATTTGTTCTGCACTGATATCTCATTACTGTTGGATCTCTGCTAACATTAACTTTGTCTGGACACCAAACTGTCAGCAGAGAGGATCATTTTATTTTTGCCAATTTGCATTTCTACATTTCAAACAAACTGTATTATTTGCCCTATCTTGACTAACCAATATGAATGAAGTACAGTCAAATACAACAGATAACAAATAAAAGGGTTCAGTGCTTATTTAAGCATAGCTGTGCGTGACAAAGCAAAAACAAACATCACAGTGCCACATCAAGCTAACATCCTAAAATAGCATTATAGATGTATATGAAAAAATGAAACCAGAGTAACACTGCATGCAGTTAACACTAAAGTTGCACTGGAGCTGTGTAGACAAATGATAGTTGAACTAAAAACCATTATCTAACACAGGTTCACTGGTATAAAGAGTCTCCACATCTGAGTGACACTCCTTGTTCCTTTTCACTGTTGTAGTTTAACTGAGCAGATGGAGCAAGCAGCTCTGGTCTACCTGGACCTGCTGGAGGGGAAAGACATACCAGTGGCTGGATCCACTTGTGAGTATGTCTAATGTTTTCAGTATATAATGATCCTGTTAATTGTCATCTTGAGGTTGTTGACTGGTTATCGTTGGAGATAAAAGCATGAGAGGTCAAAACTTTTCAGCTTTTGTAGCTTTCGTCAGGGTCTTTTCCCTTCTCCATGCACCTTCTGGAAGTAGATGACATTGTAATACAGTTTATAGTATTATACCATTAGTGATTGCTGATGTGGCACAGTCACTTATAAAGATTTTTCCTGCACCTGAGCAATTAATGAAAGATAGAAACCTGTCAAAGCCTTTTACAATTTTTAAGTTATATTACTGTACCAGGTTTTTAACATTTGAATTGTCACCCAGAGGTTTACGGGATGCATTTCACCATTTTGTCTGTAAATGACACGTCTCCATCTTAATGCTGTAATGAAATGCCTAAATGGTGGTCCCATGCATATATTTGATCTGTATGGATTAAACAAACAAGATGTTTAAGGGATAAAACCCACCAGGTTGTTGGATGACATGTTTATTAATGTATAATTTACAAATACAACTATGTTGATCTCACTTTCCTGTTTTAAACACTATGAAATATAGACTTCCAGATCCCTGCAAATATGATGCATATTTAATAATTTCTCCTTTTTCCATTGTTGTTGGTGGTTGCACAAATAACCATAGCATACGGCAAACACCTTTGTCATCAGTGTCCAGTTTAACTGCCCTAGGGCTCCCACTAACGACTATTTTTCTATCAACTATCATTGTTTAGTCGACTATTATTGATTATTAATCTAAATGATTAATTTTCCTCCAGGAAATCTAAATGACCTACTGGCATGGTCGATGAGGCCAGATTCAGGCCTAAACATTTTCTCAAACACTTGTTCAGTGAAATTTCTAAGGCAGCAACAGATTACCTTATGATTTTCAGAGTATTTCAGTATCAGCTACAAGGACCAAAGATATTAAAAAGCTCTGTCTAATAATGAAGGGACAAGACTTACACATGAAGTAAACTTTCACATGTTTTTGACTGATCTCACTGTGCGCCATAGAAAAGGATATAAAAAGGAACATTTTCAGAACTAAATTAGAATTGATTGGGCTGGTTTGTCCCAGCAAGTTGCTGATAGATAATCAATTACACTTACATACCGACAGCTTTCCTTTTAGCTTTTCCTAACAATTCACTTTCAGCTTAACCAGCATAGTGCTGTTGTGTAAAGATACTGGGTGACAGAGGACAAAATAGGTGAAAATATCTCTTTTCAGTTTGTTTTTTGTTGAACAGGTGGTTTGATAAATTTCTTATTGGCCTTTTACATTTTATTGTACTCACATTAAAGTCATCAACTTGAGTAATCTTCAGTTATAACTTTGACTGAAACTGACTGAAAATGTTTTAAATCTTATAAATCCAATTTATAATCATTGGAAAAGGGCCCTATCCAACAGTGTATTTGTCAGTCTCCTCATGTTATTCTGAGCTGCAGTGATGAAGAGTAAAAGCATTGACACTGTCAGCGATCATATTGGATTAAAGAATCTGTTCAATTAAAATGAAGCTATAATTGTTATAACATAGTTATTTAGTGTGATGAACTCTCCTCTGTTTGTTAGAAGCTCTGTTTTAAAACCAGAGTGGACACATGCAAGGTCTGGGACAGCAAAACGATTCCACTGATTTTATAAAAATGTCTTAGGCTTGTCTGAAGTTAACCTGGGCCAGAGCAGGCTAGGAGTTCAGCATAAGTCACCATGGTGATTTAACCCTGTAACAAGTGAACCACCATTGTAGGACTGAAACCCCAAAGTTAAACCGGAAGTTACCTTATAAACCTCAAATCCTGCTTCGTAGTTCTGACCTCTGGTTCTGTGTCTAGCACAGCCTTGTGTGTGTGTGTGTGTGTGTGTGCGTGTGTGTTAAAATCAGCTTCTGGTTCTAGCTTCATATTTCATGTGGTGTCAGTCCTTAAATTGTTAAGGAAGAAAAAATTTGCATTTCCCAAAATGTTGAACTTTTTCACAGGTACAGCAGGTAGTTGACTTTCTGTAAAATGATCTGTGTCAACCTGATTTTATTTCTTTGAAAATGTGAAATCCAGTCAAATCATGATGAATTCAAATTCAAGTTAATTCAGTTGTCTGAATAACAGAGCTTTTTGATTGGCTCTCTATGTAACTTTGTCCTTTCAGTTAAGTCGTTGAAAGAGGAGCTCACCAGGCTGATGAATTCCAGGTATTTCAGTTGTCTTCCACCTCCACCCACCAAGACTCCAGAGGTGTTACTGAGCTCCACCAGCCACAGTAAGATCATGTTACACTAACGACCTGTGGGTGGTAATGGTGCCAGACCTTAGGGTTAGGCATAAAAAAACAGCCTTCAGTTTCATTTACTATAGTGAACCTTTGTCAGAGTCTGAATTACAGACTCGTATTTCTTTCTTATGTCAGGCATATCAAAGTCGAAAACAAATGAAGCTTCTAAGGAGGTAAGACCAAGGAATAGTGTTAGTTTTGTGTGACTGTGAGCATTTTCAGGATCCACTCATGCTCTGTGGGTGATATGGCAGTTTTTCAACAGACTGTACCTGACTGACATGGAGACTCCTCCCACTCAGAACTGGAAGGAGGACTTCCAGGGCATGAGGGAGAGGGAGCCTCCTGACTGCTGGGACATGGAGTTCCCAGATGGACCCACCTCACCCCATGCTGCAGTCCACAAACCATGGAGAGGAGCAGCCACTTTCATCCCCAAAGTCCCAGCCTGCACCAAGAATCAGTCTGACTGCAAACAGGTGAGGTCTAATCAAAGCCTTTATTCAGTACTTGTAAATGCTACTTATTGAGGAGAGTGAGGATATTACAGCCGGTACTCACTTTGACACACCCTCTAAAGGCTGTCTAAGGTTTTGGTTTTTCCACCTTCAAAATAAAATCTGGAGTAGTAAAGATTTGAAATGTTGTTGTTTCTCACTTTTCAAAGAGGCATGAACCAACAAAGGTTTCAGATTTTTTTTCCACTTAAAAGCTGATATAATTTTGTAGTTTGACAGGGGTTCGACAGCATCCTGTAGTTTTGTAAAAAAAAAAAAAAATTGTGTTCACAATTGAATTCCATCTAACTGATACGGTTGGGGTTAGGTTTAGAAATTGTAGGGTAAGGGTTAGGATAATTTTAGGTCAGGATGAGGTTAAGGTAAGGGTTCGGGTTAGGCATTCAGTCGTGATGGTTAGGGTAAGGGGCTAAGGAATGCAATATGTCAATGAGTGTCCTCACAACGATAGATAGGTGTGTGTGTGTGTTGAATGATTTTGGTGACTCCTAGTGGTAGCAGGCAGGTAGGCACTTGCAGGTACAGTCAGCCATAAAAGTCTTAACATCAGCAATCTAATAAGGTCAGAAGAAGTAACAATTCTATATGACTATTAACACGGCTATGCTGTCAGAGCACGAGGGAAAACATGCAGAGAGATCACTGAAATAATTGAAGTATCTCAATCTTCATCTCTTATGTACAAAGAAAAAACCTTTTCAATAAAGTGTGAAAAAGAAGCCACTTATGCATGTGAACAAGCCATTTATAATTTATTAATGAGAATCTGCTAAGACCTTTTCCCTTCAGGTGAAACCAGGACAGAGGAGGTTATGTCAGCTGATGTGTGTTGTAAGGCCATTATATAAGCTGTTATTGTTCATCAGTAGTCTCAATAAAATAATTAACACAGGATTTTCTACCCAGAGAAAAGAGAGGAAAGCCAGAGGAGTGCAAAATGTCAAGGTGAGTACTGAACGGCTGGTTTTAAAAAGTACACACATCCCGATCAAAGTACACAAACTATCTATACATTCATCCTCCTGTGGCTCTCGACAGGCAGTACACATGGACATGCCTGTGGAGATTTTCAACTCTCTGTCCACCTTACCCAAAGACCCGGTCCTGAGGAGGCAGCACCTGGAGGACCTAATGACAAAGATCCACGGCTCCTTCAGTTTCATGCAGGTGGAATTTGGCTGTTTGCAAACCAAAGCACATCTGATGTAGTAGTTTTTTTTTCTTCAGCACCTGGTCCAGGATTAGAGTGTGGTGTTAAGTATTCTGTCTGCTGTGCTGTAGTGACTAAAGATTTTAAAATGACCCTGTCCTGTTCAGGACTCTCTTCTTGATGGTGACAACTCTCCCACTAAAGGCCACCCTGGACTGAAGAGACGGCCTTCTGGATCTCCCTCTCCTCTTGGTAATGTGGAAGTCAACAAGTAAAACAAAACAATCCCAACTCAAGGTCCACTTCCTAGCTTTTTCTGTAGCTTTAACTCGTGTCGCATGGTCTTCCTCAGTGAATATAGTTTACTTATGTAAATGATGAATATTATTATTCTCCATGACAACTGATGAAGTAACAACAAGGTGGCTGGGATTGTTTTGTCAAATATTTTAGGTTCAGAAATGAATTTTGATGTTCAAGATCATGAACCTGGAAGTATACAAAATATTAAAAATCAACTTTGCTAATGTTTTGAGGAAGGATATGTGCTGTCTCCTATTGCCAGCATCAGAAATGAAGAGGCTAAAATATTTTGGCTTGTTTAACATCTCATCTCCCCTTGTCTTGATTTATGACTGGATTATGCTGACTGCCTGTGGAGTTCACTTGAAGATTTTTTTAATTATATTTTTTTAGTTACTTATAAAACCCTCCATGATTACTAGTTATGATCTTTGAACACTTTATTCTCCCCTAAGGCCCCTCAGGTCAAGTGGCACATTCAGCAATTTTTTATCATTTAGACTTTCTCAAACTGTGATGTTTTTAATGTTTATTTTACAGTCTTTACCGTTGGGCATTTAGTTTGTTCCAAGGTTTTGATGTCATTTTTTTTCAGCTCAGACTGACTTGAGCCCAGTCGATGTCCTGCCCAAAGTGATGCATGTAAGCATTTTTTTTTTTTTTTTTCTCTATCTGTGATGAGTCATTGAAACTTGATTGGAAATGACATGGGCTTGTCATCACTATATTCCTCATCCCTCCACTCAGTCCACCCCGCTGCCTATCAGGCTGATGGAGCGTAAAGCCAGTCTGTCCAGTAGGGACCAATGCCTGGAGACCTGTGACCTGGAGCTTTCCTCAAAGGACCTACCTCATGTAAGATGCAGCACAATGACTGAGATACAACATATTATTTTAATCCCACAGCTTCAAGTGGCTGTTTAAATTGTTTCCACTATGCAGGAGCCACTTCAGTTGGCTGAAGGAAAGGAGTTTCCCTCACCACCCCTGTACCACAGGGAGGCGACCATCTCTGTGAGCGTGGAGGAGAAGAGCCGTCCTCGTGTAAACGGGCGTTCTTCAACATGTTAACACAGCACATTATCTTCAGTCAGATGTTGATTTGCTTTTTGACAACCCCTTGAACTTTCTCTGCACTCCACAGACGCCGGTAACTGAGTCAGGTAAACAGTCTCCATGTAATGGGGTGGGATCTTGCACCTCTACCCCTCCCCAGGGACAGACGTTCACTACCCCTCCTACCAGGAGAGCTCTCACTTCTGCACAGTTTCAGAACATCCAATCAGTAAGTCTCATAAACCTATGCCTCATTCTACAGCAGTCTGTCACTGATCAGTTCCCCTCACTGAGGCCCCAGTTGTACCTTAATCATAAGATCTGGAAATGATTTGACATCCATTTCATCCTTTGCCTTCATACCTGGTATAAAGCATTCATTTTATCTCCATTTTACTCACACGGCGGTTGGATCTCGATATTTAAATGAGGTAGGTCAATCAACAGCCCAGATCAAGGGAAAGAATGTGGGACTCTCTCTGGATGTTAATGAGACAGAAACAGCCATAAACAAAAGTCTTCTTTTCAGGAACTTTTTCATCTGCCCTAAAGATTTATCTAATGTATGAAGGTAGTTGGAGCCAGTGGAGAAGCTTGCTAGCGATTGTGCTAGCTTGGCAAACCCTCTTGGTCAAGGGACCCTTGTGTTGCACATCATAAGCTTTTCCTGGGGAGTCCCTGAAGCAGTGCCGCTGTACATCCATATTAATAAAGTGAGATTTGTAAACATCTTTTTTTTTTTTCATCCCTCCATCCATACTAAAACAGTTTTTTGATGCTGATTTTGTCAGATGATGATGCAATTATAAAATGAGAAGAGATTCACCTGTTTTCATGTTCAGGTATCCACAAACACTAATGTGGACACAAATGGTTTTCACATTAAAAACAGGTTTTTATCATTTAGATGTCTTAAAATGTCAATCTAGTTGCATTTGTAACAGCTGGAGATATTCTAACATGTTACCACACTATTACATTTACTGGACTGTCTCTTGGTTCCTTAATCTGTTTCTGCTTTATCAGAAACCGTTTGCATGTTAATCTGTTAAAACCACCTGCTAAAAAATGGGTCTTGTGGTGCAACTTGCTGGTCTGCTGTTTGGTTGGATTGTGAACAGTTTGCTTTTCAATAACATTTTGTGAGATTGCCGACTCGGGTCCAGGGATGAATGCACTCCAGAACACATGAACCCTTCCTGTCATTTTAATCCACATGTGATTCAGATTGATGCTTTTACACTTATCTCTTTTGATACTTTATAGCTATGAGTGTGGCTTGTGCCACATTTGTTGGTGACATGCAAATGCTGTCGGTCATCTAAGGAAAATGTTAAATGGTTTTTGTACTGTCTGTGCAGATGTCCTTATCCCAACAGAACTAATCAATGTAAACACAGAAGCATAATTAAATAACACATGCTCAATGAAGACACATTCTGTAACATTAAGCTCTAGATGTGAATTGGGCCATGCAGTTTCTTAATACTAATTTGATGTCCATTGTCTTTTCACCATAGGTCTTCAAGGTGAATACGTCCTTACCCCAGAATGGGGAACTGAGCTACAAACCAGACTCCCCAGTTTTCTCTGAGCCCAGGTACAGTACTGCCAGTACTCAAACACCACCTGAGTTTGCTCCCTCAGAAGACGAACCACAACCTGGTATGTTGGACAAATTTTTGTATTCCTAAACTCTCAACCCTGGTGGGCTGAATGGTCAGCAGAGACCCATTTTGTGCTGAATCGTCTCTCTAGTGTACCAGTCGGATTATACAGTGGGAAATGGTGGGCAGATCTTCCTTTCCCCTGGCCAGTCAGGTGGAAGCACGAGTCGACCCAGCCAGTCATACTACACCAAAGGATCTGTGAGAGGTATGGCACGAGGCGGCAAGGGACTGGCACAAACCTTTCGCTCTTCTGGTTGGCATCGAGGTATCTACCCTCAGCTTTCCTGTTTCTTTTGGGTTTTCACCACTCCTGTGATTCCCTTGTCTTTGACAGACATCTGTTCAGGATCAGTACCTTGGGCTGAAATTAATGTTGTTGAGGTTGGTCTGAGGCTTAATGCTGATTCTGTTCCTCAGGAGGACCCTATATCCCCCAGACTCATCTCAGGGACTGTGGCCCTCTACTCTATGCTGCTAGAGTAAGCAAAACCCTTGTTTGCACTTGTCCTCATTCCCTTTGTGTACAAATTACATTACAACACTTACATATTAAACCATCCAGTTGTTTTACAGTATTCTTGTTTATCTTTTTATATATCTTGTAGTTTTTTAATTATGTTAAGTTATTCACTCACCATTCCCCAGATGTTTTTGAATCGACATCTTCAGTGGTTCATATTTTTTAAATCAGGACTGTTTGAAACAACCTGACTCTAAGAATAAGCTGGTTGATACAATTAGTTCATCTGCTGAACAGAGTTAGTAATAGGTCTGAACAATGAACTAAAAATATCTAAACCAATATGTACAACTTCATCCTCATGTCAGTTAAGTCAGTTCATACTTTCCTCAATGTTGTCTACATCAAGTGTCCCCTTAAAAAAAAAAAAAATACTACCTCGTGTTCTGTCACTCCACCCCGTCCTACTAATGTTAGTCCACGTACAACATGTGCCCAAAGGTCATGCCACCAGTTGTCAACTGTCTCTTGTAAACATCCACCACATGCACTTGTCTTGTGCAATTAGAGATTTTAAGTGAAATTTATGGTACATTCACTTTTAGTTTTAAGCCAACTAAACAATTGAGATGATCTGGCTTTTTTACCTATTTGTCTGTTTTGATTGACTGGACATCATTGTAACAATGTTGCCTTTATCCTAAACCTCAGCAGTTACATAACTGTAATTAGGTGGCTAAAACTATGAAAATAAAGCCCCAGTTGTACATAAACCTTGTTTGGACCTTTACGGATAATTCTGTTTGACCCCAGAGAAGCTATGCCCACTAGTAAAATTATAGTGTATCATGTAGCTTAGCATGCTAGTAAAAACCGAAAACAAAACAGGTCATGTAGCAAAAAACATGAGCATAAGCACACCCTGTGTGATGTTCCTACTTTATCTGCACATTACAGTTCCTCTGGTGTGGGTTTTTTTTTTGTTTTTTTTTCTCCAGGACTCTGGATACCAACACAGCTACAGACGTGGAGGAGGAAGACATAACTCCAGTGGTAAGAACACCAGTTCTAACTATCAGTAATCTATCCCTCTGGGAAGAACCTCTGCAGTTAGATTCTTTTCTACAGGGTGGTGGCTGGATGGGATTTTGCTGCTTACTTGTGTGGTTGTTTGATTCTGCTCATGGATTTGTATGGGGGCAAAGTAATTGGTAAAATTTCAAGTCTGTTGCACCACAGCATCTGTCTAATTTCAGTACCCACCCCCTGTCATCTGGGAGATATCCTCTCTACTGAGAATGGGCTGGTGGTTGGTGTATCATCAAAAAAATCTCATGTCTCCAATGGACAAGGTTGCATGATTGAAGCACTTTTAACATTTACATGGACATGGAAACCGAGTGAAATAGGGTGACAACACTTGGGGAGGTGGAAATCTGGTAGGGATGAACTCAAGTGTCGGTATGTAACATTTTACTGTACTGGTGTTTATCATAAAGAGCAGCATTTAAGAAAGTACATGAAATCTAATGAACCAGTGTCAGCTTCAACTGGACAAACACAGGTTTCAAAACCACTGTAACCCCATAGTTATCACTGCACCCTGTCCGACATTTGTTTTGTCTTGACTCTCCAGCAGGCTGGAGTGATTCTTCCCAGGTGAGTAGCCCAGACCGGGAGGGAGCCTTCACGATTGTGGACTCGGGGCATGGCGACTCGCTGTCAGTCTCCACCGTGGAGGTCCCGCTCACCCCCCACGGCCACCACCACACTGCTCTGCTTCCTATGCAAGTCTACCCACTCTCCCAGCCTCTGCGAGTGGCCTTCACTGCCTCTCGCACTGCCAACTTCGCCCCGGGTAATCTGGACCAGCCCATAGTGTTCGACCAGCTGCACAGCAACCTGGGGGAGATGTACGATACCCATATTGGCCGCTTCACCTGCCCCGTCAATGGAACCTATGTCTTCATCTTCCACATCCTGAAGCTCGCCATCAATGTGCCGCTTTACATCAATCTCATGCGCAACGAGGATGTGATGGTATCGGCATACGCCAACGACGGAGCCCCAGATCATGAGACGGCCAGCAACCACGCCATCCTGCCTCTCTTCCAGGGTGACCAGGTTTGGCTCCGGTTGCATCGTGGCGCCATCTATGGCAGCACCTGGAAGTACAGTACCTTCTCAGGCTTCCTGCTGTACCAGGATTGAACTGCTGTCGGCCAAATGGCCCTGTTCGCCCGAAAGTGTGGACTGTTTGCTTTGCACTGAATGGTGATTAAAATGACATTTCAGTGTTATGGTCAGGCTGCATGCAAGTGTCATTTTCACCATAAAGCTCATTCATAACATATGGTATGCTTTTGGCCATGATCTGTATTCACAGCCATCATCTTTATTTGAAATGGGAATTGTGATTATGTGACATCTACCAAATATGCCTGATTCCCCATCAACGTGTAGTTGACGATGGTGGTGCTCAGTGTGACTGACACTAGTATAGCTGGGCCTTGATCACATTATCTTGCTGTAAATCATCCTGTAGTACATCAGCTGTTCAGCCCACAGGTCACTGATTTCAGTGAGAACTTTGATGCATTGTTTTGAATTTGTGCCTTTGTTTTCTGAATGGCTTTGGATGTCTGACCAGATGTTAAACGGCTAATGAACTGAATGAATGGCTGACTTAATGGATGAAGTATAACTGACTATCAGCACTTTGCTTGATGCCGGGCTCCTATGCACTCAGTCTCATCCTGCTGTATGTGGATGTGAATCTGTGGAGGAAAGATTGTTCTTGGTGGTGGGTGTGGTCTCAAACACTTGAGGCTAAATTGTTGCACTAACAGACTACTGTGGAGACATGGAAGTGGTCCCTTGATGTGCCTAATGTAAAATAAAAGATGAGCAGTTAAGTTTGCGTGCTTCATCTTTATTTTACCTGTTTTTACAGTGACACACAAAACTAATGCAAGATGGGTTTTATTTACATTGACATGCATCTTTTTCTTCCAACTGTGTCTACAGCAGTGATGACTACTCCAATTTAACAGGAAAAAGCTTGTGATAAATCACAGTGATCACCTGATCTGGGATTTAGCCTAGCTTCTGAACCCAACCTGAACTGCACTTTGCACTTGGAGCTTTTACCAGCAGTTCCCATTCACAATAAACAGACATGGGCCCACAGCTGTGCTAGCAGTTGTGTCAGGCTGTACTTGACCATATGGTTTCTTTGAGCTAAATGCTGATGTTGGTAGTTTGGTTTGAAGTATAAGTTGAGATAAAATAGAGATATTGTCCTTTATTCTTGTCAACATAGTGCCTAGACTGGGGAACAGTCTTTCTGACAGCACAGACGTTGCAGGCACAGATATGTATGCCGCTGCTAATTTTGGAAGTCGGATATTTGTTTCATTGGTTTTCCACCAGTCCAAGGGATTGATGTGGAGAGGTGGGCACTTGTCCTGGCAGTAATGATTTAGTTCAGTAGTTCTGTTTCAATGTTGCGATACTATATGGCCCATTCCATTACTGGGCGCCAGTAAAATAAAACTGGCAAATTATTATTATTTTTTTTAAGATAGTCACATAAACTATACATTTTTCTTCAAATTTAATGACTATTTGAATATTCAAAAATCATGACCCATCCCTAACCAAGACAGCGACCCTGCCAATTACTGTCGATTGGTGGTGGTGGTGGTGGTGGTGGTGGTGTTGAACTGTTCGTCAACTGATGCGTGTAGAGTGCCATTTTGTGAATTTTATCACAAAAGCCCCTTAAGGAAGGAGTAAAGCTCTGCCCCTCTGGTACACATATTCATGTACCCTACGGGATGAACCGTAATCAGATCTGTTGTGGTAAATTCTCACTAAAATATACATGCGTTATAAACATACTGAATGATAAACTCCAATTAAATAGCTATTTGCATGACTGAGGTTAGATTTGTCCGTTAACCAGCCTTTACTGAAGTAGGATTGTTATAGAATGGAACCTAGAGGAAATAAAGTTTAAAAAAAAAAAAAAAAAAAAAAAAAAAATTCTGAAGGGCCCTGGGAGCAATGGTGTTGGAGTAGCAGCCGTAGTGAGGCCCAGGTTGAGGATAGATAGGAGCCTTAGTTGAGAATTGATAGGAGACTTTGAGGATAGATAGGGGACTTTCAGAATAGATAGGAGACTTTGAGGATAGATATGAGACCTAGGTTGGGGATAAATTGGGGGGTTCTGGACACCTGGCACCACTACTATACCCTGGCATGCCTGGTTTGGGGAAATTCCATGCAGGGCTGGACACCATTGTTCCCATGGCGTTGATAGGTTCGCTTAAGAAAATAGGTAGAGAACCTAAGAAGGAACTACTGTATATATAATGATGCAAGGGCACCCTGTCTTCAGTTCAGGTCCAGATCTGATGTCGCTTTTGTTCTTGTTGAAGAATAAATTCTTTTGCATTGGACTCTGACCATCTCCATTGACTTCATTTTTGAATTTGAAAATGAACATGAGAATGAACTTGAAATTGATTTAGTTGTACATCCTGTGGTGCAACACCATAAAGCAATAAGAAGGAATGGATCCAATGGCTCTTATAGTATTTTAGAGACAGTATTAAAAATTGACTGACAGAACTGGTGTAGCCTCGGAAATGTCCAGAACATATGTAATAGGCTTGCAGGGGCCTGTCTGCATCTGTTGCGGTAAACATGAAGTTAAACCACAGATTAATCTAACTGACTAACTAACTAATAAAGATCATGGATGTTTCATCCACCAGATGCAGTCCCTGGTCCTTCTGCTGTAGTTACCTACCTTAAATGTCTAACACAAGTTCATATAAAAGGTGCAATAAACGGAGGATTAGGCATCTGTCTAAGTTAAGTTTCTCTTACCTTTCCTCTTAACTGCTGAATTGAAAGCTAACTTCAGCGTCGTCGAGCAATGTGAGTTGATGCAAAACAATTGTTAACAGTGAAATCCAACTACACTGTAAAACAGCAAATTCATATAGGCCTGATAATGTTTGAATTGGAATTTACACATGAGTTGATTTAATACTGAAAATAAATGCTAACGACCCATCCACAAGGAATCAATCACATAAAAAAAATAAAAAAGGTAAGAGCTTTCTGTAGTTGAACAGAGCTTAGAACCAGCTCCTGATGTATGACCACTATACTGGTAAAAAAGGAATGTCTATACAAACTGGACTGGGGCTAGTTTGAACTTGAACCCAGATCTACTGTTCATCACTTAGCTAAGACTGGGACTAGAAGTAGCTGGAAAAGACAGACTAGTTGTAATAACAGTATCAGCACTCATGGTGGCAGCAACAGTTCTGACGTACCACTGTGGCGACGAAGAAGAGGAGGAAAACCGTAAATAGTCTGTTTACTTTGGTTTACGTCCACCGACAGCTGGTTTCTGGCAGAACGGAACTGCTCTTCCGGTAAAGCTAGTGAAAGTTTGATCGAAACAGCGGCTGTCCTGTCGTCAGGATAAAGGCACTAACGCTGCCCGAAATATAGTTACAGCCAGTCTTCCGCTAATGAGGCTTGTATTTTGAATGTAGTGACCGGAAGCTGTGTCAGTGACTGTCTGGTATTGACCCTGTTCGGGCCACAGTGGATTCAGATCCCATAGCTTGGCTGACTTCAGGACACTAACGTTAGCTCCCGCTACATGTATGTTAATAAAAACACAGAGGGAACAGTGGAATTGAACACTCATGGATCCCAACCGGATAATCCAGGCTCTGAAAGGGACCATCGACCCGAATTTGAGGATCGCAGCGGAGAATGAGCTTAATCAGGTGGGTGAGCTGAAGTAGTTGGTTGTTTTTTTGTTTGTTTGTTTTTTTCAGGGGCAGTATCACGGACCGTTTTTGGCCCAGAAATGATGCCGGTGTTTGTGGAGGAAGGCAAGTCGTGTTTTGGTGATTGAGCTCGGCTTCGGCCTGGTGAATCCTCAGCCCTGGTTTGGTAGTTTATATCAGGCCTGTGATCAGCAGTTTGCTTAAACCCCCCCCCCCCCCCCCCCCCGCGGCGGGGAACAATAAGAGTCAGATGTGACAGCCATCATGGACCGTCAGGACCAGTGGTACCCAAACTTTATCATGTCACCACACACATGACCACATCATCCTGCTGTTTCACAGAGACCTGCGGTGATATAATAAAAAATAATCATGTTTCCTGAACATTTGATTGATAAAACTGAATGATTTATTGCACCACATTATGATGAGAATACATATAATATTTATGTGAAATGTTCCTCATACCCTGTGCACTGTGAACTTCACCCTGAAGATGTATTTCAGTGTTAAAACACTAATTGGTAAATAAAACAGTAGAGAGATTCCAGTTAATTGGATGAAGTCCAAATACAACGAATGGTCTAATTCCTTGTAAAGGGATGCATGAAATTAGACCTAGTGTCACAGGTTGAAGAAAACGTAGGTAGTTTGAACATGTCATTATCTTGTGCACACATGATAATAGATTATTATGCATTTTCAAAAACAATATTAATTAATTTTGTCATGCACACAAATGGAAAAAGAAGTTTTTCCATTTGTGTGCAAGCAGGGTATGTGCAGGTCTTAAAGTCTTAAACAGGATTGAATTCTGTTTCTTCAGAAAAAGGTTAAAGCATTAAGCTGCTCTTTGATGTTCTGTCTTCATGTGAGTCAAATAAATTTTATTATGTCATTGGAATTATTGTTATACACTTCTGGGAGGTCAGTAGTGGCTGCCTGTAATATTTTCATACTTTGGCAGTACGACCATGAAACGGGTGAAACAGATGTTCAGTGACATTCTGTGAATTAAAAGGTTTTAAAAAGTCTTAGCTGTAACTTTGCCCTCTTGTGGTTTTTCTCACTGAGTCTGCTCCTTGTGTTTTAGTCCTACAAGATCATCAACTTTGCACCGACACTGCTTCAGATCATTGTGTCCGAGCAGGTGGAGTTTCCTGTTCGTCAGGCAGGTAAGACACTAAACAGCTGAGAGAACAACACGGCTGCTACTCTCCTCTCACTGTTAAGGGTAATAATAATCTTTGTCTTTAATAATGATAAATATAATTAAAGGTAATTCTAATGTTTGATTTTCATATTGAGAAATGTTTACAAAGAAATGTCTCACTGGTCATGTTTATAAGGAAAAAATACCACTGCCTCAATTGGTCAAGAGGTAAAATTACAAGAAGGATCTTACTCTATAACAGAAAGGACTCCTGTCCATAATGTTGCCAGAGACCTGTAATAACAATCTGACCCATTGTTTACATTGCAGCAGCTTTTTATCATACAAATCATTTTAAAAACATGAAAAAATAGAGCCCAGAGTTATCATTTAATATCAACAAATCCTGTGAGAAAAAACCCAAACCAACAATGTGTTAGTCCACCGTCAACACTGTCCTACTCTGTGGCTCTTAGCTCTGAGCCCATTGGTTCCCACTAAAGATATTTCTTTAAAAATGTCTCACAGACTTATTTTGAAAGGCTCGGTAATATCCTAAAGCAGCTGGTCATTTTAGTTTTTTAACAGATATTCCGCAGTTAGTGCATTTGTCAGGGACAGTTTTCAGCAGTGGATTAATCCATGTTCGTTTGGTGCTCTAATGAGTATTTGTGGCAGCAGGATAGTATGTGTGGGACTCAAATATGTGTGGGAGTCAAAACAAACTACACTTGTTTCTACCTTCACTCAGTGTCTGCTGTTACTTAATGACATCCCTCTTCATGGGTAACTATAAATGACTGGTGTCTTTTGTTAACTGGTCTCACAGCTGCTAAGAGGATGTTATCTTGTCTCTGAAGGAACAGCTCTCTGCTTACTGGAGTTCTCTTTCAAACCTCGCTTTCCCTATGGGAAGCACCCTCTGGAATGACCTATCACAGAAGCTCCACTATTACCACATCTGTCAGGGGACAGACCACATTCATGTGTCCATTAGGTCATTGTTGATAATGATAATAACATTTAATAATAAATAAACAATAATTAAATTAGTCCACTTCCTTTGGCTGAGTTGTTGTATAGCCTGATGGCAGAGGGAACAAAGGATGTTTTGCAGCACAGTGAGATGAGACGTTTGCTGCTGTAGCTGCTTCTCTGTCCTGCCAGAATGTTGTGGAGAGGCTGGTTGGTATTGTCCAAGACGGCCGCCAGACTCCTGCCAATTACAGACCCAGCCTTTTTGACCAGCTTGTCCAGTCCCCTTGTGTTCATGTCATATATGCTTCTGCTCCAGCAGACTGCAGCATAAAAGAGTACACTGGCCACCACTGACTGGTAAAACGTGCAACATTTCACTGCAGATGTCAAAGGACCTGAGCCTCCTGATGAAAAAGAGCCGGCTCTTCCCCTTCTGGTAGATGGCATCTGTGTTCAGGGACCAGTCCTGTTTACTGTCCAGGTGCACACATAGGTATTTATAAGTATGCACCACCTCAATGTCCTTCCCATGAATGTTGACTGGCTGAAGGGTGGCCGTCAACCTCAGAAAGTCGATGACCAACTCCTTGGTCTCGGAGGTATTCAGAAGGAGGCAGTTCTTGTCGCACCATTCACTGAAAGCCATTGTCAGATTCCTGTTCTCTTCCTGCCCGTTCCTGATACACGCCACAATAGCTGTGTATCAGGAAGTATTTCTGGATGTGGCAAGACTCAGAGTTGTAACTAAAGTCCGCTGTATACAGGGTGAACAGGAACGGAGCCAGAACAGTCCCCTGTGGATCCCCAGCACTACTTTTCACAGGACGCAGTGATCCACCCCCATCACTTCCAGCTTGTCTTTAAGAATAGGTGGTTGGATGGTGTTAAGTGCGCTTGAAAAATCAAAGAACATAATCCTCATGTAACCACCTGGCTCATCCAAGTAAGGATGGGCCCGGTGGAGCATGTTAAGGACGGGATCATCCATTCCAATATGTTCCTTGTAGGCAAACTTTAGGGGATCTAGTGCATGTTCAACCTGTGGCCTCAGAAGGTGGAGAAGCAGCCGCTTCAGGGTCTTGATGATGTGTGAACTAAGGGCCACTGTAATCATTTATCTGAGCTGGTTGTCCTACTTTAGGTGCCGCAACAAGACACAATGTTTTCCACAGGACTGGGACTCTCCGTGTTTGTAGACTTAAGTTGTAGCTCCCCAGGAGAGGCTCAGTCAGCTGGACTGCACAGTCCTTTAACAGCCTCGGACACACACCTTCCGGGCCTGCTGCTTTTCCAGGATGTAGCCTCTTTGGCTCCGCCCTCACCTCCTCTGATGCAAAGGACAGGAGACTTAACCCCAGTGTGGAAGGAGTTGCAGCTGCACTGTCAGGTTGTGAAGGAGATGCTTAAGGAGAAGCTGCAGCTGAAGCAGTGGGAGAGAGAACAGGTGAGGCTGTGTCAAACCTGTTGTAGAACAGGTTGAACTCATTGGCCTTGTCCTCCACATCACCTGATGTTGCCTGGCTGTTCTTCTCTTTATAGCTAGTGATGGTCCTCATCCCCTTCCACACCTCTCTGGTGTTGCTGTGCTGTAACTTCCTCTCTACTTTCCTTTTGTAGTCCTCCTTCGCCTGCTTGAATCTCTTCTTCAGCTCATGTTGCACACACCTGAGCATTCCCTGTCTCCATCCCTGAAGGCCTCCTTTTCCTGGTTGAGGAGGGTCTTGATGTTACTGGTGATCCAGGGTTTGTTGTTTGGAAAGCAGTGTACAGTGCTTGCTGGTATTACAGTGTCCATACAGAAGTTGTGGTACATTCAACCATTCTATCAAGGTCTGCCAAGTAGTGGTAGAGCAGAAGCAGTGTAGGCCTCCTACAACAGATCAAGTGTCTTATTTTCCCATTCAATATACTGAATGAAGACAGTCAATATACTATTTCTGCTTGTACTGCAGTGAAGCCATTTAAATCCATGCAACGGTCCGGAGTGTTGTTGATTAACCAGGTCTCCGTGAAACACATTAGACTCCAGTTCATCATACTTGTTAGCCAGGGAGTTGACATTTCTCATGAAGATCGATGGTAGAAAAGGCTTATATCGCCATCTCTAGCCTTTAGCTTAGCTTAGCCTGGTGATTGCAAATGGTGATCTGGGTCTTGCGAACCCCCGATGGTGGAGCAATTGGCGTCATACCATCTTCATCCCAACTACCGATCCACCCGCGCCTCGACAGGACCTACCCTCCCAGGTAGGATGGAGTGCTTCACTGCCTCCACCAAAAGGTGTACAAGTCAGCAGCCCACTCCATTAGAAATCTGACTCTGGCTGCTGAATCAGGCCAAACATTTCCAGGAGATGTCTAGAGGTGCAGGTTGTGGCTGCATCATGGGCCTGGCTGTGTCAAGGGAAAGATCGCTGTGGCTAAATCTTTCCATTGGCCTATCACAGATGTATCGTATTGGCGCATGTTGTTTTTATGTAAATAGACTGTCTTGGTTCATCATTTCAGGGGGTGGGGGTGAAGTGTGTTGTTGTCACACTTTCCCTTGTCTGCCTTGTATCACTTTTGTGGAGATGCCCCGATTAGGCGACCACTGATCATGATTGGCTGATTTTCATTAAAAATACATGATTGGTAGATCAGAGTAAATGCTTTTAGTCACCGATCACCTTAAAATGGATCTGTGGTTAATACTCTGGTGTCTGTGGCTGTGAGAAGCACTGTGTGCTGTGTAATGTCGTCCCGCCTCCCACCAGGTGCACTGCACAGGTGCAACATGCCACCAAAACAAAACAGCCTTGGGAACTTTTACAAAGTGTGCGAGACTGATATAACTGATATAGACAAATATAATGTACGCCTTCTGAAATGCAGTGCACCAAACTAACTTTTTCACTGCTTGCAGCCATGATTTGGCCATACCTTTTTAAAATATAGCCTGTTTCTTCATGAAGGAGGCTCTTAGGCTACCTCCTCCCTAATTATGTTTAACAAAAATGTAAAATAACATCATGATCGATTTCAGTAATTGAGTTACAATAACATCCATGATTTTTGTGCAGGCATAATAACCTAAAACCCTGTTACTATATCATTAAGAAGTTTCAGAGCGACGGAGACACACAGCGTTGCGATAATCATAGTAACTCCCTCACCCACCTGCCTGTGTGTGTGTGCCTGCATGTACACACTCTGAGAGGAGCAGCAGAATGGGAATAAATGGCAAATTTCTCACTTTGCCCTGATGGTCTTAAGAACTCTCTGTTGCTCTGTGTTTTCTGTCTGTGTGCTGTCAGCTTCTTATCACGCAGCGACCTAAACTTACCATGGCGCAAAATGATTTCACCCAGTGACTAATTGTGCTATTCGCGCTGTTAGAGACCTTGTTGTCTCATATGCTATTAGGTTTACTGGAAGATTTAAAAAATATGTGATATGACCACCAGGCCCCGACCCGGTTTAACCCCTGGCTCTGATATAGGCAGAGTTGAATTTGATGACAATTTTGTTCTCCCTCTGAAAAGCAGTGGGGAGAACCTCTAGTCTTTTGGGTGATGCACCGGTGCCGGCAAGTTTTGGGCTTAAATTGCAGCAGTTCGGGGCGTCGTGTGGCGTAGTGGTCTACGCAGGTGCCCCCATGTGTAGAGGCTACAGTCCTCGCTGCAGTTGGCCCCGGTTCGAATCCCGCATCGGACAGCCTTTCGCTGCATGTCATTCCCCCTCTCTCTGCCTCCCCGTTTCCTGTCTCTCTCCACTATACTGTCAAATAAAGGCATAAAAAAAAAAAAAAAAAATTGCAGCAGTTCAAGCTTAAATTGTGTTGACTTTGTAACAAGTTTAGAGTTGCCTGCAATGAATGGCCCACATTGCTTACACTATGCTTGCAACATTGCTATCATACCGCAACCACGGGTATTGAGTTAGTACAGTGTCCCTGTCAGTCCCTGTATTCTGATGAAAGGTTAGGTAGTCAGACTGACTGAGCCAGCGAAGAAAAAAAGAACTACTTTCAACTACATCGCAGTACATGTAGGGCACCAAAACAGCCTAATGAATAATTATCATGCAACGACCATGTGTAATTTTTACTTGCACACTCAAAACATACCCGCATATGCATTGCAGTTTGGAGCCCTGCAACATCTGCCAAAAGTTATTGGTATCAGCCGTGGATCAGCTGATCTCACTCATACATAATAGGTATCGTGGCAAAAAACTTGATCAGGGCATCCCTACACTTTTGTGACTATCATGATGCTTCCCCTTCCTTATATAAATAACAGATCACAGTGATAATTGATACAGTGATAATTGTACACACAATACAATGTGTGTCCAAGGTGATGAATGACTATGTCAGTGCAACAATGAGACTCTTAGTAGGAGACATTAATGAGATCACTCAAATGGATACATGTTTACCTGACAGTCTGTCTCTGTCTGTCTTTGTGTCTGTTTCTGTGTCTATCTGTGTCTGTGTCTTTCTCTGTGTCTGTGTGAGTGTTTGTGTCTGTGTCTAACTCTTTCTCTGTCTCTACAGCGGCGATATACCTGAAGAACATGGTTAGTCAGTACTGGCAGGACAGGGAGCCGTCTCTGGGTGAGGTTGTCTTTCCCTTCAACATCCATGAAAATGACCGGCAGCAGATCAGAGACCACATTGTGGAGGGCATCATTCGCTGTCCAGAGTCCATACGGTACACACACATATTGTCATGTTTCCACTTCTTTTTATAATGCATCCGCCTGTTTTATAGAAAAGCAACTTCTGCCTTTTTAAATGTTCTCATAGATTTCACATAGTGAGCTCCTGAATGATGAACACTTACTGAATGATACTGACTGTTGGTGCCTGGCTGATGCAGCTGGTGACTCCATATGTGTTTATACCGTCTGTAGCGCCCAGCTGACCATGTGTCTGCGAGCCATAATCAAGCACGACTTCCCTGGACGCTGGACTGCCATTGTGGACAAGATCGGCATGTACCTGCAGTCTCAGAACAGCGGCAGCTGGTACGGCAGCCTGCTTGCTCTCTACCAGCTGGTCAAAACCTATGAGTGAGTTCCTCTGCTCGACTTCATGGCTCTGAACATCCTCCTGGGGAGACATCACCTCACACCAGGGCTGTAGGTTTTAAAGGAGCACCTACAGTATATGTGGTCCAATTGCCCCAAACAGACTGTTCCTCATAAAGAACTAGAGAGGAACTAGACAAACACAAAACTCAGAGAAACACTTACCTGCAGTGTTTACCCAAAAAGTTTCCCGGTTTTATCATGATTTTCCATATAGAAATAATGTATTTCAGATTGAAAGTAAAGCTTCTCTACAAACAAACACCCTTGTAATGATGATGAGGAGGACATGTCATATTTACCTGTAACATTCCAGGAAAAGTATGTTTGTCAGCTGTTATTTCTGAGCTGCCAAATTCTATCTAGTATCTAGTGTTTGAGTCTTAAAACAGACACAAATCTGAAGAACTTGGTCACAATATATTTCTCTGTAGGTTAGCCTTTGAAAGAATCCATGAGTTAATTTAGGGATCACCTTTAAAAAAGGGCTGGGTTGAAAAAATTGATTCTCCGATTAATATCGATTCATAAAATATATGTAATAATTTAATATGTCTTTTACACTCTCTTGTGGATGTGTCACAACAAGATCTGGTCAGGTGAGCGTAGTTGTAGCGCTGCTGGAACGATGCTCCGCCACTTTTTTTTCTCAAAGTAATGAAATAAATATCCACAGTTCGCAGAATCCGGTTGAAATGTATCTACATTTTTAAGCGCTTGAAGATCTGATCACTAAAGTGTATGTCATGCAAGATATCTAACAAATAGAAATGAAATGGTCAAAGTTGTCTTATTGACATTTAAGGTTTATTGATTGGTTTCCAAATGTCAGTCATGCACTGAGTGACAGCCAAGAAAACATTCCACCTTAAAAGAGTCCGGTAGTTGCCGGCAGCCTCTGGCCTGCTCAGTGAATTAAATCGTTAAGTAGTAAAGTTGAAAAGGCAGGAAACATCCTTTCATTCATTATTCACTCTTCTTAATGACAAAGCCAGTCTGTTACACTTGGACACCTTGCGCTGCTGCCTAGCCTGTTGGCTTCATCTGACCTCTGCCTGCACTGCAGCTTCTCCTCTGAATGGATATTTCCAATAAGGCGTCATTTGCTTGACACAAGTAAGTAAATATATGTAAACTAGCCACCGTAGGAACAGTGATTACAAAACCTTTGAAACGAATCACAATTCAATTGTGCGCATGCACCATAGTGCAAGTGACAGACAAAAACAGCAGACACCAATGAAATCAGCAGTCTAAAGGCAGATGTGTGGCTGCATTTAAGATGTTAGCTATATCCTTCCATTGTAGCTGGTGCACTGGGGTGCGTTAACGCACATTACAGTGATTCACCTGATGCCAAACACAACATGCACAAAGGAGAAATAGTGGCTGATCTAGAGATTTGGCCTCTCGCCTATTTTTCTCACGTGCTGAAATAGACAGAGAAAAGACCTGTTGATGTCATATTGACATCATACCAGCAACATTACTCAAGACTGATAGCTTTCACTATGTTTGTCTCTGTCTAGACTGAATCTTTATATCATACAGACATGAAAAATGTAAATATATATATTTTTTAACTATTCAAGCAGCTGCATGTGTAGACAGTGACATTTTACTGATGTTTTCTGCCAAAATTGAATCAGAAATTAATTAATAATGACAAGAAATTCAAGTAACCTGCCAACTCTGTGTAGACAGATACAGCTGCAGCAGCAACACGGCACAGATGCAGCCAGTGTAAACACACACACATGATTCTCTGCAGCAGTTAAGCGACGCCAGCCACCACCCTGATGCAGCACATCCACTGTGTTCCCAGCATAATCGTATAGTAGTGCTACTTATCTGTTTTTTAATTGGGGGGGTGGGGGGGTTGTAAAACCTGACCTCTTATGCTACAATGAACCATTTAAGAAATAAAGTCTTATTAGAATCAACTGTCTCATCATAGGTAATTTAAAATGTGTGTGTCTGACTTCTGCTGTCAGTAATGTTTGGATCAGGACCAGTCCAGGCCAGGGTGTTTTATTTCTCATGACTCATGAGCTGCGCTCACATGTTGTTTTCTGTACGTATGTGAAATTATCATGCGGGTGTTTGTTGTTAGTGATCTTAAACGTTTTTGTGATAGACCAACCAAGTATGTATGGAAAATATGGGTGCTGACCCTCAGATTGATGTGTCTGATGTGTGTGTGTGTGTGTGTGTGTGTGTGTCTCAGGTACAGGAAGGCAGATGAGAGGGAGCCGTTGCTGGCAGCCATGCAGATCTTCCTGCCGAGGATCCAGCAGCTGATCAGCCAGCTTTTGGCTGATGCCACCATCTTCTCTGTCCTCATCCAGAAACATATCCTCAAGATCTTCCATGCTCTTGTGCAGGTGTGTGTTTGTGTCTCTGTGTGTGGATGTGGTGGACTCACACCTGATATGTGGCTGTCTGTGATGGGCTCTAAGTCAAAGGACTCTAAGGACAGTCTAAGGGCTGTTGTGTGTGTCAGTGTCATGATGATGATGAGCATAAACCTTTCTGTTGCTCTGCAGTACTCGCTGCCTCTTCAACTGATCAACAACACAGTAATGACTCAGTGGATGGAAATTCTACGAGACATTATGGACCGAGACGTCCCTGCTGTAAGACACACACACACACACACACAGCACAGAGAAAATCTAGTTGATGTAAAGAATTTTGAAATCAAATTCATTCTGCTTAAATCTTACTTTATATACTGGCAATACAAAGTAGTGCTTTACAACACTATTACAAGCACTGTTTTACTGTCCAACTGTCAGGCTATAGATTATTATATAGATTATAACTGACTGTCTTGAAGTTAAAGTTCAAAGATTTTTTAGTTAGTTTCATATAATTTTATTATTTAAATTTTATTGACCTGTTTAATTCATGGACTCAGAAATGAGATGGTTGAATGTAGTCCCAGCTTGCACTGCACTGCTATTTCAGTTACACCCATAACTTTAAGGTACATTAAACACTTGTCTTTGTTCCACATCTGTTAGTAGTGTGAGAGTCATTTTAGTAAATTATGTTTTCATTAGTTTGTTTTGCCCATTTAAAAATAACATTAAAAAGGCAGTTTTTAGATCCAGTGAAACACAGATTATGAGGAAACAGATTTTTCTGAGCTTTGATTTTGTGATATTAACTGGATTTGACCAATTAACATCAATAAAACTATAGAAAATGTTGACGATCTGAATGAATGGTGGAAGATCTGTGATCCACTGTGTTCCTGAGTCTCTTTACCTTAGTCACATTTATCCTGGAAGTCTTCAAGTTTTCAAAGACTTTTCAGATTCTTTATTCTGCCATTAACCTGTGTTAATGAATCACTTGGAATCACTTGTTTACATGGTAGTTAAATCTGACTGAAACTAAGTGAACTGCGGCTGGGTCACACAAGCTCCTAGAACTGACCGTGAAGAGTGTGTTCATTAGGAGACGCTGGAGGTAGATGAGGACGACCGTCCTGAGCTGGCATGGTGGAAGTGTAAAAAGTGGTCACTGCGCATCATCACCAGACTGTTTGAGCGGTGAGTCCAGATCACCAGAAGCCAGATGTGTGGTTCTCATAGGGACCAGTTTTTCACATGCCTCTGCTATAAATTACAGGTATGGAAGTCCTGGTAATGTGACAAAGGAATACTACGAGTTTGCAGACTTTTTCCTGAAAACATATGCAGTGGGTATACAGCAGGTAAGCATGTGTCACTGACACTACAAGATGTTGCTTAAGGGGTTATCTCTTTATCTGGTGCTCAGGCTCTTTCTCTGTGCTACATCCAGGTCCTGCTGAAAGTGGTGGATCAGCACCGACAGAAGCAGTACGTGACTCCTCGTGTCCTGCAGCAGTGCCTCAACTACCTCAACCAGGGCTTGTTGCACTCCCTGACCTGGAAACAGATGAAACCACACATACAGGTAGGACAAACAGAGAGGACTCAGACAGATCATTAGTGCCACGGGTGCTCAGCTCCGAGGCATCTATTAATATTCCTCAGACTTATTATTATTCTTCCGCCAAATTTTGGCGTGTAACTTGTCCCGCAGCTTTGAGAAAACCCCAGTAATATATACATCAAAATATGCGTCTTGATCCCGAAAGAGGTGCTATGACTTTTGGTGTTAAAATTCCAATTTTTCCCTACAGTTATTCCCAAAATACTAGGAATAATAATGCATTAGGAATGCATTCGAATTTTCTTTAAAAACCTACAAAATTTCACCTTTTTTCTACAAAATTTCACCTTTTTGCTGAGTCACCCAGCTCTCTCATACCTGCAAGTAGAAATGTGATTCAAACTATAAAACGGAGGAAAACTTCTGCTCTCTCCAAAAGACAACTGTTTTTACATAACATGTAAACTTTTCAAACTATGAGCACTCAAAGGAGGAGTGGAAATCACTTTTTCTTCAAAGTTAGAGTGACAGCGTCAGTTGGCTAGAGTGCGTGAAGCAGTAAAAAATAACCTTTATTTTTAACTCGAGCTCACGGCCAAACCGTAAAAAGGAGACAAATAATTATTTCTCAAAATGTAGACATAGTTGTTGGGATTCATAAAATGTAACTTTGACAGGCAGGGTCTGCACAAAATTTAAACGGGGGTACCGAGTCCGGCAGCAATACCTGTCTCACTCTCATTGACACCTAATGTAATTGTCTTTTTTTTCAAAAGAATCTCACTCTGTCTTCGCACTGAGCTTACTCACTCGTTTTAAGGAATATCTGAATAAAATACAGACTGTAAGAAACTTCTGGCGTCAGTGTCTCTCACGGTGTTTTTCGGTTTTTGAAAAGAAGTAACGATTTTCTCATAATTTGCAATTGTTTGAAGCCATGTAGAAGCCAAATTCTGGGCAGATTTTCACATTGCCATGGCAACGGCAGCTCCTGACCTGTGTGCGCGTGTCAGCTGTAGCCTAGCAACCAGATAACCAACTCTCCAAGCTCCGCTAGCTTTACATTAGCCGCATGTTAGGTCTTAAATTACATTTAGTTAGGTCTTAAATATGTAAGTCCATTTACTGCTTCCTTTGTTGCTTTTTTTTTGTTTTGTTAAATGAGTGAATGAAGTTGTGACGGTCTCCGCTGAGACAGAGTAGCGGAGAAGCTACTAGCCCTCTCTCGCTGTCACTTCTAGTCGCGTTGCTCTCCTCCCCAGTAATGTTAAATTTAGCACCGAAAAAAACATAATAGTGGTAATTTAAATAGCGGTTCATGGGATTTATTAACCCTCAGAGGTCCCGCTGTCCTTTTTTGGACATTTTCTTCACTTTTCTTTTTTGATTTGCTGATCATTTTGGCTGAGTTACAGCTGAAGGTATGGATTTCTGCAAGAAAGTGTCTTTTTTGACATATTTTTAAAATCTAATGTCAGTTACTGTTACAGGTCTATTATACACT
>NW_019525137.1:520054-528804 GCF_002814215.2 Seriola lalandi dorsalis
CACTTCAGTTCTGCTCAAACCTACCAAATGTTTATTAGTTTTCAGGATTTTAACCCTTTAAATGCCAGTTTGAGGACATGTTGCCTCTTGTTTTGTTTAAAAAAACAGAACAAAATATGAGATATTTCCCACATAATACATGATGGAGGGATGTGACATTGTTTTATATCGGAGTCTTTTATATCAAGACATTTCTCAAAACCAGAATATGATCAGGGTGACTTTTGAACAATGGAAATAAATCATGTACTCATCCCGGCAGTAGCCCCCGTGGCACTCAAAATTTCCCTGGAATTTTTTGGAATGTTTTTCATATCCTTACTTGAATTTGACCATCAGCTGTGGCCACATGAGGGGTTCTTATCCCCAAACATCATCTTCTGTCTATTTTACCAAATCCTCATGGTTCTTCTTTGTGGACTTTTTGTTGTTGTTTTGATCATGCGCAGCAACTTTATTATCCTTAACTAAAACTAACGAAATAACAAAAACTAGATGTGAAATAACATTTCCATTCACTAGAATAAAAATAAAAATGAGTTTCATTGAAAAAAAAAAAAAAAAAAAAAATGAAACAATGACTAACTGGAACTGTATTGTGTGTTTACAACTCAAATTATACAGAAAATGGCGTCAGTTTTTTCATACATCAGCTGGTGTTTTAGAAGGATATGAACTCTATCTTCAGTTTTTTAGCTGTGCGGATGGAGCAGTATCTTTTTCTTTTTTTTTTCTATAAAATGTTTTATTTTCAATTTTAACAAAAAATGAACACAAACAGTGATGTACAGCCAATCATTAAAGGTATATCATCAACATCAGGTATCCTACCCACAGACTTTAGAGAGACAATAATAATGAAAAAGAAAAGAGGGAGCAGTCGGCCTTGTGGAACAGATTATATATGGAGCTGCTGGATGTCTATGGATTCTGGACTCTGACAGATAACAAATCTTGAGATATACAAAAGTCACAGTAGGGCTTTCATTGCCTCAGCCGCTGAGGGCCACATATTTACATTTTCCTCTTTAGCTCAGTTTATATGAGCCGTTGATAACTCCATATAAATGACATCAAGGAAGGTCAGTCCTTAAGCCTGTTAAGCCTGCCAGCACAATACATTTCTGATATTTATTTAGTTAGTTATTTTGTTTATTGTCCCCAAGGGGAAATTCATTTTCACAGTCCAAGGACGTACCATTTTTTCCTCCATTGCTCGCCACGAAACTGTTGCATGAAGGTCAAACCAATTAGTTTGAGAGTGAAAGACCAGTAATAGATTTTAAAGTTCTTCCCTGCTGGACAGTAGAGGTGCTCACACAGGGACGCTTCCCATTCCAAATGCATTTGGAAAAGGCTGCCTGGAGTTAACTCCAGTATCAAGCAGGGGGAGAGAGGGGGATCACAGAGTTGAAAAAGTTTATTTAGGGCAACATGTTCATTTTAATAATTGAGATTTGTGCCTGGAGTGAGTTGCGCAAGCTTGCCCACCATTCTAGATCACTTAGAACCTTATTCAAAGTCTCAGTGTAATTATGTTTAACAGTGCAATTTACAGTGGGGAATACTTTAATACCTAAATATCTGAAATGTTGAACACAGGGAATATTAGTAGAGAGGTGGTCCTAGCTGCTTCATTCAATGGTAAGAGAGAAGATTTGGACCAGTTTACTTTGAATCCTGATAAACTCATCTAGTGTTGATAGTAAATGCCAACTGCTGTGGGTCCTTGAGAAAAACTAAAATGTCATCAGCGTAGAGTGGCAAATGCTGCTGTGTGTCATGGATGTCGGGCAAAAAAAAATGTATAATCTTTGGCCAATGGGTTGGTCAGTCGCCACAGATCAGCAAATCCCAAGGCATTTGCCCATGCCTGTAGAGCAGACGATGCCCGTGTTTGGTCTCTTGTCTCAGATTTTCCTGTCCCATCATCAGCTGATTTCCAAACCTAGTTAAGGTCTCTACCTATTATAAATGAGTATTCACTTAGACCCAGCCTCACATTTGTCAGATTGCTGTAAAAACTGCAGACACAAAGGTGATATTCCTGCCATTATTTTCCGCTTTGAGTATAATCAGCCTAGCTGCTTTATCTGACCATGTATCCAGGAACCTGATTTTCCTGGCTACACCATTGATATAAGGGCAGCATGAAGGAGACGCTACGATCAGCAAGGCGTCTGACATCCTTGGAAAAAAGATGTGTCTCCTGTGATAATGCAATGCTAATTTTCTTCCTGCGTAATAATCCTAGTTTACTAGTCCTTTTGTGTGGGATATTCAGACCACCTGAATTCCAGCTCAAAATATTGAGTTCATTCATAAATTCCAAGCACTGGTTCAAAGGTGAAGGTCAACAAAGTATAACACCTACAACCATCAGGCAACATGACCCGATGCACACAATCATCACAATCCAGGTCCCTTACTCGCCATCGGTGAAAGAAACATACAGTACTCAACCTGTAACCAGCTCCACAAACTAATACTACTGGAAAAGAAATTATAAAAATATATCTCCACGTCCCTCCACCCACATCGCCCAACCAAAAGAGCTAGAACAAGCTTTGACCACTGAACCGACCCACATACTTCGTTCCGTGACCGTAGAAGGAAATGGGCAACAATAGGTCGGTCAATTGCCCATCACATCCCATCAAATGAAATTACAAAGCAAAACAATTCAGAACAGCCATCCCACTGAGTTTGACAGATGCACTAATCATATAGCGAGAGGTTACCAAAAGGCAAGAGCAGAAAAATATAAAACGAAATAAGTTGCCAATGATAAATATGAAACCAAAATCATCCCAGCCACAGTGCTACTCCCATCAGATCAGCATCAGTTCCTTCATATTTTGCAATGGAAGCTGCACCAGTAATATAACAAGACTATGGCAACTTGAATGGGGAAATGTGCATAAAGCAAAACTAAAAACATGCTATCCCACTATTTAAGAGTCTACTAAATCTACATTGTAACTGAAAATTGCCATATGACGCATCTACAATAAAACAAAAATTTTTGTAATGGTGTTGGTGCAACGCCTAACCTTCCATGAATTTAGGTGAGTCTGCAGCAACGCAGGTCTGAGACATGAAACGTTTAGAGATGTGCTAAAAGCGTAACCCCGTTGTGGTTAACTTATTATTTAGCATTCATTGGGCCACCATAATATCAGCAGGCACATAAGGAAATTGGAGGAGAGTGACGTTGCACCACTGCTCAACACGAAACTAGAGAAAAGGAATGCACTGATGGCTGGTGTGTGACACGATGCCTGCCTGAACAGTTGTCTCAGCACCACAATAGTTGGCCCACGAACTAAATGAGCATGTAAATTATACAATGCACGTCCATTAAAAACATTCAACCCACTGTTTGTAGGGCTGCCACAATTTGTTGCCATAATCAATGACGTCGACAATGAAAGTGCGTTAACGTCAATATTTTAACGTCCACAAAATCGTTTCCCATACATTGATTTATTTGTGGTGCCATTCACTATTAACCACCATATATTTCTGTTCTAATCATCTATGGTCGCACTGCTTCTCTGTCCTCTACCCTGCTCTCTATGCTCTCCGGTAGCTCTGTGTGCTCTGTGTGCATTTATTGTTTGGTGAATAGTTCGGCTTTTCTCTGTTGCCAAACACCTCATTTTCTTACTGATCAGGTTGTTTCAGTTGGTAGGAGATGTTATTTAATCGCTCAAAAACTCAACTTAACAATCATTATTCCCTTGTGATTGAGTCATATATTTTAAGTAATTCAGCATTGTTTAAGGTTTCCAGAACACTGTGATGTGGAATGACAGCAGCCTGTTATGATTGTTTGTGATTTGGTCTTAGTGAGTTAGGAGTCCTCTCCACCGCTTCTAAAATTCTCCCAGACCTATGTGCTACTTTTAGTGCTAAGTGGCTTTGTGAATTACTCTTAGTTAAAAGTTAGGACTGACACGCCCATTATTTTTAGGGGTTTCTCCTAAATCAGCAAGTTAGAAGCCACTTTTAGTTTTAAGATGTTTTGTGAATACGGGCCCAAAACTACATTTTATGTTCTGTTGTTGTTTCCAGTTGAATTTTTCTGGGAAATGGCACATACTCACTGACTAACATACCTATGTGTTTTTAAAATGATGTGATGTTGAGTTTTTACACAATACTTTTTTTGACCTTTTTGAATCTGATCCCTGACAAATGATAATGATAATAATAATAAAAATAATAATAACTTTTTATAGCACCTTTCAAGGTAGTAAGAAACACAAAGTAAAAAAATAAAACTAATAAATGAAAACAAGATGAGACAGAATAAGGAAGGCAATAATTGTAGGAGATGAGTGAGCGTGAAGCCATAGGCCTTGGTGAACAGGTGGGTTTTCAGCAGTGCAGCATGTCTAGATATGAGGCTGTGCGAATCTCTTCCAGGAGACAGTTCCAGAGGGTGGGGGCTGACACACTGAGTGCTTGGAGGGATTCATAGGTGAGGGAAAGGATTTTGTAATGAATGCGGGATTTGACTGGAAGCCAGTGAAGTTGGATGAGGGTGGGGGTAATGTGCTCCCAGGGCTTGGTGCGGGCTTGGTGCTAACCCAAACCCTGGCAGCTGAGTTCTGGTCATACTAGAGCCTGTCCAGGGTTTTGCTGGGAACCCCGAACAGGACTTCATTGCAGTAATCCAGAAGGGTGGTGACGAAGGTGTGGATGAGGGTCTCTGCTACAGAGTCAGAAGCCGTGTTTCGACCAAAAAGTACCTGGAACTTTAAGTTTGAAATACGTGACGATCCCGTATTATACGTGACGATCCCGTATTATACGTGACGGGCGGCAACCCTAGCCACTCCGGTTGTTGTGGTCCTTTATTTGTTTCAGTTTTTTCACCTTCTTCTGGACCTGTTTCGTGCTGTGGAAAATGTGTTTGCTCCCTCTGTGCCTGCTCACTCGCTCACTGGGGTCTTTTTAACATCGCGGGTGAAATAAAATGCAGCGAGTACTGACCAGTCATAAATGCATCACTGAAGACCATGCCCCCCAAAGTTCTAAATTTAGACCCTGGTTCCTGCAGTGGAAACGCACATAGTTCCTCAAAAGGTTCCTGGTTCCTGGGGAACGTTCCTGCAGTAGAAACTTGGCTAGAGAGAATAGATAGAGATGGAGATACATCATATTACACAAAAACTAAAGTTGGGAGTAATAAAAATTAAACAAATTGAGCAATCTCAAAGAATAAAAAACTGAGTGAAACAAACAAACCTGCTTTGAGTTTAAAACTAAAGTGAAATTGAAAACAAAAAGTCAAAACAAAATAAAAACAACAACTAATAAGGGCACCTCGGTTGCTTACCTGGTAGAGTGTGTACCATTAGGACTCAGCTGTGCACTGACTACGATGCACTACAGATACAGTGCTTTAATAGTACTTTTTATTATTTTGTAATTGAAAAAAGTAATTGAGAAAATTATATTGTTATGTACTCAATTAACATTCTCGAGTAACAAACTTGTTAAAACAGCATTGTTATTAACAAATCACTATTATAGTAGTATAATATATAGTAGTATATAATAGGAAATCTATTTTCTTCATTTCTCCAGTACTGAGAGCAGAGCCAATAACACCAGAGCTTAACGATTCTACAGTCTTTAAAAATTTAGCCACGGGGCCCATTTAATACCAGTTTCGGTACCGATCCCTAATTATATCTAAATGTGGGACTGTTCTGATTATCAGAATGATCTTGCGGGTCAGATGTTATTGCTAGTGAACCACTTGCCAACCACTGATCTATTTATTCTCTAATCCAGCGACCAGGTGGTGGACACACATACGCATAAGATTCACACCTAAGCCCAAACCCAGAAAGGTACCCACTAAACCAGACCTGATGAGACCTGTATTCTCATTCCCCGAAAGGTGGATGTAAAAGTTTCTCCATCAGGGCTGTTACCTTCTCATCAGGCCCGTTACCTCGATCACAGCTGTTTCCTCCATCATCACGCCTGTTACCTCCGTCAGGCCTGTTACCTCCATCATCAGGCCTGTTACCTCCATCATCAGGCCTGTTACCTCCATCAGGCCTGTTACCTCCATCATCAGGCCTATTACCTCCATCATCAGGCCTGTTACCTCCATCATCAGGCCTGTTACCTCCATCAGGCCTGTTACCTCCATCATCAGGCCTATTACCTCCATCATCAGGCCTGTTACCTTCCTCTTACTGTTACCGTTGTTTTGAAGCCACTTCCTCTCTTACAGACCATATGTCAAGAGGTCATCTTCCCGCTCATGTGTTACAAAGACGAGGATGAGAAGCTGTGGCAGGAAGACCCCTATGAGTACATCCGCATGAAGTTCAGTGAGTATTCAAAGTCCCTGCTGTAATAATGTACCTTTCAACTGACCTGACTTCATTAATCCAACCCATGTTTCTCGGCCAACATTATATCTGCTCCAGAGTCTTTGTAGTGTCTTGTGACTTGTGTCTTGTGACTGTATTTCATCTCCATGATCATAGAGACAGTCATCCACTGTAAATTGTTAGAGAACAGGAAAACTCACAGAAAGTGAATAGGCTTTAGTTCCTGATGTACACTCTGTAGTAGTGACCCCTCAGCTCCATTATTGCCACTATATTGGTGGAGGAAGGAAGTCCACCATGTTTTTGAACATGTAATGTGATCCCACTCTGTGTGTGTTTATCTCTCTCGTAGACCTCTATGATGACCACGCCCTCCCAGCCACAGCTGCTCAGAGCCTCCTGTGTAAAGCTTCCCGCAAAAGGAAGGAGGTGAGGAACAGAGCACATTCTCTCAACTGCAGTACTTAAGACACAGTCTGTAGGCAGTGTATCCATTTTATGACACTTTTACTTCTCTCCACTACATTTGTCTGAAGAATGTGGGTCACTGGCAACTGGTGCAAAGATTTAACTCAGTGCTTTTTTTTCACATCTCCGTCACTAATGGTTCTTGTGCCATGCTTTATTTTAAGCTGACACTAATCATTTCTGTTGCTATCATCAAATTAATATGAAAGGCTGTTATGATGAAGCCACAGATATTTTTCACCAGCTCTGCATTTCCTCTCACTTCTGCTGAGCTGACTCTCTATCAACCTCTGCTTCCAACAGGAAGCTGTGTTTACTGATAAACCCACTGAATGCTCTTTAAGATTAACACAGCAGCAAACAGCAAACAAAGTTAATGATGGGGACCAGCTGGTGAGCTAGATTTCACTCAGGAGGTAATGAGACCAAAACAGACCTGAAGGTGGACTCTATAAATATGACTTCAAATGATTTTGTTGTTTTGTTTCCTGTGTAAATAGACACACACACACACACACACACACACACACACACACACACACACACACACACACACACACACACACACAAACCGGAGAATTACACATATACACACACATACGCACATAGAGAGGTAGACAGACAGACGGGCAGATAAACAGGTAGATAGACACAATTTAATTTAGGAAACATTTGGCTGTTAATTTCAGCTTGAAATCTAACTGACTCCACATTACATATATTCTAATTGGTTGATTACTTTTTGAGCTCATCGTGATTGGTTGATTACCTTTGGAGCTCGTTCTGATTGGTGGATTACCTTTAACCAGTGTTTTCCAGGTGCTACCTTTTTCAAAGAGAAAGACAGGTGGGCACCCAGTAAAACAGCATTGTCACCATGGCAACCTCTGAGTGCAGGGAGGGGATACACAGCTTAGTCAAATTACCTGATTAGAGACTCCTCTGATATGTGTGGTGTTTATCAACCACTTTACTGACATTTCTATCAAAATCCAGCTACAGACTCCTCCAACACTAAATACAGAAAAAAATTTACACACTTCTAAACTGTTTTCACTGGAAATATGTTTCAGTCCAGTTGTAATCAGTAAGCATTCAGCAGTTAATTTCAATTTGTCATTCTAACTGACACATAAATACAGACAAGCAGAGAGGCACTCTGCTTGTCTCAGACAGATAAAAGGCACACAAACAATCACAAACAGACACGCCATTAACTGCAATACAAATTCAGGAGCTGATTTTTCTGTAACTCACTCCTTTTGTCCATATATTTGTATATATTTTGAACCTAGAATCACCAAAACCAGATATGCTGTGCACAAAGATCATGCGCCGGTCATGGTCCGCTCATGGTTCTGATAGGAGTTACCGTTTTGTCACAGATAGCAGCCGTTTGGGAGGCTCATCGTGCCAAAATCACACTCGTATTTAAGTCAGTTGTGTCCTCCAGCCAGATACAGGTGTTCGAACCAGCTTGTTCAGAGGCTCTTTGATCTCTGTGATGTTTTTAAACACAGCCACACACACGCCCGTGCACACACACGAACATGCAGGTGATACAAATATAGTATCTGGGCAGAAATTAGTAAAGCTGATTCCTTTTGGCTGATTAGACTAATTAAGTCTTACCCTTATTAGTGCCACGGGTGCTCAGCTCCGAGGCACTCCTCTACAGCTAGAATAGCTGAGAGGAGTTTCGGGTTTATTATTCTTCCGCCAGATTTCGGCGCGTAACTCGTCCCGCAGCTTTGAGAAAACCCTGGTAATATATACATCAAAACGTGCGTCTTGATCCCGCAAGGGGTGCTATGACTTTTGGTGTTAAAATTCCAATTTTTCCCAAAGTTATTCCCAAAAAACTGGGAATAAATAATGCATTAGAAATGCATTGGAATTTTCTTTAGAAACCCACCTTTT
>NW_019525137.1:530098-534528 GCF_002814215.2 Seriola lalandi dorsalis
ATGATTGAGGGATGTGACATTGTTTTATATCAGAGTCTTTTATATCAAGACATTTCTCAAAACCAGAATATGATCAGGGTGACTTTTGAACACTGGAAATAAATCATGTACTCATCCCGGCAGTAGCCCCCGTGGCACTCAAAATTTCCCTGGAATTTTCTAGTTATTAATATGAGTGCATGTGCACACAGGTGGTGCTCGTTAACAGCCTGATTGATGTCTATGGGGTTTACAAGCACAGCCAGACTAACACCCACACACACACACACTTCTCCTATAGACTGCAATACAAATTCAGAAGCTAATAGCCACCATTGTCTAAGCAGGTGGCAGTAACACAGTAACTGGGCAGAAATGAACAAATCTGATTCTTATTGGCTAATTAGACTCATTAACTCTTACCCTTATTACTCTCAAGTATGAGAGCATGTATAAGACAAATCAGCACCCCCCACCCCCCATGATTGCGATTTCACTCTAGGCAGTCCACCTCAGTTGCAGAGAGAGAGAGAGAGAGAGCCTAGATAAACTCTGAAATAATAAAGCCGAATGAAACACACCACATGCTAATTACATAAGGAACTATGGCGAGAGTTAATGAGAGGAGTTGTGTTGGGTGTGTGTGTGTTAAATGCCGGTCTATCGTTTTGTAGACTCAAGTTGTTCTCCTGTTCATACTATTGACTAAAGTTAGTTCACTTTTTTAAGATCTATTAGTGACGTCTGTGTTTGTTTTTGTGTGTATGTGTGCATGGGGTATCGCTGAAAAACGCAACAAAGGTAACATTTTTTTAATGGCAGAATTACTTGTAGTCAGGAGCTCTATAATAATGACTTAAGACAATGTAGTCTGTAATCATAGGTCTCTGAATTGTAGTGGAGTGGGAAGTATAAAGTAGCATGACATGGAAATACTCAAGTGAAGTAAGTACCACAAAATTGTACCTCAGTATACAGTACTAGAGTAAATTAACTTTGTTGCTTTCAATCACCGTCTATATGGTGATAGGAATCAGTGAAAATGGGTCACATTTTCAGGGATGGCAGTTTGCAGTTAGTCAAGTCAATTTTTATTTGTATAGTGCCAATTTATGGGTTTTGCAGGTTGATATGAAATAAACTCTAAGGCACTTCATTTTGGCTGGATAATTTTAGAGGAAACTGGTGTTGACCAGATGACTCTAAAGTTCAAAAAGCTTCAAAAAGGAAAACTTGATAATAATTAAAAGTTATAAAATGACTACGACAAAGGGAGGCCAGACCCAGATGCAGAGTAAATTAAAATAAACTGGTTTATTTAACAAAGTAGCAACGAAAAATCACTTTTAGAAGAAATAAACGTAAGGTACCAAACAAAAGATCAACAAAGTACCAACACAAAACGTAGAACAGAAAATCACCAGTTTTTTATTTTTAATAAATTTGCAAAAATTTCTAAAAAAAACTTTTTTGCTTTGTCATTATGGGGTATTGTGTGTAGATTGATGAGGAAAAAAGGAATTTAATCCATTTTAGAATAAGGCTGTAACAAAGCAAAATGTGGGGAAAGTGAAAGGGTGTGAATACTTTCCGGATGCACTGTAAGAAACAATCAAACATCATTAGACAGGGTCTTATTGTTACAAACTGGAGATTTTGCCTATGTTCCCCATTTGCCTGGTGTCCATGTTGATCCTCTGGAGCTGACCCTTTGACCCTTGGTCCTATTCTGTGCTAAAAGCATGGCCTGTTTGTGAGAGAGGGGTCTTTTGTCTTTGTTTCCTATCAATTTGATAGTTTGATGGTGGGAAGAGTAACACAGTGTCAATTTTGCATCCGTAACTCTGCATGTCCTTACAATGAACTTCTTTAATGGCTTGTGACTGATGCCAGGCCAGGTATGTATGCTAAACTGTGATAACAGCAAGAAAGAAAACAGCAATATTGACTGTGTTCAGACTGAAAAGATCATTTCTTGTGACCGATAGATGGAAAAGTGTACAAATCAGACCAACAAGTTAACATTTCAATTTGGCTGGTTTAGTCGTGCACGAAGGACAGATCTGATGTAGGATGCACCAAGTCTCACTGAATGACAGAACTTGAGCTGCTTATATCGTATATTGTTCTGGGTATGGTAACTATCATCTGTTAACCTCAAGAACTTTCCCTCGGTGTTTCACTTTTATTGCTTACCTCCTCCTAGAAGTGAGTGCATCACTAAACCTCTGCTGGATGTAGATAAACTGCCAACTGCCAACAATATAACCATAAAACCCAGATGTGTGATGGACTCTTTGGTATCCTGCTCCCCCAAAGGTCAGCAGCTTACCTAGGTTCACATTCTTAACATCCTTAAACCAAAGTTACCAACATGCAAAACAAATACAACCTTACAATCCTCCCTTTTTTATATCCCCTTTATTCTTCAGGGGCTGAGGTTACATGTTGATAAACAAATGTTCAACAACTCAAGCATCTAATTAAAAGAAATACCATTTAACATCACATGCATATCATATCAAATTCCTCAATTCAAATAGGGGCGAAAAACCCTATGAAAAGGGAAAATTCCCCCTGTGACCCCTAGAAAGGCGGTCACCTTTTTAGGCTTGCGTTGGGCACATATTCTTTTCCTTCCACTTAGTTCTTCCTTTGATGTTTTCCTTTCAATACACTAACATGAATACATGAATATGAATAAATGAATATACATGCTAACTTAAAATCTAAGTATATTAAATATTTCAACTACAATTTCTGCTTCATACACTAAAACATACTAAACAAAGTTCACTCCCCTCTTTTTCTTTTTTTTTCAATTTCTTAGTTTCTAACTTAATCAAATTTCTGCATCAGTCCTTGTACTCAGATGACTATGCCTAGAAAAGTTATCGCTGTTAACAACTCTCCTTCATCTGTTCTAGTCTATGTTGTTGCTTCTCCAAGGTCCTCGGTCCACTGCTTCTTCTTGGCTGTTGCATTGGGTCCCGCCTTACTTTGCTGGCATGGACTCATTGATGCTGACCTTTAACCTTAACTGCCATTATCTTTTTTAATTCAACTTCCATAAATTCATGTACAAATTGTTTCTTTCGTTCATTAATGCTTGTCTCATTCCCAGCATTCTAATGCTTAATGCTTGTCTCATTCCCTTGGAAATGTATTTATGTAAATTTTGAAGTCATTCAGGTGAGTCACTCAGATACACCTGTACAATGAGCCATATGTTTCCTGCATTAGCCTTTTCTACATGTTATCTCTGTGCTCGTCTCTTGGCAGGTTCTTCCTCAGATGATGGAGTTCTGCCACCAGATGCTGATGGACCCCTCTGCTGACCCCCGCAGGAAGGACGGAGCACTGCACTGTATTGGTGCTCTGGCTGAGCTTCTACTGAGGGTACATACATCCACACATACACCTCTGTGTTACTGAGCCCTCTCCCTGCCCTCATGTGTTTTAAACACACCTGTTCTCTGTGTAATTCTGCAGAAGAGAATGTACAGAGAGCAGATGGAGCTGATGCTGCAGAACTATGTCTTCCCTTTGCTCAACTCTCCTATGGGTTACCTGCGAGCCAGAGTGAGTGAACCCCCCAGCCCTTCTTCACAGGGTTAATTTCTCTGTTGTAGAGTATGTCATTGAGAAAAGGCTCTATATGTTTCATCTATATGTTGTGTAGGTCAGAGTATCTGTTCATACTGTAGGTATTGTCTCGTATTGGACATTGAATCCTTTGGTTGCTGACATACTGTGAAGTGGATATAAATGTAATATTAAAACACTACAGAGGTCTGACTTCTGAATTACGCACAGTAAGTTAGTGAATTTCACACTGTATTATTGAGGCATTTCAGCTCTGAATTTGATTTAATAACTGTTAACAAATTATTATATTTTTCATTCTAATTGTAAGTGATTAATTTAATTTATTTCAAGATCTTGTGATTTCAAGATCCTGTTGCACCTCAGCTGACAGTCAAACTTCTTTCTGTGGACATTCACCTGCTTTTAGTGGATTAGTCATCGACTGACATCTCAGGTGGTGTAATCTCATACTCCTAGCTGACACTTCAACTCATTTGAGTGCTGTCACTTCATCTCCCATGTAATATCTCACATTCAAACAATTGATATTGTTTTGGACCGAGGGGTTTGACATGTAACAATGGTTCTCTGGACAGGAATTGAACCCTGGACCTTGCAGCTTTGTGTACTGCGCTCTAACCAAGAGGCTACCTGATATTTGAAAGGACCAGTGTGTAGGATTTAGGGGGTCTATTGGCAGAGATGGATTATAATGTTCGGAGTTATGTTTTCATTAGTGTATCAACACTAGGGATCGACCGATTATCGGCCGGGCCGATTATCGGCGCCGATATTCAGCATTTTGACGCATATCGGCATCGGCCTTTTTTAAAATTCGACAGCCGATAAGAGATCAATTTAAA
>NW_019525137.1:537287-540733 GCF_002814215.2 Seriola lalandi dorsalis
CTCCACCGTGTGTGTAAGGACTGTTCATGCACAGCTTACACTGCTGATTGGCTGTTACCGTGGCTCTGCTTGTAACCAATCAGATGGTGCTGTGGGTGGGACAATGCTGGCGACAGAGTAGTGACAGCAGACAGAGAGGCGCGGCTGCATCAGAGCCAAAATAACCCAGTTTTAAATTGATCTCTTATCGGCTGTCGAATTTTAAAAAAGGCCGATGCCGATATGCGTCAAAATGCTGAATATCGGCGCCGATAATCGGCCCGGCCGATAATCGGTCGATCCCTAGTAAGGGTATTCACCTGTAGCAATCTGCGACATCACCACTAGATGCCACTAACTACACACTGGTCCTTTTAGATATTGTGTGTACATTAACTTCAGGAAATGTTTCCTTTTTCTAATTGTTGTATATTTTGTTGTTTTATGAGCTTTTTTGAATGAAGATGTTTGAAAAGATATTAAAGCTTTGCAGAAAATAAGTCAGACATGAGAATAAGGGACTGTTAGATGTGTGTTCACTAGAGCAAGAACTACTGCATGAAGAGTAAAGAGTTGTGAATCTGACCCAGGTAATTTCCTTACACAGGCTAATTACACTTGTCACTTATACGTGACATTAGCTACTGCTTCAGTAATGTCAGCAGATGGCACCACAGTGCTGCTGGAGAAATTATATTCTGATTGTCAGAGAGCAGCAGACACATGGTCCTGTTGTCCACCTCAATGGGTTCTGAAGTGCTGCCATGAGTCCTTGGTGCACTGCTTGGTCAAATGTGTGTTAACATTTTGAACACCCTCATTTGTTTAATTTTGGTCACAAGATAAAGTTATTTAATTACTGTCCCTTTAGCTCTCCTCCCTGCAGTCCTGTTGGGTGTTCCATTCAGTCCATGTGAGTCAGTCCCGTCTGACACATCTGGTGCAGCAGCAGTGGACACTGTGGTGGTGGTGGTGGTTTCAGAGGTCTAGGAACAATGTGGAGATGTGCTTGTCTGCTGTATATTGACCTGCTGCTCTCTGCTGTTTGGGCAGTCATGCTGGGTGCTCCACTGCTTCAGTCCACTGCGTTTCCATGATGAGCTGGTGCTGAGGAACGCTGTCGAGTTGGTCAAACAGGATCTAATCGAGGACAAAGAGATGCCCGTCAAGGTGGAGGCCTCCATAGCTCTGCAGACGCTGGTCAGCAACCAGGAACAAGGTCTGTGGACAAATAAGGATGTTACTTTAGTGTTTGGAAGTTGATATATCAAACACTTCAATCTGCTGATACTAGAGGAGGATTCTCAGTAGCAAAATAAAGTGTATTAAATACATATGTAAACATCTGGGCTACCAGTAACATTTTGACATTGAAAATAAAATTTGGCATTGAAGACAAGACCTGAACTGGAAAAGGAAACAATGGCAATGAAAAGTTAGTAAGTAAGTATTGGAAAAAGTTGTATTGGCACTGATGTGAATATTGGCACTGAAAAAGGGTCCACTGAAAACACCAACATTAAAAAACTACAATCTTACAATATTATCTTATTTAATGTTGATATTTTTTGTGTTGATGATGTTTTTCAGTGTTGATTTTTTTCTTCATGTCTGTCTTGTATGTAACAATTTTTCAGTGTCACTGGTTTTCAGTTTCAACTTTCTGTCACCGTTTTAGTAGAGTGGGGGGGCTTGAGGGAAAGCGTAAGGAGCGCTTGATTAACTTACACTCAGACCTGAGACCTAAAAAAAAAATAGCTACATACTTGACAGACATGAAGAAAAAATCTGGATATTGACATTGAAATACATCATGATACAAAAAATATAAAAATTAAATAATATAGATAATATTGGAAGATTGTAGTTTTTTGTATGCTATTGTTTTATTTTTTCAGAGGAATCTTTTTCAGTGCCAATATTTATTTCAGTGCCAATACAGTTTTTTCGTGTTCAAGTTTTGTTTTTAATGTCAAAATTTATTTTCAATGTCAAAATGTTACTTTCGCTGTTGTAGCCCCATAACCAAGGATCAGTCTCGAAGTTACATTTCGTTAGTAGTCACGTTCACATAGTTCACATCACTATTCTACTTATACTTACTATACACAGTATATGTAAGTATGTGTGTGTATATATGCACTGTATGTACGTATACAGTATATACTGTATATTATATATATATACGCAGTGCCTTTCAAGACACCCAAAATACCTGTTGTGTTTCATATTCAAAGTTTTCAGTCAAGTCGACAAACTTACTCTAATTTGGGTGTTGGGCCACATTGAGAGAAGCACATATACATGGCATTCCTTTGTTTGTAATATCTCAGCTATGTAAACTGTGAGAGCCTTTCCTGTCAGACAGAGGTGGTGTTTGCTGTCTTCAACGCAAGGTCACTGATGATTCTTTGTCTGAATTGTCCTCATCATAAGTTTGGAACTGTAGTGGCACAGGAGAGTCTGAGTGATCTTTGTTATAAAATGAATCAATAGTTTCATCAAAGTGAGAGTACTACACAGGGAGATGACATCCCTCAAAGAAATGTCTACATCCCTTATGTAGTTGAGGGGCATCACGATTAATCGATCAGTCAGCCTTAATTTTTTTATCTGTATATATTTTACGTGTATTGTGATAGAGAATTTTACACACTTGCCTTGTGTTGATGTTCGTGTAGCCAAGCTGTACATCCGGCCGTACATCCGGCCAGTCATGCAGGAGCTGCTGCATGTGGTGAAAGAGACGGAGAATGATGATTTGACCAATGTCATTCAGAAGATGATCTGTGAGTACAACCATGAGGTGGCTGCCATCGCTGTGGACATGACGCAGAACCTGGTAGGAAAACATGACACATTTCTTATGTTTTCATGGGTGACAAGGCCTTTAGTGCAGAATATGTGATGTACTGCTGTTCTGTGTAACGGTGTGTAAGCGTGTGTAACATCTGAGTGTGTGTGTGACAGGCGGATATCTTCACCAGGGTCCTGCAGAGTGAGGAGTATGAGGAGAATGAGGACAAGACTGTCATGGCTCTTGGCATCCTGAGCACCATCGACACCATCCTCACTGTCATGGAGGACCATAAGGAGGTCCCTCATTTTCACACACACACACACACACACACACACTTCAGAAAATAACAAAAATCTTTCACAGTGTTCGTATTTGTTTCAGATCACGCAGCAGCTGGAGGGGATTTGTTTGCAGGTGATCGGCCTGGTCTTGCAGAAGCCCATCATAGGTATGGCAGGTGTGTGTGCGCAGGCCCTCCAGTGCTTTTACATGAACACACACACACACACACACACACACACACACACACACACACACACACACACTCCTTCAGATCCCTGAGGTATTAACAGTTTGCTACTTGCACTTCATCTTGAAAATGTGGAATTGGTAATTGTTTAATCACAGGTTTGCTTCATGAATTAATTTGCTCCTTGCCACCCCCCAC
>NW_019525137.1:540753-545932 GCF_002814215.2 Seriola lalandi dorsalis
ACCCCACCCCCCACCACCCCCAGCTGCCTTACACATTCCTATTTCCTCGTCAGAGCTTTTGTGTGTCTCAGAGCTGTCGATGGTTTGGTTACTACTCACTGGTAGTAAGATAAAATACCTACTGACATAGAGGAGAATCTCCAGGGACTGCTACTGAGTGCAAATCAATGGTCATGTGACAGACGGATGGTTAGCTTATCAACCTGCTGTGTTTCTGTGGGCTTTTATTTCTGTTTATTTAAGTTTCCAGAGAGTCAGCAAAAGAATGTGTTTCTATGCACTGCTTTTATGTGAATGGCATGGATTGGCTCTTTCTTCCTCTGGCTATGAATGGATAAACTGATGACCTGCTGCCACAGTAGATAGCTGTGTTCACGGAAAAGCCTGATAAAGCAGCAGGAGAAGGTCATAATACCAAATTAAACGACAGAGGTCAAGGTCATATTTTCAACAGTAGATGTGGTCTGTGACAGTCTTGTGTCAAGATTTTTCATGTGAAGTGGTGCAGACATGATTCACGACTCCAGCTGCATTTTGTGTGTATGTTATGTGTTTTAAATAAGGATAGGTATCAGTGCTGATGTTAACTGCATTCAGAAGACTGGGTGTTAGCAGGGATGAAGACTGAATTTTGTGCACCATAGCAACCCCTTGTGTATAATGTTGCCTTGTTTATCAGTGTGGGCTGGTTGTTATCATTCTATCACTGTTTATTCTGTCTCACACATATAGCTCCCATTTTGTTTTTTACAGAGAGCCAGTATCACTAAATGATTAGTAATTCATAGCCTCTGCTTTAAGTTAAGATGTGATGCACAGTTATGTGCTTATGTTTCCTTACACATAGAGGAATGATCCCAAACAGTTTATACACTGATGGTTACCAACTGTGAATTGGGGAAAGAAAAAGGTTCTGGATCTGTACTTCGCATTGGAATCAGTATTGGAAAAGTCAGATTAGTTCATCCCTTATTCATCTCAGTAACTGTCATATTTTTGTCCACTTTCTTTTTCCTGTAACTGTATCCGACTCTAGGTGGAGTCATACAGAATTTGTCTAACAATCCTTTTTCATCCTCTCTGCAGAATTTTATGAGGAGATCCTGTCGCTGGCGTTCGGCCTTACCTGTCAGACCATCTCCCCCCAGATGTGGCAGCTGCTGGGCGTCCTGTACGAGGTCTTCCAGCACGACTGCTTCGATTACTTCACAGGTACCTCAAACACCAAGTTCTGATATTGTACACAGAGTCTGAGTCAATGTCATAAACACTGCTGCCAAATACTGGCTCTTCTGATTTGGATACTTATGTCACTTTGTACTTGTAAAGTCAGGCCAAAATGTCCGAACTAGTTACTAAAAGTGTGATAATGAGTCCTATTTAGTAACACTGCAGTAGGGACCTTTGTGTGCATGGAACTGAGGTACCTCCATCTTTAACAGCTGTAGTTATAAAATCTAATCAGCTCCTAGTTTTTACAGATATCTGATGATCTTGATAGAATTAAAGCTGTATTCATGAGTGACAATGATACACAGGGAATTGTAACTCATACTGAGACACTGAACTTACTGCTCACCAAAAAACAACTTAAGCACCATTGTTTTTCTAAATGATGTTTCAGTTTTGTTTCTGTAGCTCTACAGGAAATGTTACTGCTTGCATGTTGATACACTGACCCAGAAAAGTGTTAGCAATATGTGTTTGTGTTACAGATATGATGCCTCTTCTGCACAACTACGTTACAGTGGATACAGACATGCTCTTGTCCAACCCAAAGCACCTAGAGGTCATCTACAGCATGTGCAAAAAGGTCAGACTGCTGCTCATAGTTGCACAAAATCTGAACAAAGTTTCTTTAGCATTGCTGCTGAGCCTTGACTGGTTGACTGTTTCCTGACCTTTGACCTGTGGTAGGTGCTGACCATAGATGCAGGTGAGGATGCAGAGTGTCATGCTGCCAAACTGTTGGAGGTCATCATCCTGCAGTGCAGAGGCAGAGGCATTGACCAGGTCAGACACAGCCCTGGATCAGTCTCCAGAGTGACTGACACTCACTTTGAATCATCTATCATACATTTAGCACAACAGTTCTTTTCTGTCTGATGACACCACCCATCATGTTCCAGATGTGTTCATTCAGATTCATTACTTCTTGAAATGCTATTATTATTATTATTTTATTATTATTATTTTTATTATTTTTAAAGCCTTAGCACTGGCTTTGGATCCTCTTGAAACTGCTTTTTATTATTAGGGCTGAAGAAAAAACTATTGAGTAAATATGCAACACAATGTACAAACACTGTGAGAACAAGAGCATATCTTGGTCCATTCTCAAAAATGACTTAAAATATTATTTTATGTGCTATCAGCAAGAGGATGTTGATGTCTAATAGCTAGCAGTTGGGAAGCCTCGCCTAACAAAGACTCTTTACTCATTCCATTAAGTTGTAATTTTCATGTATTCTTAAATGATATGGAAATGAAACATTTCATCACAAATCCTTTCTAATTAAACTAAAGCTGCAGTGACTGGAATCAGATTGTTAAATCTCTAATCTGACTGTGTGACAATACATGAATTTGAGTCTGTTGGATATGACTCAAAATTGTTTGACTGCACAGTGTGAACTGTAACAAAGCAGATATAGAACAGGAAGGTAAACTTTTCTACATAAGTGAAATAAAGGATTAACAGCAGATTTCTCTGTGTTTCCTTGCTGCAGTGCATACCTCTGTTTGTGGAGGCAGTACTGGAGCGTTTGATGAGGGGGGTGAAGTCCAGCGAGCTGAGAACCATGTGTCTGCAGGTGGCCATCGCTGCTCTGTACTACAACCCAGTCCTGCTCATCCACACTCTGGACAACATGCACTTTCCACACAACCCGCAGCCCATTACTGCCCACTTCATCAACCAGTGGATAAATGACACAGAGTTCTTCCTTGGGTGAGGAGTCCCCATGATGTTTTTAACTGTTCAGGTTAGATAATCAGATGTTTAGGGTTTTTACTGTTAAACCCGAGAAGTTGAGGTACTGAGGACACAGAGGGAGAGATGTGAGGCGAAACAGACAGTAGCTGCTGGTGTTGTAAAAACAACAAGAACATCTACTTTCTGTACTCTCTGTACATCCACTGTCTTTACACTGTGTACATCTTCAGTCTGTACTCTCTGTACATCTACTGTCTATACTCTATCTACATCTACTGTCTGTACTCTATGTATATCTTCTTTCTGTACTCTGTACATCTACTGTCTATACTCTCTCTACATATACTGTCTCCACTCTCTTTACATTTACTGTCTGTACTCTATGTACACCTACTGTCTCTACTCTCTGTACATGTACTGTCTCTATGTACATTGACTGTCTATACTCTCTCTACAACTACTGTCTGTACCCTCTCTACATCTACTGTCTTTACTCTCTATAAATCTACTGTCTGTACACTGTGTACATCTACTGTCTGTACTACTTGTACGTCTACTATCTGTACACTGTGTATGTCTGCTATTTGTATTCTCTGTGGTTGGGTCTGTGCTTTGCACCTATGTTGGGCTTTTGGTTGTTTATCAGTTTATTGGCTATCATAAATTAAGAAATATTAATATGAAACATTAATATTAAATAATAACTTTAAAATGAATTAAAGTCATCGGGGGCACCAGCCAGAAACATAGGCAAAATAGTCAGTATTGGTTCAGGCTCAAATTATTACTGTTAATCTGGAACTTGATTATGATGATTAATAATTAACTTAATAACTATAACCAAATTGCCATATCAACAGTTAGGGTTAGTTGAAGTTCTACTGAGTAGTGGTTGGCAATACTCATATTTGTGCAACATTAAACACACCAGACAAAGGCAAGGTGGCCGATTCAAAATGGTAATTGTGACCACATTGCCTGAATAAAGCAGACTACACAAGATGGCAGTAGACGGTGAGGGGGAGGGAGGGTGTGAGTTTCTTTGTTAGTCTAGCTCATCTTGTCTGAAAGGTACCAGGATAGAGGGAGAAGGTTAGCTGCATGCAGGTGTAGCGTGAATACCACAATTTAAAATTTGCTCTCGTTAATGAAAGGGACACCAGTCCTCAGGGAGGACAATTTGATTAAAAGTATGGATTAATTTTTTTTGATCAATTTCACATTCAAAGTTGTGATTTCTCGATTACAGTGATCTCCGATCTTCACTTCAAAGAAACACAGGGCAACGACACGTCACGTTGATAATATTTACTAACTAAACACCTGGTAAGGTGTGTAGCCGGAGGGCCGGAGGTTGATGGCAGAATAAGCGCTAGTATTTAATTTACTTTGCCAGATAAGTTGGCTTGCTTAAGTAATAAAGACAAAAATCGCGCATAAAAGTGTAAGAAAATTGAGGATAAAGAACACGTGGAAAACTTGACGAGGTTTGTACCAAATTAACAAAGTAAAGTTAGTACTAGAAAACAAATGTGAGCTAGTGCGCAAGTGAGCGTCAAGAGCGTAAGAGACGTAAGTGTAAGAGTAAGTGCGTGCGCTGGAGGATCCAGCTGTTTTATCCTTGGGGTGTGTGTAGCCGGGGGGGGGGGCCTTGACAGTCTTCGCCACCCCTTAGGTTTTCCTTCTCTTTCTTTGTTTCAATAAAGAAAGAGAGAAATAAAACCTTCAGTTGTTTTGTTTAATTTGGTTTTACGCGCAAGTGTTGCATATTCTACTCCCACCATGGCCCATTCATTTTGGCAACGGCCTATACCAACTACCTAGCTACAGTTTGGAATATAAGAATAAACTAATAATATAATCATGGGTAATAGTACACATAGAATACATTGACTAATGAAAAGATAACAATTCGTAACCACACAAATATATGGCTAAAGCTACAACATCAAATAGTAATATTAAAGTGATGTATTGGATTGTCTATCAGTTACAGTTTTTTCTGAATGCTTAAGCACATTTTTTGCAACATTGGCTATTTTTGCTAAACTCTACACACAAATGAGAAAACCTTTCACCAAATTATCAAAACGTTATAGTTCTCTTGCAAAAGCGAACACAGCTTGATTAACTCTTCACACCTTAGTAAAAATGGTGTTTTCGTATCAAACAGTAAACACATGCCATCATTTACTAAGCACATAATGTGCCAACTACACACTGATGGTATGAATACAAAACACA
>NW_019525137.1:547704-554794 GCF_002814215.2 Seriola lalandi dorsalis
TAATTCTCTAAAATTGTTTTCACATGTGAAAGTGTGCCAGACAGTTGGCAAAATAGTGTAAATAATAGCCATACATGTGTATAATTTTGCTAGGAGTGTTTTGGAAATTTGGCAATTGAGTGTAAGCAGCGAGTTGTGTTTAAAGTTCTGCAAAAAGAGTGCTGTGCAGTGAATTGTGCCTACAGTTTTGCAAAGTGTGTGTTACAAAATTACAAACTGAGTGCAAAGCAGAATTTGTGCTTTTAGTTTGGCTAACTCAGTGAGCGGTTTTGCTATATGTATTAATAGTTTTAGAAATTGTGCTACAAGAACATGATTAGCGCTTAAGCATTCAGAAAAAACTGTAATTCCCTAGAGGATAAAGGGGTCCAGAGTGGTCCTTAGATGGCAGTATTGTAACGTGGTGGATATTTACCTTAGAACTGATAAAACATATCTCAGCCTTCTTTTGGGCTACAGAAATGAATTTTGGACTATACTTTATGGAAATCTTTCCAGAGTAATAATCCATGAATTACCTGGTGATGGGACATTCAGTTCAACGACATTTTAATCATGCTTTACAAATGTAGAATAATGGTTATCACTCCAGCTTGGAATGTAGGATGGTTTATGGCAGGGGCCTGTGGTTCCTCATGAGATCCCCCTTTGGGTATGAAAGGGTGTTAAAGGTGATAGTATTGTTTTCTCTTGTGAGAGAAATGAGTCAAGAGTGTGAATCGGGAAAAATAGGGCTAAATGTTCCTTTTCATGTTACTTGATAAGAGGTGGCACCCAACTATCATTTCCAGGTGAATCTCAGGGATGCAACATGAACTCAGTGTCAGTCTGTGGTAGGGTTGCAAAGGGGCGGGAAATTTCCAGAAAATTTCCGGAAAGTTTCCGGTAAATTTACATGGGAAGTTAAGCTTGGGAATTTTGGAAATATTCCATATTGGAAACTTTCCATGGGAATAATTGGAATTATTGGGAATTAATGGGAATTTAGGGGAACTAACTGGGAATATATTATATATATATATATATATATATATATATATATATTATATATGTTTATTCCACAGGCTCAAATGTGTGCCTTCAATAGTCTTTGTGCTTCAGGCTCAAAAGTGGGGTCCAGTCTTCTAGAAATCTTCTGTACACGCAGTAAGCAGTGTGCTCTTTGCATGTGATTGAGGAATGGCATGGATATTCAAGTGTATTTGAATGGCATCTGTTTGTTTTGGTCAAGATTATGCTAAAATATACTTTCCTCAACTATATTTAAGTTCCCTATGAAGAGCCAACCTTCAATTTTGAAAATTCCCAGTTTATTCCCGTTTATTCCCATAATTTCCCATAAATTCCCATGGAAAGTTTCCATTTTTTAAAATTCCCGCAATTTTGCAACCCTAGTCTGTGGGGAGTCTTGTGTTGGTCTCCCATTTGTTGCAGGAGTGTTGATTCGGGATGAGTTCCATGAACTAGCCATGAATTCCGATGATATCTTAAAGGCTAGATTATTGGTGAGAGTAACTCATTTCCTCCCTGTTTTCTGTCCAGGTGATAGTTTGATGATGGGAAAGTGGACATGGGAGGCTCTCCATATAATCCAGAGAATCCCATTGTCCTTACCATAAATCTTGTGTCCGGTCACTGGCGTCCACCAGTGTCCGCTACACAGGCCCTAGAACTGGTACTACAGACTCAAGTCTCTGTCTCATGAATAGGTCCACCCAGTGGCAGATTCTGATCGTGTCTATTGTGTATAGCTAGCAGAGAGCTAACTTATCTCACCGGTTTAATCTGTACGCAAGCAGAAATGTACCACAACTGCCTGTGTGTTAACACTTCTCAAAGTCTTGTCGTCATAGTGAGGTCATCTGGTTTGGTTCCATTACACCTGTTCAGAGACCTTTACCAAACCTGTGCTCACTGACAGCGCCACAGCTGGAGATGTTGAACAGAAGTGCTGGCAGGGTGACCTTTAAACAGGGTTTCCATGGGTCCTTGAATCCTTTAAAGTTTGTAAATAACTGTGTAACAAACCACAGCCTAAGCAAACATTAGAACAACAAAACATTAACCTGCATATACATTAACAAAGGTTAAGGGTCCTGCTGCTTATCTGTGCTGTGTTGGGTGAGGTTAGGCTTAGTCAGTTAATGTTACCTAGTCCTTGAAACAAAAAATAGAGGTCCTTTCCGGTGTGGTTGAAGAGTCAAGTTATTTGGGTGGCTTAATGGTGGAGTGAAGTCCTGTCTGGCTGTGTGGCTTCTGCATTGTGGAGGAGGCTGCTGTTTTCTCCTTTGTTCTTCTCACAGAGTGAGCTGTTCCACGCATGAGGACACCACCCACGTGACACCACCCATGTGGTGTCACATGTCATACACCGTCCAACATTGACTGGTCAGTGAGGTCCCTGGGGGAGGGTAGTCCCCAGGTGTGAACAGTGAGGAAGTGCGGGGAAGTGAGTTCTTTGTCTGTAGAACAGAAACAACGTGGTCTCCAACACTTTGAATGTACTGAGTCCCTAAACTGCACATCTACTGTCTGCACTCTCTCTACATCTACTGTCTGTACTCTTTGTACATCTACTGTCTGTACACTGTGTAGATCTATTGTCTGTACATTGTGTACTTCTACTGTCTGTATTCTCTCTACATCTGCTTTCTGTACTCCCTATACATCTACTGTCTGTACTTTCTGTACATCTACTGTCTGTACATTGACTACATCTCCTGTCTGTACACTCTTGTCTGAGACCAATCTGGACAAAACAAGATCCAACATTTTTCTCCCATGATTATATGGGAAGTATTTGGATGTGCCGATTCCTCTCTTCTTTTTCTTGATGGATTATTGTGGCTGTTGCCTAAAAACAAGAATGTCCTACATGGGGCTGCATTTTCCTATGTGGAGTTAGTATTGTCTCTCCAACAATGAAATAAGATAAGATTTTTAGGAAATTGATGAATGATCACTTTTGTCAGCTGTTGTAAAAGCTTAGCAGTCATTGTATCTGTAGATCTGTAGATTCAGATCCCATTCAGACCAACACAGTGGATCAAATTTGCCTCGGGGATCCAGCATGCCTAATGCAACCTCCCTCACGACTGGGTCTGGACATGGTTTGGAAGCTCGTTTGCTACCAGGAATTGAAATAAATTCAATGGTAACATTATTGAACCTCGCCACAAACGGAGAAAGAGAAAGGAAGAGAGGAGAGAGAGAAGGCCAGAGGTAGAAAATGTACAATCGTGTATATGGACAGACAGAGAGGTGAAACTGACCCATGTGACTTTTATCTGCTCAGTTCAGGATGTAATTTATCAGTGAAGTGTATGAAGAACACGGAAGACTCAAGTCTCTGTCCCATGAATGGGTCCACCCATGGGCAGATTCAGATCAGTGGGCCTCATTCACCAATATCTTAAGTATTTTCTTAAATTCCTTTTTAAGTTGTTCTTAAGAAAGTCCTTAAGAAAACTTTACGTCAGATTCATGAACGTGTTCTTAAACTGCAGAATTATGCACACCTGTGTTCTTAGATTGATGAATGCCAATCTCCTCGTAAATTGAAAGTGTGTGCCAGTTGGCCCTAATTAGCATAGGTAAACGCCTGAAAATGCCCTTAAAAGGGCATGAGACTGAAGGGTCGTGTGCAGACACAGACAGAAGTTACAAAGAGATACCGTAAGGGAAAATTGAGAAAATGGCAAAACGAAAATCTAAAGATGGAGCACCGGAATCAAAACGCAAAAGGAACTTCAGTAGTTCTGAAGTGGAGGTACTGCTGCAGGAAGTGAGTTGCAAACAAGGGGTTAAGTGGTAATGTAGCATTCATTTATTTTAAAAGACCATAATGCTTTTTTAAAAAACAAAAGTTATTTAAAAAAAAAAAAAATTTAAAAATTAAACATGACAAAAATGTTTTTGTAAATTAAGTAATTTAATATTATATAACTGTAGAACAGAAGAAAACGCAATAACCACTTATTTTGATCAAGCATGTCAGCACTCAAATGTGCATAAGAGTACTGTGTGAATGTTAGGATCTTCGTAAAAAGTGCGTAAGTGGGTTTTATGAAGAAATTTCTTCTTAAGAATGGTTGGTGAATGAGGCCCAGTGTCTCTGTGTTAAGTACAGAGCTGGAGTCAGGATGTGGTTAGCTTAGCTTAGCTGGAGTTGGAGATGTTGCACAGAAGTGCAGGCGGGGGCAATAAAGAAATAGTTCAAGTGACCTTGAAACAGGGTTTCCATGGGTCATCGAAATCCCTTAAAATTTGTGTATTTGAGGGGTAAAGTTTTTGAAAATGGACATAAATTGACATGGGTCATTGAAAGTGCTTGAATTGATATGTTTTGTGAAAAAGGGAACTTGAAATTCATTTAATGTTTTTAACATGTCTTTTCCTCTGTTTCTCTTAACTTACGCAGTATGTTGTTTTGCTGTACTGCTTTTGAGACTACATAGTCTACCATCTCTGTAACACAGCACCACTGACAGATGTTCACAACATTTAAGCTTCTCTCTCTTTTTTTGTTGTTGTCTCATTATAAAAATTCTTAGTGTATTGCGGATTCTGTAAAAAAGTCTTTTAGGATGCGATACTGTCATTTACCATAATTCCCAGCCTCTGTCTTCCTTCTCTCTTCAGGCTCCATGACCGCAAGATGTGTATTATCGGCCTGAGCGTGCTGATGGAGCTGCCCAGCCGACCGGCAGTCCTCGAGGGAATTGCCACCCAGATCATCCCCTCCATCCTGCTCCTTTTCCTGGGCCTCAAACACCTCTATGCCTCCCGTCTCATCAACAAGCCAGACCTGCTGGCCCGCGCAGGGCCTCAGGATGAAGACCAGAATGGTGAGAAAAGATCAGGAAAGAGAAAATGGAGGAGAGGAAGGAATAAAGCTGACTGGAGTAAATTTGTGGAGAGTTGAAGGCGGAGGTGTAGAAGACGAGGCAGAATGAATGAGGACCAAAAAAATGCAGAAAGGAGGAAAGAAATTGGCTTTGTGACAATTTGTGCCAACGTCTGATCTTCCACTGCTTGAATCTTGATTCAGCCCCAAGCTCAAATTAGCTGCAGCACATTTACTTTCTCACGTAAAAGACTGCTGTGCACTGCTTGTGGGGCAGACTAGTAAATTAAATTACTTCTACAGTGATGGCTGAGGGTTTCTCCTGCAGCCTGGGATTTAAAATGCATCGATGTAATTTTTAGAAAGGTGTGTTCTAAATAGAAAAGCTGACAAATCTCTCCACTCAAAACTGGGGCTGTGGCGACGCATCAACGTAATCGATTATGTAAATATGCCGATTTACGTAACGTTGATACACACATTGATACACACAAGGAAAACCAACTACAAAATAAAACAGGAAGTGACAAAATCCAAACCAAGCCTAACATGAAATGTCTGCCATGGCAAACCATGGCAAACACATAAAGATAAAAACTTCATATCACCTGTAGAACAACCCAAACAAATAAATACAATTTTCTGTGTTGAATTTTTGCTTTTTTATTATGTTTACAGTGTATTTATGTATGAAATAAGGAAAGTTCCATGATTGTTTTTTGTTTTTGTTTTATGGGCTATTAACCTCTATTATACTGTACTGAAGTATAGTATATTAATTATTATATTAAAGGCTTTAATCTGTGTTATTTTCTGGTGGCAGAGGAGATTCCAAGTGATGAAGATGAGGTGAATGAGAACAGAAATGCCATGCAGCAGCAGACCAGCACGCCGACAGGCCAGGGCGGCGAGGACGATGATGAAGATGAAGATGACTACTGGGATGATGATGGCTTTGAGGGAACACCCCTGGAAGAGTACAGCACGCCTCTCGACTATGACAATGGAGAGGACGAGTATCAGTTCTTCACCTCAGCCCTGCTCAGTAAGTGATCATTCAAATGTCTCACAGCTGTCAAAATGATAGCCTGAACTGCACAAAGGCAGAAGAGACGGAGTTAAAGTGACAGAAAAGAAAGGATTTACCTGCCATGGTTCCACAAGACAACAAATAACCATTAATCAAACTTTTATTCAATCAGTCATGTTTTGGATTAATGCATTACAACAATATAAAACAGAGAAAATTTGTAATTGTTGCCTGGTTTGATATTTTTGCTAAGATAATAAGTCATTTAAATCACAACAGAGACACATAGCCTAACCCCAACACATACTGCTGGAACCTGCTATTCTCAGTGTATCTCTCCTTTCTATTGAGGCTAAGCATCACTAAAATCACCCATCACTACATTTACAGAACTACACCCTATACCACCTTCTATTGAGGGAAAACAGATTAAAAAAAGAATTAGGTTTATAATCTGGAGGCGTATATTTTCAGTAGGGGGGTAAATTGGTGGCTGCTCCTCAAATGGTAAAACCCTGGTGTGCCTTGAATTGCAATTGGTCAGCTAATGACCAATAACATGTGCTCAACTTCAGGCTAGTACCAACATATAATGGTTGTAACATTTAATGTGTTGTTCCTATTCTTCTTCTATAGCCTCAGAAGTAGGGATCGACCGATTATCAGCCGGGCCGATTATCGGCGCCGATATTCAGCATTTTGACGCATATCGGCATCGGCCTTTTTTAAAATTCGACAGCCGATAAGAGATCAATTTAAAACTGGGTTATTTTGGCTCTGATGCAGCCGCGCCTCTCTGTCTGCTGTCACTACTCTGTCGCCAGCATTGTCCCACCCACAGCACCATCTGATTGGTTACAAGCAGAGCCACGGTAACACCCAATCAGCAGTGTAAGCTGTGCATGAACAGTCCTTACACACACGGTGGAGAAGGTCCGGAGAGCAAATACTTGTTTTGAGGGTAAGTTAAGGCAGCAGAGTTTCCCGAAATTGTAATAAAAATCCCAGTCCTCTACAACTCACAACTACTAGTAACATGACTGTGAGCCCATTAACGTTATATAAACATAAGCGGCAGCTCTGCTCGCTCGCAGTCCCTCCAGACGTGCCTGTTAATCACTTGAAACAAGGTTGCTGATAATATCGATATGTCCGGTTTTATTGCAGGGAAGCCCGTCGAGGTGAAGGCTGGTTAGCTTTTAGCGTAACGTTAA
>NW_019525137.1:555514-564199 GCF_002814215.2 Seriola lalandi dorsalis
ACAAAGATATCTATTGTCTAAGAAAAAAAAAACTTTAACATGTTGCAAATCTGAAAAGCTGTTAAATAAACATGATTAAAGGCATTTGAACAAAGTTAAGTGGAATTTTTCCATTATTCAAAATTTTCACGCCAATATTTTCCCTTTTATTGCAAATAAATATCGGCTCCAAATATCGGTTATCGGCCTCCTTGACTACTAATAATCGGTATCGGTATCGGCCCTGAAAAAACCATATCGGTCGATCTCTACTCAGAAGTGAGTCAGCAAATTACAGGACAAATGTAATGATTGCAACATGTAGTAATCATGGACAAGATGGCCAGTGGTTTACATACTGTGAAGAAGCTCATTCACTGTACTGCAAAGTTCTCTGCTGGTGGCAGTCCATTTATTAGAGGAGGAATGAAAGCCTGGAAGCATGTTCATCAGAGGATTGAGGAGCATGGGAAAAGCAGTGTACGTAAAGACTGTGCACAGGCATATTTCCTTAAAGCCAGCAAAACATATCAGTAGCTTACTGAGTAGTAACCAGATGTCCTAACATCCAGAGCAAGTTAAGAAAAAAACAGCAGGTGATGGAGTGTGTTGTGGATATCATCAAAGTCAAAAGAGCCAGAGGCAGCATGAGACTGGGGGGAAAGATGGAGGGTCCCTTGTTACTCTTCTTTCAAAAGACACCTTCAAAGTTGTAGATGTCATCAGCCAATTAATTTCACAAACCATTGCAAGTGAATTCAGAGAAGCAGGGATGTTTTCTGTCCAGCAGGATATAATCTCCATAGACAAGTGCTCAGTTATCCTCAGATATGTAACAGGTTTTATTCATGAGAAGTTGATTGCTATTGCAGAATTCTACAAAAAGTCAACCTAGATGTGTCTTCTTGTGTAAGCAGCACAGCAGATGGTGCAGCTAACATGGAGGGACAATATAAAGGCTTTTCTACTTTTCTTTCACAACAGTCTCCCAACCGAGTTCACGTCTGGTTCTATGCACATATTCTAAATCTGGTGTTGGTTGACACAACCGGCAGTGTTCTACACAGTGCATCACTTTTTGGATTGCTGAACGACGTTGCAGTCTTCATATGTGAATCATATAAGTGCATGCAGAAGTGGGAAAGGATGAGTGCAAAGTCAATCAAGTGTCACAGAAAACTTTGTCCAATAGGGCAAACATGGTGGTGAGCAAAGAATGCAGCTCTGTCTAAGGTGTTCGGGTGTTTTGGAAACCCTGACAGTGCAACGTTTGTTGACCTGGTCCTGACACATCAGCCTTGTTGAAGTATTTGCAGACAAGTGGGATGGATGTCCTCACAGTACAATATCTGGTTGTGGGAACAAGTGTTTGTCCTGCCGTTAATTTCCCTATTAGTTAATTTCCCCTGTCAGCTTCTGCAGGTTGGAGAAGCGTTGGTCTATCTCTCGCAAGTGTTCATTCTGACATTTTTATAGAGAGATGTGACGTTTCTGAACGTTTATCCACCCACCGTTGATTTTCTGAAATATTTTTTACACTTTGATTATGAAAAACAGCGAGGGAAACGGGCCAAAAAAGGCTGACACAAATTGACTCAGAGCAGCCAGGTACTGAGGGGGTGGAATCAACAGCAATACTAACAGGCCCCCGCTGGTGCTATTTGCTGCTGTTTTCTGTTTGTTGGGGGTAGGGTATGTGTTGGGTTTAGGGTAAGTGTTAGGGTTTGGGTAATTGTTGGGTTTAGGATAAGTGTTGGGTTAAGGGTGTTGGTTGTGATGGTTAAGGTTAGGGTAAGGGGCATTATGTCAACAAGTATCCTCACAACTAACATAAGACATTTGAGTATTCGTGTTTTTTAGGAGTCCAGAACACTGATGCAGTCTGGTACCAGAGTCTGATGGCTCCACTCAGTGACGACCAGAAGAAACAGCTGCAGGAGATCTACAGCATCTCACAGCAGAGGAGGAGCACTGCCGCCAAGGGCCAATGGTGAGAGGAAACACAGGAGGGAGGAGGAGCTGGTTGGGAGCAGAGGCAAAGAGACATAAGAGAGAGAGACAGACAGAACAGGATGTAAGTCAGTAAGAGGCCTCAGCAGCATCAGGACCAGTGGAAGTCATTCAGTCTATGGAGACCTGAAAGGGACATATATTTTAGTTGGTGAAAAGGCCTACTTTTGTATTATATCAAGAAAATTTTCACATTATCCTGAGAAATGTTTATCTTGTGTCCCCCATGCAGTACCCAATACTTCAAAAATAAAAGCTTTATCTCTTAATTGACCAGAAAATTAAATTCACAAAAACTGTCATGTCAGTTTAATTTTGTAGCCCCAAATGACAAATTTGATAGTTTGGTTTTCCAGTTTTTACAACATACATAACCCGTTATGCCAGCAGTTTTTGGTGGGGTGAGGCAGGCCTCCCAGGGGGCAGGCGCCATAGAACTTCAGGGGAGGCTACAGTGTGAGAAAACATAAACTAGAAGCAGCACAGTTATGGCTGGGCGTCCCGTATTTTCGTTATGTCCTCAAAGTGCTGTAAATAATGTAATGTCAAGTAATAATGTTGCATAATCTTCCTGGGACTTCAGGCCGCGGTGGAAACCCAGACAACAATGGGCCACAGGAACCTTTTAGGTTCTGAAGAAAAGAACTTAAAGTTCCAGGGCGGAAAAGTTCGGGTAAATTTCCAGAAACTTTCCATGGGAATTTATGGGAATTAACTGGAAATTGGGGGTAATTTAAACAAACTGTATCATATCCAATCATAAATATAAAGATTTTATTTTGTCATAAGCAGCCATCCATGAAAAATAATACAATTTAAAAAAACATGACATTTCAACAGATTTATTTGTGAGCAGAACCTTTTTTAGGACTTTACAATCAGTTTTTTCATTGAACGACAAAAACATGAATGTTGAGTAAAATATTACTCATTCCCCCTCCCCCACACAATCAAAAAGTAAAAAAAAATGTTCAGCATTTTTGCCAAACCCTTTCAGGCAATGGCCTCTTCCTGGGCCTCATGAACATCCTCTATGTTCAACTCCTCAACATCCGACGACTCCTCTTCAGTGTCACTGTCCAGCCTTGTTGAGGATGGCTCTGTGTCAGGCTCAAAGAGCCTTAGGTTTGCCCGAATGGCCACCAGTTTTTCCACTCTCACATTTGTGAGTCTGTTGCGAACCTTTGTGTGTGTGTTCCCAAACAGTGACCAGTTGTGCTCAGAGGCGGCTGATGATGGTGGGATTTGGAGGATAATGGAGGCTACAGGTGCAAGGGCTTCAGATCCACAAAGTCCCTTCCACCAGGTGGGTGCAGATATGTGCTGGCATGACTGCCATATTCCTTCCCCTTCCCAAAGGACTTGCTTGGTTCAGTACTTCGCCAAACTGCCCAGCACTTTGCCTTCATCAAAGCCCAGGTGGTCAGATATGGCTGTAATGACAGCGTAAGCACCGTTAATCTCTTCCCAAGAGAGTATGCCCCTGTCATATTTTGGGTCCAGCATGTATGCTGCTGCATGCACCGGCTTCATGCAGAACTCCTGGTGCTTCTCCAATGACTTGACCAAAGCAGTTTCCTCTGCTTTGAGCAGTAGGAAATTGCTTCCTTTAAAGTTGGCAAAAAGACACTGGACATCTGATAAGATGGCATCATCACCCTCTATCTTGGCAATTGCTGCTGCAATTGGTTTGAGGATTCTCAGGCTGTTAGTCATTCTTTCCCAGAACACATCATCTAACAGGATCCTCTTGATGTCACCCTCGATGCCTGCAGTCCGGATATGGCCATCTCTTGCAGAGACTCCTTTCCCTCCAGTAGACTGTCATACATGATGACAATGCCACTCCATTGTGTGATGCCGGGGAGCTTCCGTGTGGTACACTTGTTTTTTTCCTTTTGCTTTGAGAGGTGGGTTGCTGAAGCTACATGTTTGCCCTTCACATACTTCACAACTTGCTTTGCTCTCTTGTATAGTGTGTCCATTGTCTTCAGTGCCATGATGTCTTTCAGGAGAAGACTCAGAGTATGGGCAGCACAGCCAATGGAGGTAGGTCTCCCCCGCGTGTGCCCAGGCAACCTTAATGTATGCTGCATTGTCAGTGACAGTGTGAAAACCTTCTCTGGTCCAAGGTCATTAATGACTGCTTTCAGTTCATCAGCAATGTAGGGGCCTGTGTCTCTGTTCCCCTGTTTGTCTGTGTTCTTGTAGAATACAGGTTGAGGGTTGGTGACAATTTAGTTGATAATTCTTTCCCAGGTGTGAGCCAGTTGCATAGACTGCACAAGCAAAACACTCATTTGCATTTCTCTGGCTACGTTCATCCATCAAATCAAAGAATCCTCTGATACCAGAGGGTATCTGACTCTGATACAGTAGATTAATTTTCCCCTGGAGTGGAACTCTTGTCTGCTGCATATTTTGAGCCTTGAGGAAATTTTTGGCACTTTGCAATATGCCGCTGCATTTTTGTGGTATTCTTCACGTATGTCTTTCCACAATATTTACACATATACAAAAACTTTCCTTCAACATTAGCTTGTGTGAAATGCCTCTGCACATTGGATGGCGAACGTGTCATTTTTCTGTAGAGTAAGATAACAAAAGTTATAAAAACACTAATGCAATGGCATGAACATATATATATATATATATATATATATATATATATTAGCTTAACCACTGGAATGGTCTTCAAAATATTTTACAGTTGATGTTGATAAATTCTTGTATGGTTACAGAAAACCGTCTTGAAGGAGGCAGAAGAAACAGCATCACATTTGAGGTAGCTAGCACCATGATAAGCTAGCCTCTTAAATGGTCAATGAAATGGTGCTACCTAGCTTACTTTTAGCACCTAACTTACCAGCTAGCTAGCTACTGTATGAATACATTTTCATTAAATATTTGCAAGTTAAACATTGATACCATAGATCAAATATATTTACCCAATAATATTATCAAAACTTACTTGACTTGACAAATGTGTGGCTTCAATACTCCAGGGTTATGGAAATCATCTGTGCATGTGATAGAGGAATGCACAGTGCATGTAGGGGGTGTGGCCTCAATAGCCCTGCAGTAAGCAGTGTGCTGTGTGTATGTGATTGAGGAATAGCATAGATATTCAAGTGTACTTGCATTAAATCTGGTTGTTTTAGCCAAGATTATGCTACAATATATTTTCCCCAACTATATTTAAGTTTTCTGTTAAGGGCCAACTTTCAATTTTGTAAATTTCCTGTTTATTCCAATACATTTTCGATAATTCCCATATATTCCCGTTTATTCCCATGGAAAGTTTCCAACTTTGAAAATTCCTCAAATTTTGCAACCCTATTCAAGATAGATACACAATGGTAATTATCCCTCTGCTTCCAGGATTTATGCTAAGCTAGGCTAACCACATCTTGACTTCAACTCTGTACTGAACACACAGACGTGAGAGTGGTATTGATTTTTTTCAGCTTACTGTCACAAAGAAAGAAAATACGTGTTTCCCAAAATGTTCAACTATTGCCCTAAAAATTTTTCAGACACATTTTAGTAATTAGTGTTTTCAGTTCATGTATGAGGATCAAATACTAGATTTCAGGACAATAACCACAAGAATTTAAAACATTTTCTATTGTTTATTCACAATTCTTGCAGTCTTTGAGATTTTGTAAGATCATGAAAAACTTTTTTTTGAGATCTCACATTTTTTGTTTCTTCCAAATTGAAGTCTTATGGCCCTTCAGGAACTCCATAGCAGACATTGAGAATGACCACCAGTAACATAATGAGCAGAGAAGCCTTTAAAAACAGTGTTGTTCAGTCTCAAGTCAAAATTAATCTTGTGTTTTCAGAACACTGAGGAGTCAGATGAACTGCAGAGTCAGAGGAGGGGGATGAAGAAGAGAGCAGCTGGTCTGACCTGAATTGACGTTAATTTCAGTCTATTCAGAATGATCTCAGTCCAGATCAGACCGTTTCTCAATGGATCCCACCAAAACCAGGTCCTGGGGTACCATCAGGACTGGATGGAACACCTGGGGCTGGATTGGCATTATATCGGTTTGGGACCTAGTGCACTGTATAGATCCACAGGCCCTACTGGAATATTACTATCACCAGGACAGGACTGCTGGCCTGTGTGTGTGTGTGTGTGTGTGTGTGTGTGTGTGTGTGTGTGTGTGTGTGTGTGTGTGTGTGTGTGTTTGTGTTTTTGTTTGTGTATGAAAAAAAATAGAAACACATCGAAGTGTGTGTTTGTATGTACTGCAAGCACTTGTTTTCATCTCTCTATAGCTGAACACTTTTTACCATCTCATGAAGTGAGAGCCGAAACAGAGCAAGAGGAGCCCGAATTGTGTCAGGGTACCTTGTACACAGACTGCTGATGGACGAAAAGATCAAGGTCATAGACTTGCGGCCTCCAACTATGACGGCACACATATGAAATGTAAACTGGGAGGGGGATCTTAGGAGAAGCAAATTTTTTGTCTTTCTGTTTGTCCCTGGCTTTTGTTTTTGTAACAGTTTTCAGAACTAATTTAAGAAAATCATAAAAGTTCATGTAACATCCAGAGTTTTTCTTGTTATTCTATCCTTCTTTACTGCTTCCTACCTTCACTAAACAACACTTCACACAAAGTACAGCTCAGACTGATGGGATGTCATTAGTTTTGCAGGTATATGGTCATAAACGAAATAAAAATTTTAACCTGGTGATGGCTCCAGAACATTAAAGTCTGTAAAAAGTTTCATGACAATGCATCCAGTGGTGGTCGAGATAATTCAGTCTCCAATAATGATTGTATATAAAGATGGACAGCATAACAGCTCTACAAAAGTGAAGCCAAAACATCTGGATTTCCCCCTGGTGGCCGGCTCCATTGTAGGTCATAATCCCCGCCCCCTCCATGTTAGCGGACTGGACATGGTCAAACATTTTAGATTGAAAGTTGTTGCTTGGTGTATGGGCGGATAGCACAGTTCCTCCGACTGATCCCTACTGAGCAAACTACTGGCTCAAAATGACATCACCACCGTATCTGGTATGTTCTATGTTCTGTTTTTAAAGTTGACTGACAAGTGACCTCTAGTCACTTTGTGCATCATGACTCTTACAGTAGCAAAAGCAAAGTTCAGAAGTAGTTTCCTACTGACAGTAAAAGCTTGTTTTGTTGTTTTTTTTAACCATGAACACAGTTGCTCCCTAATCCTACCCAAACAGTGCTTATTTTAACGACTTTCCCTAGTTTTAAACCACGTAAACTTGTTACACCTCGGGCGTTTTCAACTGTATATTTTAACAAGATGTCAGGAGCTTAAGTTATCGAAGAAAAAAGCCAGGCAAATGTTAGACAGCTCAGCTCCCAGCCGCTGGAGAATTCCTGTCCTGTGTCTGCCAAAGCATGTCAGCAAATCCTAATTTGGAGAACAATAAAGAGACAAAGGTAAGCAGTCTCTGTTTCCAGCTACTCCTTTTCTGCCAAAGCGTGTTGCCAAAAAGTGAAACTGCTTTATTTGTTTAGCAGTAACCTGTTTAAAACAAAACAGGTTACTGTTTTGTTTTTGATGGAGAGAAGGAGATCACTGCGGATCCTCAGTGTCTGATTCATAAGAATCGAAGGTAAGCAGTCTTAGTTTCCAGCGAGTCTGAGATGTCATTTGGGGGGGCTATAAAGCCACTCACTCTAGACTTTTCAGAACATCTGGGAAGAGGGATAAAAACTGATGTTAAAATCATGTAAACGTCGGCTTTAATACAGTTGTTAATACACTCCTTAAGACTTGGTACTCTCGCCCTGACTCCTCTCTCATGCTCTGATCCTCTCCTCCATCGGCACCTTCCACTTGTGGCTGAGAACAAGGCCTACTTTCAGTCCTGACAAATTAACCGTATCTCGTTAGTAACATGAATTAACAGAACTAATGATGTCTGTGCTGTTTTACCTGTCCTCGCCATTCTCCTCCTCAAGAACTTTCTTTTTAAAATAATCTGTGATTTGTCATTTCTGCAAAAAAACAAAACAAACACATACATGATGGGATGTAACGTTAATTTAGGGAAACTTCAAGAAGCTGGGTGTGCTTGGATGTAAACAAGATAATATTTGCCTGTTTGAAGAGCTGCAAAATCCGGTCGCGTCCTCCTTACACAAGCAGAAAATTGTTTGTATTTTTCTTTGGCAATTTCGGATGGCTCTGCCTGATGCATGGATTACAAATCCACTTGAGTACCGAGAAAACAAAACACACAACAACCTGCTGAGACCTGAGAGAGTATGCTATCAGCTTCTGAATTTGTATTGCAGTCGATGGGAGAGCTGCTATGATGATTAAACAGTTCCTGTAGCTCCAAGTAAGTACTTCTAAGTAATAATTTGTCAAAAGTACCAATTACCAATTTAACCCAAACCCACCATTATTCTACGTTGACGCATGATGCAGTAGTAGAGCTCCAAAGTTGGTCATTTTGAAGACGTTGTTAAAGTATGTTGCTTTCACTCACGAAGCGTACACTTGCTTACTCTTTGACCCTGCTGGGTTGTAAACTTTATTACAACTTAGGCACGTCAGGCTCAACATACAGCTCGGTCCGGTAACTCCGGTGGTGTCACTTCAAAACATGTCCGTGTGTCACACTGACTAAAGACAAAGGTTCCTAACAATAATTCCTATTGATACATCCCTTCTCTTTTGAGAGTT
>NW_019525137.1:564249-565006 GCF_002814215.2 Seriola lalandi dorsalis
ACTTAGCTCAGAACTTTAAATGTGCAAATGGTCACATTAATCTCAACATATGTAAACCATAACTTTTGTTGTTGTTTACTTAACCAGAGCATAACATGTAAACAAACATCAACATCTCACTTCCTCTCACAGTTTATCACCATGATAACACACAGTCCTTGTATCGCTGTGGCTGTACCACTGTGCGGCCAGCTCTGGTCGTGACAAGGGTATTTCTGTTATCAGTGTCTCTGGGTGTATGTGCTGCTGTGACAGCGTGAGGGAGCGGAACAGTCTCTGAACGTTCATTTCCCACAGCCTGTGGCTGACTGGGGATGCTGATCTCAATGTCAATAGGGTCACTGAAAGTCACTCCCGGTGCACGCGATTCCTCCTTATGACTCCTCCAGATTGCAACTGAACCTCATAGGACCTCCCATCGACTGGCTTCAGCACCTTGCCTAGTCTCCAGACCGTGTGGGGTGGGAGTGGCTGTATCCTCACAGTCACCTGTAGTCAGTATGTCCAGGTCTCTAGCTGCTCTGTTGTAGTACGTACTCTGACATTGCTGCTTGTTTTTCAGATTCTGACTGATCCGAACAACTTTTGGTCTTAGCAGGCTTGCTTTCGTTGGCAGCAGTGTTTTGGTACGGCGACTGAGCAGTCGCTGTGCTGGACTGCTCTCCAGGCCTTGCGACGGTGTGTTTCGGTGGTCCAGAAGAGCAAGATAAGGATCCTGCCCAGCTGCCTTGGCTTTGATGAGAAGTCTTTTTGCTGT
>NW_019525137.1:565211-573344 GCF_002814215.2 Seriola lalandi dorsalis
CCGGCATCTGCTCCACAGCACGCACTTTTTCAGGATCTGCTTTGAGACCATCTGCCGTCAAGCGGTGTCCAATGTATGTGGTCTCCTTTTGTCTCAGTCTGAATTTTTCTGCATTCAGTTTTATGTTCTTTTCCCTGCATCTGTCAAGAAACTGTTTTAGTTTTTCATCGTGATCCCGTTCTGCTTCCTCTTGTGTCTCCCCTTGTCCTGTGATCAGGACGTCGTCTGCAATGATGTACAGACCAGGTACATTGTCCAACGCCTGTGTGAGCTTCCTCTGGAATATTTCAGGGGCATCCTCAGCCACCTGTAACGTCCGAAGGGAGTAGCGAATGTTGTCAAATAGCTGGATTCCTCCTCGAGCTGTACATGCCAGAATCCACTCTTGACATCACACACTGTGAACACTTTAGCTTTTGATAAGTCTGGTAAAATGTCCTCGATGGTTGGAAGACAGCCGTCTCCCGTAAACACATCAGCATAACTTGCTTTGAATTGCTCCATTGTCCACTGTTCTGTTTTTTCCATTTTTTCCGTTGTGACTATACTGTCTATTGTCATGATATTCTCATGGTGCACTTGAATCAGTCTCATGGCCTCACTGGCTCTCCTGCCCAGCAGAGGTACTGCACCGTCCGCATTTACCACTTGAAACTCCAAGCGATATTGTTTGTGATTTCTTGGATTTCTTATTTTGATTTTACATTTCCCCAATGGCCTCAGTTTGCTTTTGTTGTACATAACTAGTACACTGTTAGTGTGTTCTAGCTTGATGTCTGGGTTCAGCAGGTTAATGGGGATAATGTTGCAGCTAGCACCACAGTCTATTTGGAATTTAACCAAGTCTTTGTCTAGTAGCATGCCAGCATACAGAAGCTGAGTGTCCCCTTTAACTGTGTCCTTCTCTTTTCCATCCTTTACTCTCTCTGCTTCCACATCTTTGCTTGCATCTGTCTCTACTGCATCCACTGTCTCAGTGATACATGTTATATCTTCATATTCATCACTCACATATTCTGTTGCTACAGTACTCACATTTTTCTTCCCCCTTTGTTCCGGTTTTGCTTTACATTTTGCTGCGAAGTGGCTCTCTCTGCCACACCTGACGCACTTCTTCCCAAACGCCGGACATTTCTGTTTATTTTTTTCATGTGTTTTCCCGCAGAATTTACACTCCACTGTATTGTTAGTTTTCCTCTGGTACTGCGCTCCTTGAACAGCATGCACCTCCTCTACCATCGGTGCGGTGATGGTTTTCACGTTCTCCTTAGAGAGCTCCGCGGCTCTGCACAGTTGCAAACACGTGTCCAGTGTCAGGTTTTTCTCCCGCAACAGTCTTTCTCTCATAGCCGTGTTGTTGCCTCCACACACAATCCTATCACGTATGAGCGAGTCTCTCAAAGTCCCAAAGTTGCATGTTTTTGCCAACAGTCTCAGTTCCGTGACATAACCGTCTATCTTTTCACTGGCGCTTTGATTCCTCGTGAAGAAACGATAACGTTCCACAATCTCATTCACGCTGGGGTTGCAGTGATCATCAAACTTTTTGATTATGTCCTCTATTTTCCATGCATCCTTAGCTGTGTCGCCCATGAGGGTATCCAAAAGTTCTCTGCCACTCTCGCCGACAAGATAGCTGAACAGTTTTACCTTTTGTTTATCATCAGCCTCGGCCATTGCCAAATCCACGTAGAGAGCAAACTCGTCCCTCCAATTTTTCCATGTTTTAGAAAGGTTGCTGGAGTCCAAACACAGCGTCTGCGGCGGCTTCAGTCCCTCCATGGCTTCACACGGCAGTCTCACACTAGCGGCCAAAACTAGCATCAGATAGCTAACTCTCTTCCGACCGGAGAAAACTTGCACACACGCAGACCGAGTCCTCTTCCGCTGCCACCATGTTAAAGTATGTTGCTTTCACTCACGAAGCGTACACTTGCTTACTCTTTGACCCTGCTGGGTTGTAAACTTTATTACAACTTAGGCACGTCAGGCTCAACATACAGCTCGGTCCGGTAACTCCGGTGGTGTCACTTCAAAACATGTCCGTGTGTCACACTGACTAAAGACAAAGGTTCCTAACAATAATTCCTATTGCTACAGACGTCTCCCCATTCATTCTCTATGGGAATTTTCTCACCTTTAATTGCCATTTACATTGCCATGGTTACTAAAATCGCTTAGAAAAGTCATAGCACACCATTCCTGATCGACCGCATGCATTGACATATATATTGTTTGGGTTTTGTCAAAGCTGCAAGACTAGTCATGCGCCGAAATAATAATAATAACTAGAAAATTCCAGGGAAATTTTGAGTGCCACAGGGGCTACTGCCGGGATGAGTACATGGTTTATTTCCAGTGTTCAAAAGTCACCCTGATCATATTCTGGTTTTGAGAAATGTCTTGATATAAAAGACTCTGATATAAAACAATGTCATATCCCTCCATCATGTATTATGTGGGAAATATCTCATATTCTGTGTTGTTTTTTTAATAAAACAAGAGGCAACATGTCTTCAAACTGGCATTTAAAGGGTTAAAATCCTGAAAACGAATAAACATTTGGTAGGTTTGAGCAGAACTGAAGTGGTTTAAGAGATGTATGCAAAAAAAAGCAGGAAAAAATATTGATATATGATGATTTCATAGCATTTTCTTTGAGTGTCCTTTTTTGGACGAGAGGAACCCCAGAGGGTACAAAATGTGTTACCAGTGTATAATAGACCTGTAACAGTAACTGACATTAGATTTTAAAAATATGTCAAAAGAGACACTTTCTTGCAGAAATCCATACCTTCAGCTGTAACACAGCCAAAATGATCAGCAAATCAAAAAAGAAAAGTGAAGAAAATGTCCAAAAAAGGACAGAGGGTTAATAAATCCCATGAACCGCTATTTAAATTACCACTATTATGTTTTTTCTGTGCTAAATTTAACATTACTGGTGAGGAGAGCAACCCGATTAGAAGTGACAGCGAGAGAGGGCTAGTAGGTTCTCCTCTCCTCTGTCTCAGCGGAGACCGTCACAACTTCATTCACTCATTTAACAAAAAAAAAAAAAAAGCAACGAAGGAAGCAGTAAATGGACTTACATATTTAAGACCTAACTAAATGTAATTTAAGACCTAACATGTCTCCTTTTTACGGTTTGGCCGTGAGCTCGTGTTAAAAATGAAAATAAAGGTTATTTTTCACTGCTTCACGCACTCTAGCCAACTGACACCGTCACTCTAACTTTGAAGAAAAAGTGATTTCCATTCCTCCTTTGAGTGCTCATAGTTTGAAAAGTTTACATGTTATGTAAAAACAGTTGTGTTTTGGAGCGAGTAGAAGTTTTCCTCCGTTTTATAGTTTGAATCACATTTCTACGTGCAGGTATGAGAGAGCTGGGTGACTCAGAAAAAATTAGAAATTTTGTAGAAAAAAGGTGAAATTTTGTGGGTTTTTAAAGAAAATTCCAATGCATTCCTAATGCATTATTTATTCCCAGTATTTTGGGAATAACTTTGGGAAAAATTGGAATTTTAACTCCAAAAAATTATAGCACCTCTTTTGGGATCAAGACGCACGTTTTGATGTATATATTACTGGGGTTTTCTCAAAGCTGCGGGACAAGTTACGTGCCAAAATTTGGCGGAAGAATAATAATAAGCCTGAGGAATATTAATAGATCCGCCCCGAGGCACTCCTCTCCGCTATTCTAGCTGTAGAGGAGTGCCTCATAGCTGAGCACCCATGGCACTAATAATATATGCCTTCAATGTTATTGCATTGCAGGTACATAACTAGAAAATGCATTTCCTGCTGAAAATGCGTGTGAATGCTGAGAGCTTAAGAACATTGCTGATGCAATGATGAAGTAGCTAAAGTAATGATAAAGAAGTTTGAACAATTGCTGAAGCAATGCTAAAGCAGCTGAAGGAATAGCTGAAGGTGAAAAGCAGAATTTGTGAGCTGGATGTTGAATGTTGTGAAATGGTTGAAAAAGGCTCAAATTGTTGAAGCAAGTTGTGAATAATAGTACAAAATTGTACGAAAATGTAAGCTACAAATCAGCAAAATATGTCATTTTAAAACTGAATGACCCAACATGGCCGAAAGATACCTAAAAAAGAAGCGCACAAACAAAACAAAAGCTGAAATCTCAAGATTTATGAAGCAATGCTAAAATGATTGAAAAAACAGCTCATATGAACTCAACTACAGTACCTCATAACTGTGCAGTCGGGCAAACATAGAGCTATTGATTTATATCTTTGTTCACCAAGTTTCACATCGGATTTGATGCTGAAGGTAGTATTAAACTCTTTCGAATTTGAGGGCCAAAATTTGAGGCCAAAATATTAAAAGAGGGTTATATACATCACCAAATGTCAAGATTTTTGATGGATGACCCCCTATTGTCTAGATGTCATCAAGGTTATGCTAATGAGGGGGTGGGCGTGGGAATGAATTGCTAATGTAGTAGACTTTCCCAAGGGGGGCATGTTAAAGATGCGTACTGATGTATGAGATGGGTATGTATAATACCTTTAAGAAACTTTAAATGGTTGAATGGGTATAAAGGAATAGGTCATCACGCATCCATATTCACAAGCAACAAGTCTTGATGACGAGGTGTGAGAAACGTACGTTCTTAAAGCATATTACCGCTGTGAGACAGCGGTTTCAAAGGAACAGGTCATCATGCATAAGTATTCACAAGCAACAAACCATGTAACGTTTTTTTAAAACATAAAACCCTTTATTGTAAAAAAAATTAAGTTAAACAATTTGTTCATCAGACGCAGGATTCACTGAAAACAGACAACGCTGACGAGATGAGCCACGATATGAAAAAACTTAATTTTATCAGGCTTAGAAATTTAAACGTTATAAACGTTATCGTTTGAAGAAATAAAAAACGTTTAAATATACCATTTATTTATTTTAGAAAATAAAGTTTCCGCAGAGGTTCACCATCTTCCTATACAAAACAGAGACAACACTAGGTAAGTAATATATAGTCCTTCTCCCTGAATCACTATTTATTTCATTTTTAAAAGATCTACGCTCATTTTTAAAAGGTCACAACTATGATATTTTTTTGTCTTTTTTTTAAAGTTACCCCCCGATGAGCTGGAGGGTCTGTACCTTACGCAATCAGACTACGGTAATGTTACCATTTGTTTGTTCTTGTTTTTCTATTTAACAATGTCAATATTGGAAACGGTATCATTCATTCTCTAACTACCTACAGATTTAATGCTGATCAGCTTAACTGGGTTGGAAATCCAACCGTTTTCCATGGGGAGTTAGGAGGCGTTGAAGAGGGAGAGAGTTCACGGGCAATCCGTTCTGAGAGCCGTCTGAGGGTCAACCGTTTACAGCTTCCAAAACATCTTAAACCCAGTCTGACGGATTCAGCCTTCCGAAAATATCCAATGAAGGTCCGACGAGGGAATCTGCCAACAGTCTGGATGTAACTGGTAAGTCAATGAAAACTTGTTTAAACGTTTCTTCGGATTAAAATATTTTATTTATTTATTTTTTAACAATTCCTGCGGACATCCCGCTTTTACCGCTTACACATTTAAAATGAAGACCAGTCTTCCGGTGGACTTCCGGAATTTCAGGGGTGTGTCTGTGACGCTTTTCTGGCAGTGTATTTGGAAACCAGCGCCACTAGCGGGGTGGCGATGTAATGTCACCTTCATTTAGTTGCATGGAGTGCAAAATAAATATTGTTTTATTAATTGCATTTTTCTGCCTATGCACAGGGGTTCAGTCGTCAACTATACCGCCTGAGACTCCTGAGATTCCTGTCACGCAGTCGCATCTACCCAGCCCATCAGTGTCCCCTTTGCAAGGACACTGATCAGAGGTAGGCTATGTATATTTTATTTATGGCGCATGATATAAAATAAAATTAATAAAGTACACGTAACCTAAAATGAAATAAGCCAAATCATTAAATCCTAAAGCTAAAAGTACATGACATGCAGAATTAAAACATTTCCTCTCACTGTCTTTTGTCACAGAGGGGATACCGAGGAGAAATCTGATTCGTCAGTCCAGAAAAGGGCGAAGAGGACCTCCCTACCTATGTCGGAGAAGCTCAAAAACCCACTCTGTCGATCCTCAGCGTCTGTGTGCGAGCAATTGCAGAGTCATTTTACAGTTGGGTCAGGGTCTTTTATCTGCTTTTATGGCTTTGTGTGAGAAGTTAGTAAAGTAAAGTGTGACATTTCAACATGGATAAAGATTTAAACTTGGGTTTTTGGGATCTTTGTCAGTCTGACGTAGTTCCAACTGAATTAGAGAAATATGTAGAAGAATTGAACCGTATTCCACCCGCTTTTGCAGTAGACGTTAGCATAGCTAACATAGCTGAAAATTCCTCAGAATCTGATCCTTTTGCAGAAATCCATCAAATCTGCTATACGGAAAGTTATTTCCAACCTATAGAAGATGCTGTCAGACTAGTCGAACAAATACCATCACCCACCCCCTCCCAGCAGCACGAGTCTGACGCTCAAGCCTCTTTCGCCGCCCTTTGCGCCACTCGCTCCTTCTCCTCACGCCGTGCCGATAGAGACCAATAATGAACCTATTTCCCCTGCTTCACACGCCACTCATATGCGTGTGTGAATCAAACCCCGCTCAATAGAGCGGAGGAAATTGAGGGTGGGAAGCTGAACCGTGCAGAACACTATCCCGCGACCGTTTCAACAATCTAGAAATGAGACAAGTTTTTACAGTACCACCTCCTAGAAACGTGCCTGATCTAGCTCAATTTTACCAAGACGTCGTCAAGACCCTCAAGGATCTGGCCGACAAAGTGAAATTAAAGGCTAAACGTAAAAGGCGAAAACATTTTAAAAAAATCACATTAATGTGACCATCGACGAAGCCGGGGAAGCTATCCTGCCGGCTTTTGAAGGTTTACTAGAGCGCTTAGTGCAATCCAACACAAATATAGCCTCAGACGTTAGTCTTGAATTAATCGTTCAGGTGGTGCGAAACCCCAGAGGGGGTAAGAAATGAAAAGCAGTCAAAACTTTAGACTGTGAAATAATAAATAGAAAAAAGCAACATTCTTCGTCATCAGCTTAGCTCATCTTATCGACCCTCAACTCACGAACAGAGAGGCCGAAGAACGAGGAAGAGAGTGGCAACATCTCGCCGGTCTGAGCGATCAGACAACCGTGACCTTTAGCGATGTAGGCAAATTACAAAAATATTGTTTAACGTAAAATTGTGGTGACGACCGCCCCCTCTCAATTTGAAACTGACTTTTCTGATCGATCTAACCCTGTTTCTATTTTTATTCCAAAACCATTACTCCTGTTGGGTCTGAGCTCTACCTCATGAGCTGGACACCAAATATGTTGGAATTCGGTTGTTTATCAATTTATTGGCTATCATAAATTAAGAAAATATTAATATTAATTAATAACTTTAAAATGAATTAGGTTCACGGGGCACCAGCCTAAATTAATAGGCAAAATAGCCAATATGGTTTTAGTCTCAATTTATTATCATTAATCTGGAACTCTGATTAACCATTAGCTTACTAACTATAACCAAATTACCATATGTACAGTAAGTTAAAGTTGAAGGATTGGAATTCTACCGAGTAAAGGTTGGCAATATTCACGCTTGTGCAACATTAAACACACCAGTAGATACTTGAAGGCATTTATTTACAATGGAGCAGAGTAAAACACAATGTCTAATCTAGTTTATACAGGTGTGTGTGTGTGTGTGTGTGTGTGTGTGTGTGTAGGTGTATGTGTGTGTGTCTGTGGGGACACAGACAAAGGCAAGATGGCCGATTCAAAGTGGTCACTGTGACCACATGACCTGGTTGAACAGTATTGCATTCTCAGGTGTAACTGATAGCTTTATGACATGTAAACATGAAATCCATCATATTCTTCATGAATGCTACTCAAATAGAAAGGAAAACCTATTCTGAAGTGTTCTGTGTAGAAATCCCACTAAATGTGATTGCTGAGATTTTGGAGACACACAGACAGCTTTAACGAGGAAAAGAGCCGATTTAGGCGCTGGAAACGTGAAAACAGCGCTATTGAACAGTATTGCATTCTCAGGTGTAACTGATAACTTTATGACATGTAAACATGAAAT
>NW_019525137.1:574026-574921 GCF_002814215.2 Seriola lalandi dorsalis
CCTTTCAATCAAGTTACGCTCTTCTCTCCTATTTCAAGGTATTCGCAGAGAGGGCACAGAAAACCATGTGTCGTTTTTCGCAGATGACCTCTTACTTTATGTTACAAACCTGGCATCACCTATTTCAATTATAATCTCTATTTTAGATGAATGTGGTTCTTTTTCTGGGTACAAGCTAAATGATCAAAAAAGTGAATGCTTCCCAGTTAACACCTCTGCGCTAAATCTGCAACACCTAGTTTTACCTTTTCAACTCTCTCACTCAGGATTTAAATATCTTGGGGTAAACATTACTCATACTCACTCTGCCCTTTACTCAGCTAACTTTGTTCCCTGACTATCTCAAATTAAAAAATCTCTGATTTTCAGAGATGGCATAATTTACCCCTAACTCTCACTGGCAGAATGAACACAATAAAAATGACCATTCTCCCCAAGTTTCTATTCCTACCAAAATCATTCTTTCGATTGCTAAACAAATTGATTTCGATGTTCATCTGGGCATTTTATAGTTCACAATGTAGTTGCTCAATGTAGTAAAAGTCATGTATTACATTATAGAAGTTTTAACATTCAAAAGTATGTAAGTATATTTGCCGATGGTTCCCAGACTTAGGGACTTTTTTGGAGCAGTACACCAGGGGGCAGCCCAGAGACCTTGTCAAGAGCTGTCAACATCTACCCCCAAGTATGGGATACCAAAGGGCCAAATCCCCTCTTGTTGAGCATTTTGGCAATGAACATAAAATTGCTTCAGCTTACATGGAAAAAATTCTGAACTGGCCTCCCATTAAAGCAGAGGATGTACAAGCATTGCAATCTTTTTCCCTGTTTCTTCGAGGTTGTTCCAATCTAACACAGCAGATAATGTACATGAAGGAGTTGGACATGCCCT
>NW_019525137.1:574941-576044 GCF_002814215.2 Seriola lalandi dorsalis
GCTGGAAACGTGAAAACAGCGCGTTACAACAGTATTGCATTCTCAGGTGTAACTGATAACTTTATGACATGTAAACATGAAATCCATCATATTCTTCATGAATGCTACTCAAATAGACAGGAAAACTTATCCTGAAGTGTTCTGTGTAGAAATCACATTTAATGTGAATGCTGAGTGTGGAAGCTATTTGGTGTTATTTAGTTTATTGTTTAGATTTCATTATTCTATTTTGATTTCATTATGATTAAATTTTCTGTTAGTATTCTGTTAGTTTATCATTTTTGTAGTTTGGGTGTTTTGTTGTTATTTGTTTGTTTCATTTGGGCACGGTAGGGAGGCACCGTAGGTTATATAGGTAAGCGCACGGTAGGGACCAGCATGCACCTGGGTGGGCAAATGGTTTTTTACCGGAGCGGGAGAGGCACAGGAATTTTTCTTTGTTCTGTGTTTGCTTGTTATCCGATTGAATAAATCACGTTTTTTTTGTTGAAAATTGAAAGTTGTTTGGACCTTATGCTTTCTCCCATCCCTGTACACCACAACCCACGGTGCAAATGTGGCCTTTTGAGTTTTTTATGATTTAAAGTTTGATTAGAAACTTTTCGTTGCTCTTTGTGGACAAACGGCCACTAAACTGAGATTTTGGAGACACACAGACAGCTTTAACGAAGAAAAGAGCCGATTTAGGCGCTGGAAACGTTAATACAGCGCTTTTGAACAGACTTGCATTCTCAGGTGTAACTGATAACTTTATGACATGTAAACATGAAATCCATCATATTTTTCATGAATGCTACACAAATAGACAGGAAAACATATCCTGAAGTGTTCTGTACAGACAGGACAACAGTTAGAAAAACTCAGTTCTCAGACACAGAGAAAGCTTCTAACGAGGAATTAGAGCCGATCCTGACGCTTAAAAGCACTTTTGAACAGGATTGCATTCTCAGGTGTAACTGATATCTTTATGACATGTAAACATGAAATCCATCATATTCTTTATGAATGCTACTCAAATAGACAGGAAAACCTATCCTGAACTGTTCTGTACAGACAGGACAACAGTTAGAAAAACTCAGTTCTCAGACACAGAGAAAGCTTCT
>NW_019525137.1:576064-578025 GCF_002814215.2 Seriola lalandi dorsalis
GGGCAGCCCAGAGACCTTGTCAAGAGCTGTCAACATCTACCCCCAAGTATGGGATACCAAAGGGCCAAATCCCCTCTTGTTGAGCATTTTGGCAATGAACATAAAATTGCTTCAGCTTACATGGAAAAAATTCTGAACTGGCCTCCCATTAAAGCAGAGGATGTACAAGCATTGCAATCTTTTTCCCTGTTTCTTCGAGGTTGTTCCAATCTAACACAGCAGATAATGTACATGAAGGAGTTGGACATGCCCTCCAACCTCAAAAAGATCATGATGAAGTTTACTTATAAATTACGGGAAAAGTGGAGGAATGATGCATGTGATCTGCAGGAGCAAAATGGATGCAGAGTAATGTTCACTGACCTTGTGACCTTTGTTGAGAAACAAGTCAAAATAGTCTCTGATCCACTTTTTGGTAATATTCAAGATCTGCCACCTGTTAGCCGCAGCAAAGCCCCCAATGCCAGTCACACAAAGCAAAGGAGATATTGAAACACTTTTGCCACCAGTGTCACCGCAGTGAAGGAAAGAGATAAAATCTACATGGACAGTAACATCAAGTCCTCTTCTGCCCAAAGCGACCTCGAATGCTGTTTATTTTGCAAACAAACCAGTCACTTTCTGGATAAATGCTCACAGTTCAAGTTGAAGATGCATCGGGACAAGATAAGTTTCATAAAAGAAAATGGAATTTGTTTTGGTTGCTTGAAAGTTGGTCACACAAGCAAAGACTGTAGGAGTCGTTTGGTTTGTATTGTGTGTAACCAGAAGCATCCATCAGTCCTTCATATTCAGGAAAAGGATCAAGGTACATCCTTAAAACACGCACAAGTATCTGTGAGCCGTCCACTGAGTGTTTCTCCTGGACCTGTTTCTCCTTTTGTTAAAGACACTAGCCACTTTGATGATGCATCTCCGTGTTTCCAGATACATTGAATGTGTTCAACAGTAAACACACCTAGGCTTGAAGAGGAGACAGAAATGTAGTCTTTTGGTGCTATATGTAGCTATTTGTTCAGTGCTTTATTTGTTTTCTTTTTTTCTTTTCATGAATTAAATTTTTCATACTTTTTTTAAAATAGTTGTCATGTAATTTAACATGCTTTTTTTTCAGGTTGACAACGTTGCTCGGTTCCTCTTCTATGTGGACCCACAGGCCCCATCCCTGGAGTTCGTCAGGAAGAGGGAAAAGATCACAGAGTACCTTCGCCAGCTCTCTGAGGCAACGCTCACAAAGCAAACTCAGCAGAACTACCTGAAGAGCTTGAAAAGGCTGGCGCATTTGATGTTTTTTTTCATACAATGTCAACACTTGTGTAGACAATAAACATAGCTGGGCTTAAATACATATACTTAAATACTTGTACTTCCTCCGACAGGTTGGTGTTGACAGTGTGGTACACCAGGAATCTGAGGCACGAGGATTGGGAACTCCACTGCAAGCACTTCGTTGAGTTCATTGGGTCGCTGTAGAAGTGCTGCTCCAAGCAAGTGAGCAAAGAGATCACCCAAAAGAGGTAGGTTTAATTGTTCTCACCCACCTAACTGGATTACAGTATAGATATGTGAGCAATGTGGCATGTAATGTTATGATTTGTTAATAAGATTTTATCTATTTTCTCATAGGCATAGCATGTTGACTGAGCAACATCAGCTCACACCACATGACTGCTTGGCTGTGCTGAGGGCTGCCAGGAAGGACTTGTTGGCAGTTGTCGCGAAGATCTCCGTGAACAGAGGTGCCACCCTGGAGTTGACCGAGTGCAGCTTGATGTTGTACTACCTCCAGGCAGTGGTCATCCTGAGGCACCTACAACGACCAGGCGTGGTGGAGCACATGACTGAGTATTCTTATGCTCTTTTTGTCTGTATTGTTAGTAAAATTCACCTGATATTTTTGCCATTCCCCATACTAATCAATGTGATATCCTTGTTTTGTGCAGGTGCAGGAGTGGATGCTC
>NW_019525137.1:578075-582809 GCF_002814215.2 Seriola lalandi dorsalis
AAATTTTAAGAAAGATTGGCTGCTTGATAGGTTTTCGCTCTCACACTCCATAAATTGATTACATTACTGATAATTGGGAGGATCTTTTATTTTCATTATTTTAATCATGAAGGTTTTATTGTTGTTGAGGCTTCTTGAGCCTCGAAGGGGGGAATATGTAGTGTATTATCCACCTCAATTCTCCTTTATCTTAATAGTCTAAATGGTTGTATGCTCTTCCTTTATGTATGTCTTACTCTAAAGTTCAAGAAGGGTGCCAACTAAGATGTTGTTGGAAGGTTTCCTTGAGCCATCCATTATAAGTTGAAGTTAAGGAATGTGTATTAAGGGGTAAAACTCTTCACACATCAGTTTTCTGTTAACCATGATAAGGGAGACCCAGGATGTGGGGGTCTTTGCTGGCCCAAAGGTTAGAGGTCAAAGACCAGAGGCCTGAGACCAGATGTGGTCAACCTCTGGGTAAAGGCTACTCTATTGAAAGAAGGACAACTCCCAAAGGAGGGTTGAGACGGATAAATAGAGGGATTTGTGAGACAGTGGGAGAGAGATCTCACATTGGCAGAGATGCTCCAGGATCCGGCACTTTTTGACACTGTTTCTTTCTTGTAAATAAACTTCTTTTTGATTGCAAGTAAAGACGTGTCAGCGGTGATCACTTCTTCACATCAGCACCTCAAGATACCACAATTTTGGCGTCACGAACTTGGACGTGTTTGTGGCCTTCTCAGCATCAGCAGGCGGCTCCATCGAACCAACTCCCGCATCAATCGAAGCTTCTTTAAAGGGTGAGTTTTTCACAATATTGTGCGCTGGTTTGCTCGATTAAGGCTGCTGCTGTAGGATCGCTGATTGGCTACACCGTTTAAAAAGAATCTTTGAGGGGTTTTTGTAGTGCTGGTATGAGTAGTTGTCTACCGTTCTAAATTTTTCTAAATTAGGGGTTCTTTTTTTTTTTTTATTTGCGTTGCTGGCAACGCAAAAAGGGGGAAGTAGAGGAAAAGGGCAGACTAAAGGAAATAAGTTTGTTCTAAATAAATTTGCTAAGGAAAAGTCTGCTGAAAAATGAATATACCTACTAAGTTAGAGGAAATGGCAGGCTATAAGGAAAAAGTCTGCTAAAAGGAAAAATGAATATACCTACTAAGTTAGAGGAAAGGCAGGCTAAAGGAATAAGTCTGTCGAAAAGGAAAAAGGAATAAGAATTAAGGAAGCCGCTAATTTGGATAAAAGCCCTCAGGGAGGCGGTTTTAGATCGGCCAAAAACCTGTTATTTTCTAGGTAGAATTTCAGGTCAGTCCTTAAGAAAGGGGGGCTGGAGAAGCAGATTACTTCAGTTAGAAAGTGCCCACTCTTACGATGACCAACGGGTCAGGTATGATGCTGCTTGTATTGAAAGTGCTGTCTTTCTCAGGTAGCAGAAATTTAGATTAAAAGAGATAAGGGAGCGGCAAAAGCATGCTTATTTAGGATAATATAAATAAGCCGGCTTTAGAATAGATTGTTGTTTGTGTTTTATTTTTTGTTTGATTGTGTGTCTACTAGTTAATGTTAATGTATTGATAAGTTGGAGAGGGATTTTCCCCCTCCCTTTTTCTTTCTGCTTTCTGCCTCTCTGCAGATGGAGACTTTAAGCATTATATGTTGGTTGTTTTTCTTGTATGTGATAGATATGATGTCGACTAAAGTATAAAAGATAATAGAAAATGATTAACAGAAGATTGAGTTACATGATAATGATAAGTACTTGTTTGTGAACAATGGTGTATTAAGTATATAAGAAAGCGTAAAATATCCTTTCTCTCAATTTATGAGCCTGTTTAAGGACGTTTTATAATTTCATGAGCCTAAATAAGGATGTTTTTGTAATCCATGAGCCTTAAAGAAAAGGACTTTTTTGATAAATATATGAGCTTTTTTGGGGATATTTTGGTAAAATTCTATGAGCTCCTGTTTGAGAGACTTTGAATAAACATAAAATAAACAATAAAGTTGTTAATAGAATGAGCCCCAGAAAGACTAGATATGTAAGATAGACTCTTTGATAAAATTCAAGAAGGTGTTCATTAAATAATAAACTAATATAATAATGATTCTCTAAAATAGAGGAAGCAGGATTTAAGGTGTGTTGGATTGAAAATATAGAATATTAGACCAGGGTCTAGAAAATATCTAATAGTTAAACACTAATGACTATTAGTATTCAGTAGCCCTCTGGGAATAAAATAAGTAAAATATTTGCTACTGTCTTCCGAGTGTGTGCTGTGAGGAGGAACCAAAAGGTCAAGGGGTGAGTCTCGATTCAAGAGGACATCTGGTCTACATCACATGGATTGAGGCTGCAGACGACAACGCTTGCATCTGAATCCAGTGGAAATAAGGCCAGTACGATTTTATCCACAAACTCTTATTGACAAATGTATTTGTACCTTTGTGCATACATCTATATTTGATGGTACATTTATCTACCATATCTATTCACATATGTGTTATAGTTGGAGGGAGCTTGGCAACTGACTGATCATTTGATAATCTTGCGTGAGGACTTGGTGTTGTAGATATTTACTTATACTACTGTCTTTGGCTCTTTTGAGGGTGGTAACTCCATTCATCTATTTTTGTTGGCTGTGGTTTGGAAAAAAAAAATATATATACATAAATAAATAAATTAGTAGAAATATATAAAAACATCATAATGTCAAAAACGGAGACTTTAAAAGTAATTACTCCCGTTGAGGTTGTTCAGAAGAACAATCCTCTAATTAAAGGTATACCAGAGATGTCTAAAAAATGGTCTAAGCGCTGGTCGATTGATCAACCATGGCCAGTGGTAGGGACCTTTAATCCAGACGTGATTAAAACAATGCAGGTGCTCGTATCTACAGGGCAAAAAGGGAAAAAGGGGGAGAAATGCAAGCAAAAGAAACAAATGGAACTTGCTATGCTCCAGTTATTTGAACAAGAGGGACAGAAATGGCGGGAGGCTAAGAAGGAACAGAAAGTGAAAGCTGAAGAGAAGACGCAAAAGTTGTGGGCAGAAATTGATCGGCCTTTCTCACATATAGCTCCAGTACAAAAACCCCCACCTTATGAGAAGGAGGTGGAGCTTAAGGAACTTTATCCTCAGCTTCCACTGATAAGTCAGGAAGGAAGGTATAGTATTAGAGATGATGAGGATCAAGTGATAGAAACAGGACAGGCAGAGACAACAATCATGATGTACCCAACGACTAAGAGCAAAAAGAAAACGGTACATGTTGGCTCTAAGGGAAAGATAAGATCTAAGGGAAAGGATTCAGATGAAGATCTTAGTGACTCTGAAGAAGCTATGGGAGGATATGGCCCAACAATCAGGCGACTCCTGGCTAGAGCAGAGAAAAAGGGAGCTAAAGAGGGTGAGAAAAAGCTGACTAGAGAGGGAAAGAAGAAACAAGTGAAAGACGATAGTTCGAACGAAAGTGAAGATGAGATAAGAGACAGAGGTTTTGATAGTGATAGCTTTTTAGAGGAGTCTGGTAGGACAACATTTAGTTTTAGAAGAAGGAGGAATAAAGGACAGGTGGAGGAAGAAATTGATGCAGACATTCAACAATGTCTTACAGAACTGGATGCATGCCCCTCACCATATAGCAAACAAAAATTAGAAGAACAACTGCAGGAGCTGGAAATAAAAAAGAAAGAACTAAAGAAAAAAAGATTCAAAGAAATCAGATAAGGAAGAAGAGGGATACTCACTGCGTTCAAAAACAAAACATAAATCTGATAAGATGCTCCCAGTGATAATTCGTGGTCAGAATTTTGAATATAAACCTTGGCAGAATACAGATATGACGGACATCTTGGAGAAATTACCTATTCTCCAAAACGGAGCACATCCGTGGATCTCAAAGTTAGAAGAAATTATGGTGGGGACACAACTTGCTATGGGAGACATTAAGAAACTCCTAGCAAACGTCTTAGGGGTTCCAGCTATGGAGGAAATCCTCCAGAGAGCAGGGCTTGATCGATTTGTGGGGACCTCTGTAAATGACTCTGAGCTGTTTGCAGTAAATAGAGGTCGAATGTGGAGGTCTTTAAGAGACACCTTTCACACAAATGTGCACCCTGACAATATCCTCATTGAACCACTGAGACAAGATGAAAATCCAAGAGCTTATGTCTCAAGGGCTCTCCAAACATGGAGGAATATCACAGGTAATGATCCAGATGAACGTCAGATGGAACAATCAATTCTGCGAAGTAAGATACAGAAGGGGCTACCCCTCCCAGTGAGGAGCAAGCTCGCAGAAGTAGTTGGTCTAGGGAACATGACAAAGGGAGTTTACACTGACCATATAGCTCATCAAGTTGAGCTATATAGAAAAAAGGAACATGATCAGAGGGAACAAGATCAGGAGACCCTCAGAAAACTTAATCAAATTCAACTGATAGATAACAAAAAGAAAGAGAAAAAACAAGCTCTACTTATACAGAATCAGACTGAAACTAATCAATTTACACCACAGCCACAGATACAGCCGAATCAATTTCAAATACAACAGCCTGGTTTAGCAGTTCCTGTGGCATTCAACCCACAGCCAGTCTACAGACAACAGCAAGCATGGAGAGGAAGGGGAAGAGGAAATTTTGGAAGGTCAAGAGGGAATTTCAACTCGAATTTCCAACAAAATTTAGAAGTATGTTATAACTGTGGGCAGCCTGGACATTTTGCTCGTGAATGTGACAGATTGGGAGGAA
>NW_019525137.1:582859-583552 GCF_002814215.2 Seriola lalandi dorsalis
CTGTACAATAAAGTGTACATCAGACAGCTGATGATGTCTGATAGAAATGCCAAGTGATATTGCTCGGCAATTAGTGATGACAACAGAAGTTGAAGCCTCTTCAGTGTTTTGGATTGGAAATCTTAGTGCTGAATTTTTAGAACCTGTCAAGTTGTGGGAGAAGTTTATTGTGGCAAACATGCCTGATGCAAAGCTTCCAGAATATCCATTGCATTGTACATTAAAATATTTTAAGAATGCTACCCAATCAGATTCTGCAGATTGGTTGAACTCACCTCAAGTTGCATAATTCTGGGGCCACAAGGAGCAGCCATGAGGACTGACATGAATGATTATGTGGACAGAGAACATAATATCAGAGAGAGTTTGCCACATGTGACTTTGTATGTGTCTGAAGAATATGAGCAGAAGCAGATAGGAGAAATGATGGTGAAAGCAGGGAAAGCTGTTTTTGTGCCAATAGATGAAAATCTATCTATTTGGAGGAGTGAAGATCAGCAATTTCTTAAAATTATGATTTCTGCTCAAGGATATGGCCAACCTCAAGCTGTTCAAATGACACATGAAGTAATTTGTAGTGCTAAGGTGGACACAGACACTTTGAAAGAGGAGATGTTACAGCAAGTGCCTGAATGTTTGTGGTCTCGTCATAGTACAGATATTGGACTTGTAAAATCTGCTCAACCTGTGACC
>NW_019525137.1:583602-584524 GCF_002814215.2 Seriola lalandi dorsalis
GAAACTAATCAATTTACACCACAGCCACAGATACAGCCGAATCAATTTCAAATACAACAGCCTGGTTTAGCAGTTCCTGTGGCATTCAACCCACAGCCAGTCTACAGACAACAGCAAGCATGGAGAGGAAGGGGAAGAGGAAATTTTGGAAGGTCAAGAGGGAATTTCAACTCGAATTTCCAACAAAATTTAGAAGTATGTTATAACTGTGGGCAGCCTGGACATTTTGCTCGTGAATGTGACAGATTGGGAGGAAACTTCAGAGGGAATCCAAGAGGAGGATTTAGAGGTCAGCCAATGACAGCTAGGGGACCGGTAAACCCTTTTAGGGGTCCGGAGCTGGGATTTTAGGGGTGCCCAGAGAACCTGAAAGGGGGGTGTCAGCTGGTAGTATCAGGGCCGGAGCAAGATCCAACAATAGTAGTGAAAGTAAATGATAAACCATTGGAAGTGATGGTAGATAGCGGAGCAGCTTTCACTTGTATTCGGCCTGAAGATGCTATGCACCTCCCCATGTCTGGTCAATTAATACGGACAATCGGGTTTGAGGGAATAAAACAGCTGGTACCTCTTACAGAACCAATCGAGCTCCGTTACAAAGATCAAAAAACTACAATGCCTATACTTGTATCAGAACACACACCAATTGCACTTTTGGGAAGAGATGCTTTATGTAAACTAAACTGTACAATAAAGTGTACATCAGACAGCTGATGATGTCTGATAGAAATGCCAAGTGATATTGCTCGGCAATTATTGATGACAACAGAAGTTGAAGCCTCTTCAGTGTTTTGGATTGGAAATCTTAGTGCTGAATTTTTAGAACCTGTCAAGTTGTGGGAGAAGTTTATTGTGGCAAACATGCCTGATGCAAAGCTTCCAGAATATCCATTGCATTGTACATTAAAATATTTTAAGAATG
>NW_019525137.1:584574-587880 GCF_002814215.2 Seriola lalandi dorsalis
GAAGGTCTTTTAAAAGCAAATGTTTTAAAGAAAACTCAGAATCCTCAAAGTAATACACCATTGTTGCCTGTGAAAAAGCCAGATGACTCTTATCGCATGGTACATGATTTGAGATTCGTAAATGAGGTAGTAGCTGATTTGCCAGCAGAAGTGCCAGATCCACATACTTTACTAGCTCAAATTCCACCAGATGCAAAATGCTTTACAGTCTTAGACTTATGTGGTGCATTTTTTAGTGTTCCACTTAGTGTTGAAAGTCAGGGTCTGTTTGGATTCACATATAAGGGGCAGTTCTATGAGTACACAAGATTGCCACAAGGATTTAAACATAGTCCTCATATTTTCAATAAAGTATTGAAAGATGATCTTGTGGGGATAGAACAAAAAGTAAAAAGTACGGTGGTACAATATGTGGATGATATTATAATCTGTTCATTGGATGAGATGACATGTCATGAGGATTCCATTAAAGTATTACAAATATTGGCAGAAAATGGTCACAAGGTCTCACAGAAAAAACTGCAGTATTGTCAGGAGAAGGTAGTATATTTGGGTCAGACAATAACACAGGGACACAGACGTATTTCTGATAACCATTTAGAGGCTGTTCGAAAGGCTCCTAAGAGCAGTTAGGGAAATGATGACTTTTCTTGGTATCGCTGGCTATTCTTCAGCATGGATTGAAGATTATGCTAGTTTAACAGGGCCCTTGAGAGCTATGATCAAAGAGACTGGGAATGCTCAACTTCATTGTTATCTTTTATGGACACAGGAAGGCCTTTTGGCCTTTGAAACGATTAAACAAAGATTACAGGAGGCTCCAGCACTAGCACTTCCAGATTACTCTAAGAATTTTCTGTTGTATGTGTCTACTTCAACTGGGGGTAAATATGCATGCGCAGTTCTTTGTCAGCCAACAGGTACAGGAATGAGTCCTCAACCCATTTCATACTACTCCACTGCCTATTCTGACGTAGAGCTAGGACTGCCTCTGTGCTACAGAGCAATGGTGGCCGTTTCTCTGATGTATGATAAAGCATCATCTGTTACGATGATGCTTTCCCAGTTACCCAGTAACAATTCTTACTCACCACAGCCTTAGAAATCTTTTAAACTATGGCAAGTATACGTTAACAATGCCTAGGCTTAGGGATTATCATAGGTTATTAGAGCAGGAAGATGTTACGGTGGCAAGATGTGTTACAGTAAATCCGGCTGAAAATTTGCCAACTGCTGAGGATGGAGAACCACATGATTGTATTAAGGAAGCAGAAAAATATTCAAGGTTGAGGTCAGATTTGCAAGCCCTCCCACTGCGGGAGGCAGATCTAGAATATTGGACTGATGGTTCTTGTTACCGTGTAGGGGACAAATTGAGTGCAGGTTATGCTGTAGTGAAGGCCCAGGGTACAGGGTTTGTAGTAGAGAAAACAGGAATGGTACCACAACCCGCGTCAGCACAGCTTGCTGAACTTGTGGGATTGACTGAAGCATGCTTGTTAGCTGAAGGGAAGCGTGTGACAATCTACACAGATTCTGCATACGCTCACAATGTGTGTCATCTGTTTGGAGAAGTGTGGAAAAACCGAGGGTTTAAGAAAACTGATGGTTCTCCAATACAACATCATGCTCAGATCATGGAACTTTTGCATGCTATGATGAAACCTAAAGAAATAGCAATAGCAAAATGTGCAGCACATAAATTGGACACGTCCAGGGTCACTCAGGGTAATAAAGCGGCTGATGATGCTGCAAAAGCAGTGACGGGCGCGAACAAATTGGGTAAAGTTCTTTTAGTCACACATGAAGTTGACTTAGAAGACAAAATTACACTTGCTGATGTGATTCTGATGCAGGAAGCAGTTTCTGAAATTGATAAACAGCTGTGGGTGGATCGTGGTGCCATTCAGGATTCTACTGGTATTTGGAGAAACCATGAGGGATTGATCATAGCACCTCCGGATCTGCTCGGATTAATGATCCAAGAGGCACATGGGTTAGCCCATGTTGCAAGGGGGGAGGTTAGGAGAAAGATCATTAAAGAGTACGGATTTTGGGCACCATACCTTTTAGAAAAGATTGATCATGTTATAGGTAGATGTACTATCTGTTTGAAAAATAATGTTCGGAAGGGTGTGGCAGTTCCACCAGGCTATATCCCAACACCAAGGGGTCCAATGCGTGAGTTGGTAATTGATTTTGTTGATATCATAAAACCAGTAGAAGGAAAAAGGTATATGCTGGTTGTTGTCGACAGATTTTCAAGATGGCCAGAGGCCTGTCCAACTAAACATAAAGACGCTCAGTCGGTTGCCAAGTTTCTGTGTAGGGAGGTCATTTGTAGATGGGGACTTCCTGATAGAATATCATCTGATAATGGTAAAGAGTTTGTTGATAAAACTGTGAAACTAATTCTCCAGAAATTGGGAATTAAACAGCGCCTTGGATCAGTTTATCATCCACAAAGCCAAGGAATTTGTGAAAAAATGAATGGTGTTTTAAAGAACCGCATTGTTAAAATTTGCCAACACACGGGTTTAAATTGGATAGCAGCGCTTCCATTAGCATTAATGGTATGCCGCTCCAGTGAGTTGCGTGATTTACATATGACTCCTCATGAGTTGGTAACAGGGAGACAGATGCCAACACCTTGCTTACGTACAAGTGGAAAGGGTCCTAGTTTAGCCCTTTTAGAAGACAAAATGCGAGCGTATGTAACATATATGGCTGCTCTTCATAAAAGGATATCCATGTATGTTTCTGACAGGCAGAGACAAGAAGAGGTGCAGGAGACACTCGATGAACAAAAAAGGAGTACGGTGCAACCTGGAGACAGGGTGTTTGTAAAGGTCTTTAGAAGAAAGTGGTATAACGAACGCCGTGAAGGACCATTCGAAGTTGTTCGCAGTACGGGAACAGCTGTTCAGGTTAAAGGGTCTCCAACTTGGTACCATTTGTCTCATTGTGTCAAAGCACCTGTTGAAGAAGCCTTGTCTTTACACGATGGAGATGTTGAGGTTTCGCCAGAGGGGATGGTTCAGGACATGGGTGAAACTGATAATCATATACAGAATTCTGATGATGTCACAGGCGACCTTACCATTAACAGGCCTGGAAAAGGATTTAAAGACATTGATTTCAGACATGTCCCAGGAACATCAGAAAGTGCAGAGAGCTGTGATGCTGCTCCAGGACAATCTGAATGTTCAACAAGAAGTTCAAGGCCAGTCAGACAAAAAGTCAGGCCTAAACGATATGGTAATTGGAGTTGAAGTAGCTTTAGGTGGGTCAGTTCAGCTCCCATGT
>NW_019525137.1:587931-588873 GCF_002814215.2 Seriola lalandi dorsalis
GAATATGAGCAGAAGCAGATAGGAGAAATGATGGTGAAAGCAGGGAAAGCTGTTTTTGTGCCAATAGATGAAAATCTATCTATTTGGAGGAGTGAAGATCAGCAATTTCTTAAAATTATGATTTCTGCTCAAGGATATGGCCAACCTCAAGCTGTTCAAATGACACATGAAGTAATTTGTAGTGCTAAGGTGGACACAGACACTTTGAAAGAGGAGATGTTACAGCAAGTGCCTGAATGTTTGTGGTCTCGTCATAGTACAGATATTGGACTTGTAAAATCTGCTCAACCTGTGACCGTACAACTTAGGCCGGGTACAAGACCACCATGGAAAAATCAATATCCATTAAAAGAGGAAGCCATTCAAGGAATTGGATCACAAATCGAAGGTCTTTTAAAAGCAAATGTTTTAAAGAAAACTCAGAATCCTCAAAGTAATACACCATTGTTGCCTGTGAAAAAGCCAGATGACTCTTATCGCATGGTACATGATTTGAGATTCGTAAATGAGGTAGTAGCTGATTTGCCAGCAGAAGTGCCAGATCCACATACTTTACTAGCTCAAATTCCACCAGATGCAAAATGCTTTACAGTCTTAGACTTATGTGGTGCATTTTTTAGTGTTCCACTTAGTGTTGAAAGTCAGGGTCTGTTTGGATTCACATATAAGGGGCAGTTCTATGAGTACACAAGATTGCCACAAGGATTTAAACATAGTCCTCATATTTTCAATAAAGTATTGAAAGATGATCTTGTGGGGATAGAACAAAAAGTAAAAAGTACGGTGGTACAATATGTGGATGATATTATAATCTGTTCATTGGATGAGATGACATGTCATGAGGATTCCATTAAAGTATTACAAATATTGGCAGAAAATGGTCACAAGGTCTCACAGAAAAAACTGCAGTATTGTCAGGAGAAGGTAGTATATTTGGGTCAG
>NW_019525137.1:588923-589638 GCF_002814215.2 Seriola lalandi dorsalis
CTGTACAATAAAGTGTACATCAGACAGCTGATGATGTCTGATAGAAATGCCAAGTGATATTGCTCGGCAATTATTGATGACAACAGAAGTTGAAGCCTCTTCAGTGTTTTGGATTGGAAATCTTAGTGCTGAATTTTTAGAACCTGTCAAGTTGTGGGAGAAGTTTATTGTGGCAAACATGCCTGATGCAAAGCTTCCAGAATATCCATTGCATTGTACATTAAAATATTTTAAGAATGATACCCAATCAGATTCTGCAGATTGGTTGAATCACCAACCAAAGAAAGTTGAACTCACCTCAAGTTGCATAATTCTGGGGCCACAAGGAGCAGCCATGAGGATCGACATGAATGATTATGTGGACAGAGAACATAATATCAGAGAGAGTTTGCCACATGTGACTTTGTATGTGTCTGAGGAATATGAGCAGAAGCAGATAGGAGAAATGATGGTGAAAGCAGGGAAAGCTGTTTTTGTGCCAATAGATGAAAATCTATCTATTTGGAGGAGTGAAGATCAGCAATTTCTTAAAATTATGATTTCTGCTCAAGGATATGGCCAACCTCAAGCTGTTCAAATGACACATGAAGTAATTTGTAGTGCTAAGGTGGACACAGACACTTTGAAAGAGGAGATGTTACAGCAAGTGCCTGAATGTTTGTGGTCTCGTCATAGTACAGATATTGGACTTGTAAAATCTGCTCAACCTGTGACC
>NW_019525137.1:589688-591298 GCF_002814215.2 Seriola lalandi dorsalis
GCAGGTGCAGGAGTGGATGCTCCGTCAGACGGACGGGTCAGGCAACGCCATTGTGGGCGTAAAGGATCACAAGACCGCCGCACAGCAAGTTGCCACGTTTGCCCTTTCACCGGAGGAGGAGTGTGTAAGTTCATCAGATTTCCTCTGAGAATCTCTCAGAACCTGTTCAAAAGCAGAAATTAATCTTTATTCCTATGTTTCTTCTGCCAACAGTGGTTTGATATTTACTTCACTCAAGTGCGGCCAGAACTCCTCAACTCCAAGAGGAGCAAGCGGGATGACTCGGATGACGAGGAGGATCGCTTCTTCATCTCCACCACGGGGAGGCCGATCTAAAATGCCTCCAATGACCTTAACCGGCTGCACTCAAAGTAAGCTAACCATCATGATTCATTTCCCCTCCAAAATGTACTTCTATAAATAGCCATCTCAGCTCTCTGGTGCGATGTGTTAATTAATGTCATATTAATATCGGTTTAAACTTTCACTTTAGACACAACCTCAAGCCAGTGACCAGCCAGATGGCTCGCAGAGTCTTCGAGACGGCCACCAAGACCATGACTGACTCAGAGAAGTCACTGGTGGCTGACTACCTCACACACTCCACTGCGACGGCGGAAAACCACTACCGCATGAAGCAGCCGGGGACCGTTGTGAGGGCCAGTCAGCTGCTGGCTAAGCTCGCTGGTGACTCAAGGTAAGGATGTCTTATATTTGTCAACAATTAATACAATCAACAATTTGTAAACATAATCAAACCCACCATCATTTATATATAAGCACACTGAACACTTATCTAATACTCTTCTTCTCCTTCTTCTCTTATGTAGTGTTGAGTCTCCAGATGAGGGTCCCAGTCGTGGTACCCGTGGCGCTGCTCGCGATGCTGCCGACAGGCCGGTCTGTACCTCAAACGTGCAGATGGACGTCCAGGCAGCATTCGACCAACTGCTGGAAGCGCAACCGGTGACTCTGGACGGGGACGAGCCAGACAAGACTGAGCGCAGAAAGGTGTCACCCGACCACCAGCGGCAGTTGTACGATCGTTGGCTGAAGGCGCAGATGAAACTGCGCGTGCAGCATGTTCTCTGTAAGTATTTTCTCAATGTTTAATAACATATTTTTCAAGGATCAATGCTATGTACATGATTCAAAATTGTCAATGATATTTTTCTTAACTAACAAAACACTTACATTTTTTTCTCCACAGCCTACTTCTGCCGACGGAAAACCAGCTCAGCAGCTGGATTTCCAAGCAGGGATGGAGCAGAAACCTCCCCACCCCCACCAATATCATCAGGGAGTGGAAACCCTCGGGATCTGTGGAACTGGTCATGGATTCCAGACACATCTGGAAAATGACCAGTTCACAGAAGTGGAGAGGGCTACTGGTCACTGAAGTCGAAAGTGTTGTAGTATTTTAGACTATTAAAGTTAAAACTGTTTAATGATTTATACTAGTGGATATTTAGGTGCTAAGGGTGAGTGGTCATTTAAACATCTGCCTCAGGGAAACTATTTACAACCACTGATAAAGATCACCCTATGGCCATGTGTAGGGGGGCAGCCGGAGGTAACAGAGGTAGATTAGTGGTAATTTATATGTATGC
>NW_019525137.1:592307-593140 GCF_002814215.2 Seriola lalandi dorsalis
TTAGTGGTAAGTAGGACCCAAATGCAGTCAACACAGGGGAATGGGGTGCAGAATGTTTAATTAACAAAAAATCCAGACGTGAACGTGACATGAACAGACATGAAGACAACAGGACGTGAACAAACCCAGAACTAAACAGACGAACCAACACAGACAAAGGGGAGCACAAAGACTATATAGACACAGGAGGCAAGGGTGATTGCACACAGGTGAAACACATTAGGGCGGGGCAGACAATCACCACAGACACAGGACCAAGACAGGAAGCAAAAACACTGACACACATGGAAACCAATTACAAAATAAAACAGGAAGTGCAAAAGTCCAAAACACAACTAACAAAAAGTGTCTGCCATAGCAAACCATGACAGTTTTTTTTAAAGATAAATGTGCTTTAATGTCTCACATTCATCTTTCTGGCTCTACTGGATTACAATGGAGGCTCTGCTCTTTGTTTATCCATTGCCATTGTGAATCATTGAATCAGAACTCAGTGTGAACATACTCTGAGTTTTCAGTTCCCAAACAGCTGATCTGAGTTAGTTCAATCAACTCTGAGTTTCCATTTCCAGCGTTCATAAAATCAGAGTTCAGGATTAGAGTAAGAACTTTTGCCCCCTAAAAAAAAATAATGTCCTGCAGCCACAGTGGCTTTGATGCCCTGCCCACACTGCCCCGTCTGATTTCGCTGTTGAGGATAGGTTATGTTTCGTATTGATTTGATTTAGATCTTTATTCAAGGTAATATGACAGACATTGACCTGTATATACGCTTTCTTTTGTTTGTAGAAATATTACCACTCAATTTAGGGAATATACTGTAATTCACCATT